>NW_026251390.1:0-600000 GCF_025118155.1 Cokeromyces recurvatus
GAACAGCATGTGAGATTGCAAGAATCTTCAAGAATGATGACATTTTTAAGCTTTTGGGAGGTGAAAAAAATAACACCTTAACACATACAACGCATGGTTCACCATTTCCCGAAAATTATACGACCGTTTTTGCAGGAAACCCATTAAATAGGTAATAAAATATGAACATTTCAAATGTAAATAAGAGTGAGTATGTATAGACTTTCTCCTCTTTTTTTTCTTTTTTTTCTTTTTTTTTCTTTTTTTTTTTTTTTTTTTTTTTTTTCAAGATTTGGCTGGAAACGTGATCAACCTGAATTTTTATCCATACTTGCTCATTCACCAAAATCAAAATATCTTATTTTAAATGATTTAAAAGTGCTATTTAATAATGAAGGAACTATTCATTATGCTCAATATAAAGACTTGGCCTCTATAGTAAATTTAATTTATACAAAGGAAAATAGTTATAACCCTTCTTCAAATGTTGCTTTAATATTCTTGGGTATTGATGAAAGTCAAGGTCAAGGTGAAGAAGGAGAAGCTTATTGGGCATTAGATTTAACACCCAAAGAAGCAGATGAGAAAGAATGTAAAGAATTAATCCAAGGTAATATATATATATATATAAATATGTACGTATGTATGTGTGTGTGTTATATATTGATTATAATTCAATCAATGAAAATAGTCTTTGAAGCAAATGGTTTTGAGTTTTGTTCTATACTTTCACGGGCATTTACCATGGAAAAATCAACAAGTGCTATTATCGCTCAAGCAATTGCTATGGGTAAATATCCTTTAAAGTTATAAAATAGGGATAAAAAAAAATTAATTATATACAACGTATCCATTAGTGGATTGGAATAGTCGAAATAAATATTGTCCTGGATGTGGTAAACGTACTATTTCAAATGAAGGTGGTTATAAGCGTAGTTGCCCGAAAGAAGACAGTGACGATAAAAGATGTATTAGTCATAAAGGTATCCAAAACTTTTCTTATCCTAGAACAGGTAAAAGTCATATTATAGTATATACACGAGTGTGTGTGTAGATGTATATAAATTAACCGTTACTATAGATCCTGTTGTTATTGTCTGTATTGTTCATCCAAATGGAGATAAAATTTTATTAGGTCGGCAGAAACGATGGCCAAAAAAAATGTATTCATGCATTTCAGGTAGACACATATTATTCTTCCAAGTAAAAGTAGTATTAACAATGATGTAAATTAGGCTTTGTTGAAGCAGCCGAAACACTTGAAGAAGCAGTACGTCGAGAAGCGTATGAAGAAACCGGTATTATTATTGACCGTATGGTTTATCATAGCTGTCAGCCATGGGTATATATATATATATATATACATATATACATATATACATTACATTATTATGTATAACCTTATTTCTTTATAGCCTTTTCCAAATTCGCTTATGCTTGGATTCATTGCAGAAGCTAAATCTTCGGATATTCAATTTTCTGATGATGAATTAGAGCATGCTACTTGGTTTACTCGATCAGATGTTATGGCAGCTGCTAATAATGATCCAAATTCTACCCTTTCCTTAGCTCCTAAAGGATCTCTTGCCTCTACACTTATTCATGCTTGGTTGTATGATAAAAAGTGGCAATCTGCAAATGCTGCAAAAATGTAATTTTTTTTTTTTTTTTTCGGGGGCGGAGTCTTATGTTATATAAGTAGAAAGTAGGTCATAAGAGTAGCTTATAAATAAATAAAGTTTCGCGTACAGCCCTCTTTTTTATTTTTTCCCTTTTCCTTTTTCTTATTTTTTTTTTCACTTCCTGTTATGTCATACCAACCACCACCTCAATACGGCCAAGCACCTCCTCCACAAGGTAATTATGGAGCACCTCCTCCAGGTACCCTAGCTCAAGGATATAATCGTCCACCACCACCTAATTATGGTGGTGCAGGAGGTTATGGACAACGTATGTATTATGAACAAACAAAAAAAAAAAAAAGAAAAAAAAAGAAAAATATATACAGATACTTATAATATATATAAATGTAGAACCTCCACCACCAGGTCCACAAGGAAGACCTCCTCCACCTTCAGGACCTCCTCCAGGCGTTGATCAACAATTATGGTCCTGGTTTAAAGCAGTTGATACAGATGGTTCTGGTCAACTTTCAGCTGATGAGCTTCAAAGAGCTTTAATTAATGGTGATTGGAGCCCCTTTAATATTGAAACAGTTCGTTTAATGGTGAATATGTTTGATTCAGGTTAGATTGTTATTATTATTAGATATAGGAAAAATATATAAACTTATCCAACATATACATGTATATAGATAATAGCGGTACAATTAATTTTAACGAATTTTCTGGATTATGGAAATATATTGAAGACTGGAAACGTTGTTTCCAAGCTTTCGATACCGATCGTTCAGGTAGCATTAACCAATCTGAAATGGGTAATGCTTTAAGATCGTTCGGTTTTAATGTTTCACCTAAATTCATCTATATTTTAATTCAAAAATTCGATAGATATGGTAAATTCAAAAAAAAAAACTCCATTCAAAATTATAAGATAAATTAATAAAAAATTAACAGCTACTATTAAAAATACAGGAAAAGGTGATGTTACTTTTGATAATTTTGTACAAGCTTGCGTTACAGTCAAGACCTTGACTGATTCTTTCAGACAATTTGATACTGATAATGATGGTTGGATTCAAATTAACTATGAACAAGTAAGTAGTACTAATACTATTTCTATATAAATAAGTCATAATTCCTTACTTTTTTTTTTGGGTTAGTTTTTGGATCTTGTTATTCGTCAACGTGCTTAAAAAAAAACCAAATATGTATCAATAAATGCAATTTTCATCTCTCTTTTGGCTATTTTTAGTCTTTCTCTCTCTTTATTTTTTTTTATTTTTTTTTTTTTTTTTTTTTTTTTTTTTTTTTTTTTTTTTTTTTTTTTTTTTTTACCACATGTGTATAAGTTGAAAAATATCACAAAAAAAAAAAAAAGATCCAAAATTGGTTTGTTGTTGATGACATATAAATAAATAAATATTATGAAAAAATAACTAAATAAATTAAATTAACGAGTAAACATTTTTTCTCTCTTTCTTTTAATTATATTATAAAATAAAATAATAAAAAAATAAAATAAAAAAAAAAAAAATAAAAAAAAAAAATAAAATAAAATAAATCGTATTATTCAATGGAAGTAGTACAAGTACAGCCTAGAGATTCTTACTTACATAATATTTATGTTCCTTCAAAAGGTACAGTTATCAAATGGTCTTTTACAACAAAAAGAAACAATATCGCGTTTGGTTTATTTCGTAGAAAGGGAAAAGATCCTTTACCAAACTCATCTGACATTTTGTTTCGTGCACAACATCAAAAACGACAAATGTCAATTCCGTTTGAATTAGGTGTTAAAGGTAAAAAAAAAAAGTAAAAAAAGAAAAAAAAATATGTGGGGTAATAAAATTTATATGTCTTTTTTTTTATTATTAAGGCTCAATAACAATAGGGGATGATGATATAGAATCAAATTATGTTCAATCTTCAAACCAGTCTACATATAACCAAACAAATGTGACTAGACCACGTTCAAAATCAGTGGCTACGTTAAAATTAAAAGAAGTAGGAATGGATGAAATTATACCCATACACCATGCTCAATCTTCTGATCAAAAAGTAGAAGGAACCTATGTAGTAGAGGAACCTGGAAATTATGTATTGGTCTTTGGTAAATGAAATACAACCTACCCGTCTTCTTTCCAAAAAAAAAAAACAAAACAACGAATGCTAACTATTTTATAGATAATACATTTTCAAGAAATACACCTAAAATGTTAACTTATTCAGTCGCTTTGGGAACACCTGAAGATATAAAAATGCAGAGTAATGAAGTATCCGGTTGGTTATTGAAAAAGAAACGTAAAAGAATGCAAGGTTGGGCAAAGCGTTGGTTTCATCTTTCACATCATGGTGTTCTCTCCTATTCAGCCTCACAAGGAGGAATCACGAGAGGATCAATACAGATTTTAGTATCAACTATTTCTTATAAACCTAATTTACGTCAAATTAATATTGATTCAGGGACAATGCTTTATCAACTCAAGACTTTGACTGAATATGATTTTGATTATTGGCAATCCGTTCTTACGGATATACGTCGAAAGAATGTAAATGATGATTTAGCTTCTTCTTCTTCGCCAATTACTACTATGTATGATGATGTTAAAAATAGTAATCTCAATATTCACACTACTTTTGGAAAACGACTTTCTGCTTCTTCTCGATATGATCAACGTAAAATACGGGCTGAAATTGAACAAGGATTAGATACAGCTTGTTCACATCAAGAATGTATCACTTCAGTAGCAGATACCATTGAAAGTCTCAAACAAGTATTAATCAACAATGATTTGAAATCAATACAAGGTTTGATGGAAAAATTAGAACAACAAAAGTTACAGATAATAACAGGTGCAAAGGAGCAAGTTTTACAATGGAGAAATATACAGTCCTATTTTAATATGCTCAATCATCGTCGTTCTGGTCCAATATCACCTAATATCAATAATAATGATAATAATCAACAAACATCACTTGGGGATAATATCATACATGAAGATCATACCGAAACAGACCTTCAATATCCAGGAAGCGATTATTCTTCTCGTTATTCAGAACAATTCTTTGATGCTGAAGATATCGTTTTAAGTGGTGAAGAGGATGATGAAGAAGAAGAAAGAGAAGAGGATAATAGTATTGATCAAACATCAAGTTTAACATATGATGATGATAGTAGTGATGAAAATACATGTGGTAAATCATAATGAAAAAGGAGATATTTCTTCATTTATATATATATATATTTATACATGTTATTAATATGTATCATTAGAAACTCAAAGTAATGGTAATGTACTTGATCTTACCTCTTTAGGGAATTGTATACGTCGAACAGAGTTGCCTTCTCCAGCAGTTACAGATGCAGGGTCTGCACTTTCTATTATTAGAAAAAATGTCGGTAAAGATCTTTCGACGATTGCTATGCCTATTAGTATGAATGAGCCTCTGAATATGCTTCAAAAGGCTTGCGAGGAGTTAGAATATTGTGAGTTACTTGAGAAGGCATCGCAACTTGAGGATTCAATGGAACGACTCATGTACGTTACTGTCTTTACTATATCAAGTTATGCTTCAACTCAATATCGAACAGGGCGTAAACCTTTTAATCCAATGATGGCAGAGACTTATGAAAATATTCGTCCTGATAAAGGATTTCGATTTATCTCTGAAAAGGTCTCTCATAATCCACTTATCATTGCTGCTCATGCAGAGGCAAAGGGCTTCAAGTATTGGCAATCAACCCATATTAAAAGTAAATTTTGGGGTAAATCAATGGAGTTTATGACAGACGGTACCTTCCATATTACTTTAACTGGACATGATGATCATTACACATTTTTTAAACCTTCCACTTGGTTAAAGAACATGATTGCAGGAGAAAAATACCTTGAACATTCAGGTGAATGTAAAGTACAAAACTTGACTACAGGTGAATATGCTATTGTTACATTTAAGGAAGGATCTGGTGGAGGATTATTTAGTGCGCCTACTAAACGTAATGATGTTGTTGCTACACTTTATGATAGTCATGGTCAAAAAAGATGTCGAGTTGTTGGTAAATGGAGTGAAGCATTAGCAGAAGAAGTTGGATTAGATAGGAGTAAATTATCCGTTTTATGGACTGCTCGTCCCCCAGGGATTCAAGATTATGAAAAATACTTTGGTTTTACCAAATTTGCCATTGAATTAAATGAAATAACCGAAATTGAGGAAGGAAAACTACCTATTACTGACACACGTTTTAGACCCGATCAATTATTATATGAAAAAGGTAAATACATATATATATAAATCTATCTATCTATCTATCTATATGTACAACATGGTGTTATTCTAATTTTGCTACCCTATTATGTATGTCTATAGGTTTGATTGATCTTGCAGATAATGAAAAGTTAAGAATAGAACAAAAACAACGTGAAAAACGTAAAGAATTCGAATTAAATGGTAAAGAATGGACACCTACATGGTTCGTAAAAGAAGGTAATGAATGGGTTTATGCTGGACAATACTGGCAAACAAGAGAAACTGGTCAATGGCCAAAAGATCAATTCTCATTATGGTAGAATAATAGAGAGTACATTTATTTATTTATTTATTTTCTCTGTGTATTTGTAACAAAAAAAAATATAAATATATAAAAATTTATACACATATATACATGTATACACATATATTATACATTATTTTTTATTATTATTATCAAGTCCATAAATACTATATATGTATTTTTTTTTTCTTGATTCATTTATGCGGATATATACATCTGCTAAAGTACTGTATATTTTCCTCGATTTATGTAAATATAATTTTTTTTTTTTTTTTTTTTTTTACAGTCTGAAAAATTAGTTCATTTAGGTAAAATCTATTTCTTTCCCTATCAATAAATAAATTAATTGAGTATATATGATAAATATATATGTATATACATATTTAAATAGTATGAACATACACGAGCCATATTAATAGCACCCCAGAGAGAACCTACAACACCGGTACCAAGGACAAGGAAAGTAGTATAAACAAAGAACTTATCTCTGGGACCACGAAGGAACAAAAGAGTGTTGGAAGGTGCCTAAAATATCAAGACTCGATTTAATACAAAACTTTATCTTTTTTTTTTTCTTTTTCAACTAAGTTTTATTATTGTTGTTACTTGGAAATATCTTTGATGAGCAAGAACGTTATTAGGTCTGTTGACAAGTGACATTTTGTTGATTAAGAAAAGAAAAAAAAAAAAGAAAAAAAAAAAATAGTGTGGAGATAAATTCGTATTGTGTGTGTTTTTAGTAAATATTGGAGAAATACTAGGGGCATGCCAGAATTTTTTTTTTCTTTTTGCCGGTCCATTCTAGCTCGGGCATTATTTATGACAGCTCCTTAATTTTCTATTTGTATACAAATATATAAAATGAAACGTTTACGTCAGCATTAACAACTTAATTTTACTACAAAAGGATAATATACTTGTTGTAACACTATTATTAAGGTCAAATAAAGCATAGTATAACATTACTGTATTGTTCTATCGTTAGGAATAGACTAATATTTCGCTTATAATGTGTATTTTGATTCTATTCAAAGATATTGGGTTAGTCCCTCTTTCTTTTTTTTGTAATAGCTTATAAAGAATCCCTTATAAGTCTATGTTCCTTAATCAATAGTTGTACAAAAATCTGATCTTTATTAATAGAGTAGCTGTATGTCGTACAGACTAATATACTAGCTTTTTTTTTCTATTCTTTTCTATCTTATTTGTATATTTTTTTTTTCTTTGATTGATTGATTGGTTAATTGATTAATCTTCTTGACATTAATCAAGATGAAAGAAGAAACAGTGACTATTCCAAAAATCTTAAGAATATTTTTTAGCATATATTTGGCTGGTTCTTTATTATATGCTACTGTTCATTTACTTGGTTTAGATTGGTTTCAAACTTATTCTCCTTCTTCTTCAACATCATTAAAATCTCAATCTTTTACTTCAAAATCTGATTCGGTTACTGTAAGTCAACTTCAAAAAAAGTACCACACAGTTCAAACAGTCACTTGGACCAATGCAGAAGGTAAATGAATTAAAATAAATGGTTTTAGTAGCAAGATAATAAATATATGTGTGTATATTTATATAGGCGGGCAGAATCAAACAATCCCTGAAGACTTGATCCTAAGTAAGGTATTTTCAGATGCGATGGGACCTTCTAAAGTGATTCCTTATTACTTTAGAGCGACACATCGATTTGAACAGGAAGAAATTACGATTGCTACTTTAGTTACCCATAATCGATTCCCTGTTCTCAGTCGACTTGCAACCCGTTACAAGGGCCCCATATCAGTCGCTATTCATATCAATGACGATCATTCAAAGGGTGGAATTTTACAAGATTTACATAGCATGTACGAAGATAATCCAGATATGGGGAAATATGTTGATATTCATCTTGTCGTAGACAAATTCGATAGACAATTCAATATGTGGAGAAATGTTGCTAAATTCTTTGTAAGGACGGATTATTTAATGATGCTTGATGTAGACTTTCATATTTGTACAGATTTTAGAGAATCAATAAAGAAAAACAGTCAAGTTATGGATATACTTCGCAGTGGTAGAGGAGCTATTGTCGTTCCTGCCTTTGAATATTTAATAGAAAAAGATGGTGAAGATTGGAGATTATTTCCAAAAGATAAAGAAGCCCTTATGAACATTGTCTTGACAGAAAAGATTGATATGTTCCATGTAAATTGGACAAGAGGTCATGGATCTACAGATTATAAAAAGTGGTATCAATCTTCTAAGCCTTATAAGGTTATAGACTATAATTATTCATATGAGCCATATGTTATCTATAAGAAGGAAGGTTCTCCATGGTGTGATGAAAGGTTTATTGGCTATGGTGCAAATAAGGCTGCATGTTTATATGAAATTTATTTGGCTGGTATTAATTATTGGGTATTACCTAATGATTTTCTAATTCACCAAACCCATCATTATCCAGAAGAGACAAGAGCTAAAGAGGTAAAATTTTGAATTCTGGTCATTCATTCTGTTTACGCAAATTATGTTAATATCCTCTTTCCTTCCCTCACATATAGCGCAAATACAATAAGAAACTTTATGATTATTTTAGAGAAGAAGTATGTCTACGTTATACTCGTTTGATGATTTCAGCAGGATTATGGGATACTGACATTGCAAATAACTTGAAAAAAGAATGTACAAAGATAAAAGGTTTTCGAGAAATCGTTTCTCGCGTACAATAGTGTTTTGAAACAAATAAAAAAAATATATATATACATATACATTTATACATATACAAATATACATATATTATTATTATTATTATTTATGTGCATAACATGTTTAGTTAGTACGAAGACGATTCTCAATAGCCTTATTTCTTTGTGCTATTATATCATGTATATAATTAATATTTCACTCATGTCTATCTTTCACTTTCTAATACACTTACATTTAGCTTGTTGAGCTTCTTCTATAGTAGCATTATATGCTACTACATTAGCTTGATTGAAGGGATTTTCAGGCGATTTCTGGAATGCTTTATAGATCAAATCCTTTAATTGACTTAAACGCAAGCCTGGGTTTTCAGCTTTAAATCTAGGTAATTCACGTTCTTCAAAGGCAGCCAAAGCAGCTTTGAAACGACGCTCGGGATGCTTTTCAATGTCTTTAGATTTTACAGACTTGTCATTAAGAGATAAAAGATCAAGAGCATCATCAATACCCGATGCTGAGAATTCAGGAATTACACGTCTAGCATGACCAGCAGCTTCATTCTTGGCAGATTTTTGAGCAGCTTTTTTCTGCATTCGTAAGTATTATTTTAATCTCATGTTCATCGTGCGTCTTTTTTTTTTTTTTTTTTTTTTTTTTTTTTAACCCATCAACTTACATCAACACCTTTCAAAGTAGGCTTCTTTTTAAATTCTTTTTCTTCTTCAGCCTGTTTACAAAAAAAAAAAAAGACTATAAATACTGTTCTTTTTTTTTTTTTTATTTTAGTTTAAATGATATCTTACCAAGAGTCTTGCAGCCTCTGCTTTTTTAGCAGCAGCAGCAGCCTATATATTTTACATTATTAGATAAAGCACATAAACAACATCTATACATATATATGTATGTATGTATGTATGTATAGATGTATATGTGTATACCTTTTTAGCTTCTTGTTCTTCTTTCTTGTTCTTCTTGGCTCCTTCTGCCCATTTGGATGACTCAGCAGCTTCGGCAGCTTCAGCAGCCTTTCTATCTTTTTCTGCTTTACTAGCAGCTTTTCTTGCATTAGCAGCTTCAGCTTTAGAATTGGGTCCCTTTTTTGCCATTTTTTTTTTTTTGAAGACTTCAAAATAATGTAGATAAAGTTGGAAATGAATAGAAGATTTTTTTTTTTCTGTATTGTTGAATTTAAACGCAGAAGAACTATGGAATCCGGGATTCATTTTTATTTTGATTTACATGCGAAAATCATTCGACAAGTCACATGCAGCTTGTGCAAAGATGATGTTTATTGATCTAATAATGAAGAACTAATTTTTCTTCTTTCTGTAAGATTTACTATTATTATATATAAAAAAGTGTGTTATTTATAAATGATGGTTACTGTTATTGATGATTAGAAGACTATATCCACTAAGTACGCTTACACATATATACCAAGCTAAAAGAAGAAAAAAATACAATATCAATATTGCAATATATATTTTAAACAACCAGGCTAAAAGAAAAAGCAGTATTAATTAATAATATCCAAAACTAGCCAACAAAATAGGGTGCATTTGCTTGCAAAGCTGATTTATATAAAAGTCATGCGTTATAGAGTTAATAAAGACAAAATACGTATCCCATATGTAATTACCTATTTTCAGAAGCATTGATATGATCTGTCTGAAATAAATTTTTTTGAAACATTCTGTTTATTTCCGAATTCAAGAAAGCAAGTAGTGACTTCCTTTTAATAATCATATTGTGCAAATAAAATAAAAAAAAAAGCGAATGTATAAAAATGTGTAATTTTATTTCTTTATTGTTTATTCTCCACTATATTTTTAAAAGGAGCCAAACAACGCTCTTTTATTATTATGGATACAAGTCAGTGGGTGGTGAGTCACCATTCCGATCTCGAAGATCGACCATGGTCAAATATGTGCAAAAATAAAGAAGGCTGGGTATGTACATATACAGATAAATATATTATGTTTTAATAAATGCTAACCATGTTTTAATAAAAAAAGGGTCCCTTTTCTGAAGAAAGAGTACCAGACTTCACACCATGTTTTGAAGATACGTATGTATAAATTGAAAGAACAAAAAAAAAAAAAAAAGACTATTAATATTATCTAATTTTATAGTGTAATTACGTTAATTCCACATATCTATGTCCTATTTGCTGGTATGATTAGATTTTGGTTATTATCAAAGCGTGAAACACTATCATCTGACATGGTTAAAAACTGGCATTACTTTGCAAAGATGGTACATAAAAAATTACTACGCAAGAAAAAAAAAAAACAAACAAACTACAATTTATTGATTTGATGCAAAATTTATAGACTACTCTGTTTTTGATTTTACTAGTTACAAGCTTAAATTTCTTCCTTTATATTTTAAATGATGGTATAGATTGGATTGATAATGCTCAGATTTTATCTTTAGGCGTATCTATGATAGTTTCGGTAAAAAACATTCAAATCATTTTATAGTTACTATATATTTACAAAAAAAAAAAAATCTTATAGATATTTGTCATTGGGTTGCATCATATTGAATATACACGCAATCGTGTTGCTTCTGGAGTATTGTTATTCTACTGGCTATTTATTATGATTGTGAATGGGATTAAACTTCGTACTTACATTATGAATGGTGATCAGTATACGGATCCTACTCAATTTAAATTCTTTGCTATAAATACAACTTTATCTGTGATCATTTTTATTCTGGAGAATATGGAAAGGCCCAAGAGTCAATATATTTTGCTTGAAGAAGATGAGGTATATATAGATAGATATTGTAACTATTTAAATAATTGAACATATTTAATTTATAATTATTTTAGCTTGATTCTCCTGAAGAAAAAGCAAATATTTTTAGTAGACTCACCTTTGGCTGGATGACTCCTTTGATGAAATTAGGTTATAGAAAGCCTTTAGTTATGGAAGATTTATGGTAAATAGTTTAATAATAACTAACTTGTAAGATAAAAGTAAACATGTGTCTTATAACTGTCAATAGGAATCTTAAATCTGATGATCAATCCGCTATTGTGAGTGCTAAATTTCAACAAAATTGGGAAAAGGAGCTAAAAAAAGCAAACCCTTCCCTTTTACTCGTACTTGTTAGAACTCTAGGTGGTCCTTTTGCTTTAGCAGCTTTCTTCAAAGCACTTCAAGATGTTTTGCAGTTTACTCAACCTATGCTTCTTAAGCGATTAATGGGATGGGTTACAAGTTATGCATCTGATAATCCTGAGCCTGCATATCGTGGTATTCTAATAGCTGTTGCTATGTTTCTTACTGCTATTTGTCAAACAATGTTCCTTCATCAATATTTTCAACGATGTTTTACAACTGGTATGCGTCTCAGAGCTGCACTTGTTACTGCTATTTATCAGAAGACGTTAGTATTAAGTAACACGAGTCGTCAAAAATCTACTGTTGGTGAAATCGTGAACCATATGAGCGTTGACGCTCAAAGATTAATGGACTTGTGCACCTATTTCCATATTGTCTGGAGTGGACCTTTTCAAATCATAATTGCTTTGATTTTCTTATATAATACGATGGGTCCTAGTATCGGCGCAGGTGTTGCTGTTTTAATTCTTGCAATTCCCTTAAACACTTATCTTGCTCGTAAAATGCGTACTTATCAAAAGACACAAATGGGCAACAAAGATTCCAGAGTTAAGCTGATGAATGAAATTTTGAATGGTATTCGTGTCATCAAACTCTACGCCTGGGAAACACCCTTTATGGAAAAGATTAGTTTTATTCGTAATGATTTGGAATTGGCTACTTTGAAAAAGATCGGTGTTATGTCTGCAGTTCAAAATTTTACCTGGACATCTATTCCTTTCTTGGTCACTCTTTCCACTTTTACAATTTATGTTTTCATTTCTGATCATCCTTTAACGAGCGATATTGCATTTGTTGCTATTTCTTTATTTGGTCTCTTACAATTCCCTATCGTCGTCTTTCCCAATGTTATTACTTCTACTATTGAAGCTTCTGTCTCTCTTTATCGTATTGAGAATTATTTATCTTCTCAAGAATTAGATCCAAATGCCGTTACGCGTTTAGACTACCGCTTTGATCCCAATTACAACGAAAATACTCCAATTGTAGAGATCAATAATGGCTCCTTTAAATGGTCTGAAGATGATGAAGAGCCTATTTTGAAAGATATCAACCTCAAAGTTAAAAAGGGTCAAGTCACTACTATTGTAGGTCGTGTAGGTTCCGGTAAATCAACCATTATTAGCGCTTTATTAGGTGATACCGTAAAAATAAATGGCGAAGCTATTCTACGTGGCTCCGTTGCCTATGTTCCTCAACAACCTTGGGTTATGAATGCCACTCTACGTGATAATATCATTTTTGGCCATAGATGGGATCCTGAGTTTTATGATCATGTTCTTGAAGCTTGCTCGTTAAAGAGTGATCTTGCCATTTTAAGTGGTGGTGATCTTACAGAAATTGGTGAACGTGGTATCAATCTGTCTGGTGGACAAAAGGCTCGTGTTTCCTTGGCAAGAGCTATTTACGCGCGTGCTGATATTTATTTATTAGATGATCCTCTTAGCGCTGTAGATGCTCATGTAGGCCGACATATTTTCGACAATGTAATTGGCCCTAATGGTATTTTGAAGAGCAAAGCTCGTGTATTCGTGACACATGGTATATCTTATTTGCCTCACGTTGACCAAGTTGTTATGTTACGTGAGGGTCAAATTATTTTGAGTGGTAATTACTCTGATTTAATGAGTCAAAAATCAGAATTATACTCGCTTATTGCTGAATTTGGTGCTCAACAAGATAAGAGGTCATCAGATGAAGAAGAAGCATCAAACAATGATACCATTAATATAAATGATGATGAAGAAGTGCTTGCATCAGAAACTGCGTCTATTGAATTAATTCCTCGAGAAGAAGATGCTGTCTTAGGTCGCCAACGTCAACGTATGAACAGTGAAGTATCTATGATGAGCGCTAAAACTCTTCGTCGTGCCTCTCTTGTATCGATTGACAGAAAGAAGGGAAAACTTCAAGGAGCAGATGAGGATGCTCATCGTTTGATTACAGTTGAAGAAAGTGCTAAGGGTAGCGTTACATGGGCAGTTTATAAACAGTATGCAAAGTCTTGTTCAGTATATGGTGTTGTTTTCATGATTATTTTCATGGTATTTTCTCAATTGGCACAAGTTGGTACTAATATTTGGTTAAAGTATTGGTCTACTAAGAATCAAGACTATGGTACTAATAATAACGTCTGGTTTTATCTTTCTATTTATGCTATTATTGGTTGGTCTTCTACTGTCTTTTCTATGCTTCAAACACTTATTCTTTGGGTCTTCTGCGCTATTCGTTCTGCTCGTGTCTTGCATTCAGAGATGTTGGAAACAATTATTCGATCTCCTATGTCCTTCTTTGATACTACACCCTTAGGTAGAATTTTAAATCGTTTCAGTAAAGATCAACATACTGTAGATGAAGTTTTGCCTAGATCTTTTCACAGTTATATCCGTGTCTTATTTTCTGTTATTTCAACTGTCTGTATTATTGCTTTCTCTACGCCTCTCTTTACGATTGTCATTGTACCTCTTGGTATAATCTATATTTATATTCAACGTTATTATCTTACTACCTCACGTGAATTAAAGCGTTTAGATTCTGTCGGTAAAAGCCCAATTTATTCTCACTTTCAAGAGACTATCTCTGGTGTTTCTACGATTCGTGCTTATGGACAACAAAACCGATTTATATTCCAAAATGAATGCAAATTAGATAATAATCAAAGAGCTTACTTCCCTTCTATTTCCTGTAATAGATGGCTTGCTGTTCGTCTTGAATTTTTAGGTTCCATTATTATATTTTCCGCTGCATTGTTTGCTGCTCTTGGTATTATCTACGGTACCTCATCACTTGATGCAGGTTTAGTAGGCTTGTCTATCTCGTATGCTTTGAATGTCACTCAAGCTTTGAATTGGGTTATTCGATCCTATTGTGAAATTGAAACTAATATTGTTTCAGTTGAACGTATTAAGGAGTATATTGATCGCCCTACTGAAAAATACAATGCGGTTCGTGGAGTAAATCCTATGTGGCCAGAAAAGGGCTTAATTGAATTCCGTGATTATTCTACTCGCTATCGACCCGGACTTGATTTAGCCTTACGTGATTTATCTTTCACAGTAGCACCCAAGGAGAAGATTGGTATTGTGGGTCGTACTGGAGCTGGTAAGAGTTCTTTAAGTCTAAGTTTATTCCGTATTATAGAAGCAGCAAAGGGTTCCATTTATATCGATGGTGTGGATATTTCTAGTTTGCGCCTATTCGATTTGAGATCTCGACTTACTATCATTCCTCAAGATCCTGTATTATTTGCTGGTACTGTTCGAGAAAATTTAGATCCTTTTGGCACACATGATGATACTGAGCTCTGGCAGGCTTTAGAGCTATCTCATCTTAAGGATCATATTAGTAAAATGGATGGCAAGTTAAATGCTGTTGTTTTAGAAGGTGGTGATAATTTCTCTGTTGGTCAACGTCAATTGATTTGCTTGGCACGTGCACTCCTCCGTCGTACAACTGTTCTTATTCTTGATGAAGCTACAGCTGCCGTAAGTGTATTATAATAAATAAAAAATAATTAACCAAAAAATTAACATTTATATCTATAGATTGATGTTGAAACTGATTCTATTATTCAAGATACTATTCGTCGTCAATTTGCCAACTGTACTATACTTACTATTGCCCATAGAATTAATACTGTTTTAGACTCGGACAAAATTCTTGTATTGGATAAAGGTATGATTACTGAATTTGATTCGCCCACTAAACTCTTGGAGAATGATCAATCTGTATTTTATTCAATGGCTAAGGAAGCTGGCCTTGCTAAATAAGGATTTATATATTTATATATTATATTATATTATTTTATTTTTTTTTGTAATTCTTATAAGTTTTTATATCATAAATATTCATATTATTTACTGTCTTTTAAAGTCAATAATAAACACTTTTACTTTTTGTGCAAGGTGTTCAGAAAATAAAAAGAAACCGAGGAATATAATAGCTGATTTCATATAGTATTTTAAAGGGAAATGGGGGGGGAGGGTTTATAATAATAAATATATTATAGAGTTGTTAGTAGAAGTTCATTCTATTAATTTTAAAATGTCCATATATTTCGGGGAATTTCTAAAGATAAGAAGTTTCACAAGAGCAAAGAAAATATAATCACGATTTAAACTGCCTTATTTATAATCAGGATGTAAGGTTACTAACTAGATTTTTCCTTAAAATTCACGGGTTTTGAAATATAGTTTGGCACCTTTTGAAATCGAGTTGGCGTCATATAGACAAAGACTTTTGTTGATTTAATATTTGTATTCCTTCAGACTGCAATTAAAATTTAAAGTAAAATATATTAGAGGACTAGGTTATCACTGTCCTTTATATCTACCTCTTTTTTTTTTTAACATGAACTATTCATCCTCGTAAAATAAAAATTTTTCTAAAGAAAAAAATTAGATTATATGATCGCAAACCTATCCAGTTTTATATTAAAGAACTTGAGATTTGGATCTTTTGCTGCGTCAATATTATCAAGAAAAAAAAACGCAGCTTTACCTTGAAGAAGCTTGATAAGCTGCCAGAGAAACGCAACGATGATAGCACTATGGTAGCCAATAGGAAGCGCATTTTGGAATAGAGAGAGCTTAAAGGTTTTGATCACAGCTCAAACTACGTGTTCATTGATGAAGCAAGTTTTAATATGCATATCAAGAGAAGCCATGCCCGGTCAAACAGGAGTCAAACCGCCAAAGGTACAATCCCCACACAAAGAGATGTTTCCCTGACAATTATTGGGTGCAATGTGTGAACACGGTATTGTAAATCTGACGCTGCGTAGACCAACTGCCATCGCCACAAGAAAAAGAAGAAGAACAACCTTTGCAGTCCAAAATGAGGAGGTCAAAGTTAATGGCCGAGTGGGAACAAGAACATTATTTGCAATTCTTGGGTAAGACGATGGATGTTCTCAACCAAAAAACCATGAAGGAGCTTTTTCTTGTCATGGATAACGCTCCAATCCACAAGTCAGCCGATGCTGTAAATATGATTGAACCTCACGGATATAAGTATGCCTACTTGCCAACATACTCCCCATTTCTAAACCCCATTGAAGAAATGTGGTCCAAGATCAAGTTTGGTGTGCGTCGAAACGAATTGACAGATAAAGATTCTTTGATGCCTCGTATTCAAGAAGCCGCAAGAACAGTAACTGTATCTGATTGTCTTGGGTGGATAAACCATTCCATTTCATTTTTTGATCGTTGTTTGAATTTAGAAAAAAATCTTTAAGTCTATACCCTTCTCTCTCTCTAGCTTGACACACCCAATGGTGGAATATATCAGACATTCCCCAAAATGGACCAAATTTTCTGCAAGTACTTTTCATTTGTCCTTTCAAAATACGGTCACTGGTGGCCACTCTTTGAAGCCTCATGTTGTACGGCAATTCCGATACTGTCCTCTATTTGCGAATGCTCGCACGGTGTTCTATCGTACCATTCATGGTCGCATCCCGACACAAGAATTTATTCATAAATACAATCGCGCAGTTTCTACTACTTGTGCATACTGCCACCTACATCAAGATACTATCTACCATTTTATTGTCGAATGTCCCAAAAAATAGTCAGTCTGGTGTAAAATTCTGGGTACGTTCTTCCCTACGCTACTGTTCTCACAGGAGATATTGTATGGGGTAATACGTTATCTACACATACATCAGGGACTTCATCGCAATAAAGACTTCCTTGTCGTTATTGGCACTACTCACTGGTTTTTATGGAACAGCTACTGGAAACACGGGAACACTAACTCCCAAGCGGTCACTGCTGCTACTCTTGATTATCTACAAGCTAAGATCATTCGTACCATCTCTTCACTTCTTCAGAATCAGTAAATAGAAACTACCGGCCTGAGTCCTATTTTGCCCACCACCTACATAGGCTCACACTCCACCGCAAGCTAACAGCAAACATTGCAAAAACTAAATCAACATAAATAGTCATACCAATAGAATTACATTTTGTATTTGTTTCATCGGGGATCACCGCTCAATATGACGTGCTCACCTTTATAATTTTAATTTTAAATAAAAATTATAATTTTACAAAAAAAAAAAATCTCTCTAACTTGAAATATGTTATGAAAATGAGACATTAAACCAATAGGACCCATTTTATGATGCTATAACACTATTTTTTTTTTTTTTTAATTTTTGATTAAAGACAGTTAACGTAACAAAAGTTTTTCACGACCGCATTTGGCTGATGGCCAAATATGTCAACTTTATTTGAAAAAAAAAAATCAATATAGCGATAATCAAAAGATGTAAATTTATTTGTCAATGGCCAATTCTATCAGAATACTGGTTCAAGATTACCATCCTCTTCCTTTCTTGATTAGCCTCTCTTTCCCTTCTCCCTCCCTTTTTTTTTATTTGTTGTGTAGAATATCAGACTTACTTTCCAGTTTTTAGTTAGTTTTCTTTTGTGACTCTCTTAAACTGTTACTCACTCCCTCATTTTACAGGATTTCTTTGAAAAATTTCCCAATAATCTTAATAACTTATAAATAGGGCTATATTTTTTTTTGTTTCCTTCAAGCGTTTTAAAACACTTTACAAGTCTTATCATTTACCAAGCTTGAATTCGGTAAATAATGAAGAAAAAGGATAACTTTAATGGTTATATCATAAGGCTAAAAAAACAGTCGAAAAAAGATCCTATAGAGTTTCAAATTATAAGTTTTATGCATATATTTTTTTTCTCTTTTTTCCTTTTTTTTTAATGTTATATAGAGTGATCTTCTTTTAACTTAATAATCTTTATAATATCTGTATTATTTCTTCTTCAGGTTTGTTAATCATACAAACTATCTTTAATAATTTAAATTATATTTTATAAGATATACCTCCTAAAAAAAAAGAAGCCAAAATTCACAACTTTTGATCTAGTTATGTAACGAGATTACATTAAATAGTTTTATTTCATGAATAAAGTAAAAATAAATATTTTTTCTTTATTTAAATACGACTACATATCAAACCTATAAATATATCAAATAGATTGTAAAACTCATCATTAAACAGTTGACATGTCAAGTATTGTTCCTGAACCAGCAACGTAAAGATAAATACAGATATATATAAAAAAAGATTATAATGCTTAACTGCATTCAAAAGTGCTTGAAATCAGTTTAATCTTAGCCATGTTCAATAGTATTTAACTTGAATAACAATTGAAAATTATATAATATTGATCTTTCCAAAAGAAAGATAGAATATTATTTTTAAACTTATTAATTCAAGATATAAATCATCATGATGCAGTTGCTCATATTAACCTCTAGTAGTCAACTAATCTTATTAAATATCAAGCCCTCTGAGAAACCAAATATAAGAATGGGGTCTATAGAGATACATTTCTCGCGAGAGTCGGGGCATAGACAGAAATACTTAATTTTAGTGATGATATAAAGAAAAAAAAATGACAGTTTGAGGAGAAATAATAATCAAAAAAAGATCCAATATTGTCGGAAATTTTTATTTTTTTTTAGCTATTATTTTAAAAGCTTGCATAAAAACAGCTACCAATTTGTTTTTGAGAAGCAGATATCAGTTTTATTTTCTTGTAATACGACAATTATTGAATACAAAATCTAAATAACAATGTATTACAAAATAATTTTTGTTACAATAGGCTTAAGCATTAGAATGTTTTTACTTTTCAAATGGTTATAACAGCGAGTTAGAATGAGCTGCTGTTGCTGTTAATAAGAACCTGTGCCCTTAAACAAAAGAGTTAATATCGTTCTATTCCAGTATCGAAATCTTTATGTGCCCATGCATTGAAGTTATTTTTCTTATTACATACATTTCCTTGTAATAAATAATTAAAAAAACAATAATTATTTCTATGTATTTTAAAAACTGCAATATCTATACTTGGCGCAAGTCAAAACAAATCTAAAAATGATAGAAGAACTAGAGTTGCAAATATCATACCTTTTTTTATTTTATCCGCTTGATGTTGCGTGTCACAAAGAGGATAAATAACACACGTTAGATGAATGCAAATATAAGTTCCTGCTTTAAAATATATAGTATACTACTGCTATGTACTTCAATATAGAAGTCAACTAAAATAAAAAACAGTAATTATAAATTTAGTTGAAGAAAAAACGATTACCATTTAACATGTAATAAGATATTGTTATACATTGTACTTTTGAAAGCTGAAATCCAACAAAAAAAAAAAAAAAAAATAGTCTGCTTTAATATTTTTACCTTAAAAACATTTTAGTGATAAATGTTTTGTATTGTGTAAATACAGAGTAACCATTATGTACACATACCATTGTCATCAGAACATATAATACTAATGCAGATTTGTATTACCTTTGTGTATATCATTTCGACTAACAAAATACTAAATTTTTCGATTTGTATAATCTATGTATATATATCTTTGTTAAAAGCTGTATTAAAAGGTACATAATACTATTGTGTGTGTCTGCGGATATACACATATGCATGTGTATGTTTTTAAACTTTGATTCTATCTAATTGCTATGTGTTGTAATTGCTATTTTTTTTTCTATGATAGACCTTTCCACTTTTGGCTCCATTTCGATTGATTTGATCTGCTACAAATAATTTTTCCATGGAAAATAAGTTTATTTGTGATAGAAACCTTATAGCAGAAAGGGTCCTGGAAAAAGTGATGATGTTTCTTTGTCTAACATATTCAACAATTGCACAACTAGTATGTATACATGTACTTGAAGAAACAAAACTTCATTATATTACGTGTTAATTGCTATCATCATGATAAATTTAGCTACACTTACTATTAACAGTAAATTGCCTATAAGAGTGAAATAATAATAAACTAGTTATTGAGCAACAACTATTACATTATTCTATTTTATTTTATTTTATTTTATTTTATTTTATTTTATTTTATTTTATTTTATTTTATTTTATTTTATTTTATTTTATTTTATTTTATTTTATTTTTTTTTGGAGGGGGGGTAATCGAATTGGTTTGTCAACTTTCAATTTGTTTTATTGTTATTTATAGTTTATACTTGTAGTAATATAACATTATCACTAAGAAATAAACATAATTCTGTATAGTATCAATATCATCTTCTTTTATAGATCTAATCATATATTCCTTTTTCTTATCCATATAAATACTAACTTTTATTTAAATAGTAAAATAAATAAATCATTATTTTGAAAATAAAATGTACGGTTTTTTTATATATATATTACAATGTAAAGATTAATAGTAATAATAATAGTAATAACAATGATAATAAAGAGAAAGAGTGGGTTATACACATTGCAAATATAATACAAGTAAGATATTCTCTACTAAGTACATGAAAGAGGGAATGGGGGAAAGGAAATATAATAAAAATAGACGGTCATGAAGGATCCACTCATAAAATTATTCGATATGTTCGTTGTTAATGCTGCTTTTCTTTTGTATAAATATAAATTATCAAGCAGCAAAAAAGTCTACACTGAAGTTAAAGGAGGGTTAGGTTTTGGCGGTGGTCGAGGATTATTTGGTCTTGGTTTTCTACATTTAATTTGAATCAATATATGGCTATTTTCGTAGATCATCGATGAAGATTTGTTGGTCATTAAATATTCACGATATTTTGCTTGTATCTGATTATGTTCAAAAGAAAAAAAAATTGTGCTATTAAATATCAAATACTATTGTATAGTTTTTCTTTTTTTATAAGTTCTTTAGATATGATCATAATACAGCCTATGCCATATACAAAAAGATTTTATGATGTGAATTAAATTTGATGATCAGATAATTGTTTTCCCCTATTTTATCTGATATTTGATCTACAATGTTGATTACCTAATGAATTAAGCTGGAGGATAACTCATGAATTATAAGCTAGTCAGAAAAAGAAGAAAGGAAGTAATATAGATAATTCTCTCTCTCTTAAAAAAAAAAAAAAAAAAAAAAAAACCTTTAAATATTCTGCCTTTAAATAAGAATTGTTTTCTCAGCAACCAGTTTACATTCATTAAGCTTATTTTTTTATTTTTAATTTGTTCAGACATAACAAAAAAAAAAAAAAAAAAAAAAAAAAAAAAAAAAAAAGGCGGAAAGGCTCAACTATATTAAATATATTTTCCTCTCCTCTTCTTACTTTACATTGCATTTTGTTTTCCTTACAAGTGTATAAAATATAAAGTTCGTATTATTCTAATTTTAAAAGTTTAAGATCAAGTTGAATTTTATATACACATTTATACCTTTGTATAATAGCTTTTTGAACGTTAAAAAAAAAGTAATGTATAATACGTGTTTATTGGTATTATATTGTTTGCCAATATTAATCTTATATTGACTTGTTTTCCTACCTTCTCAGTAAAATGGATATAATAAAAGAATCATCATATGAATCTATTTCTTTCTAAATTATATTATCATGTTTTCATGTACAATAAATCAATATTTATTTTCTTGCTTTTACATACTGAAGAAGCAGGCAGATGTAATGTAATTATTAGCATAACTTTAAACACACGTGTTCTCTTCCTCCAAAAAAAGAATACAAATATTTGAAAACATTGACTATCATCGTACGATTAGCTATTTTTTTTTTCTATTGTTGTACTTTGCCCTACCATTGTTATTTTTTTTCGGCAGGTTAAAAGATAATATGTCTATCTTTTTATGGTATTTTAGGTGGTCATAGCTTTTAATTCCCTTGTTCTTTTCTAAACAAATAAGTTACGAGAAAACACACACACACACACACACACACACACTCATTATATCAAATGATTAAGAATCCTTTTATATATATACACACATATATATACATATACACACATATATGTATACATTTATATATATAACAGACTTGTATATATAATATACAAATGAATACAAAGGATAGGATAGCACTATCTTTATCGAACTATTTAAACGTCAGGTGCATTATCTGAAAAAAAAATTAGGGTTTATGTGAAAGACCTTTTTTTTTTTTGTGTTAGTTGTTGTTTATAAAAAAGTAAAAGTTTTATATTTTAAGTATTTACTTGGACCAGGCCTTTTAGTCTGTGCCTGAAGGAAGGTTACATAATAAAGATAAAAAATACTCAGGGTCTTACTATAAGTAGACCACACACTTGAAAAGTTTTATTGTCTAAAATAATGTGCCTTTTTTTTTTCTTTCGTAAATGTATTGGTGATCAGTAATAGACTGCTGTCTTTCTAATGTGTGAATATTTCAAAAAAAAAAAAATTGTTTGAATTTAGGTATAATTTTCATTACTATCTTGTAAAATTACAATGATTGTTACACGGATTATATAAATATACAGATGTATTTTTTTTTTTTTTTTTGATAATCTATAATCGTTTATGCATTGGGTCTTTTAAATTGGCTTGCTAAGGTAGCACCAATTATGTAAACATGTAAATCAATACCACCCTATAATTTGAATAGTTTTAATATGTCTGCATTGTCTTTTCTTTCTCTCTTTCTTTTTTTTTTTTTTTTTAAGACAATGGATATTATTTTTATTATACATAAATGTATTGAACTTTATAAAAAAAAAAAAAAAATACTGATGAGAGTATTGAACAAATATGAAATATAAATTTGTATGTGTCGGGATACATAAATGAATAGGATGAATGATATAATAATTTAGATAGCAACAGTAGCTTTGATTTTGGTAGGGTCGAAACCGGGCATGGGGAAACTACGAGCAAATTCAATAACTTCCTTTCTCAATTGAGCAATTTCCTCATTTCCTTGAAGAGCAGCAACAAAGTCCTTCATTAACTTGGAGCCAGATTTTTCTTGAACAGCCAAAGCGATTTGAACAGTTCTGTGAAGGAATTCTGCAATTTTAACGAAATCTTCTTCTTTTAAGGAACGAGAGGTTAAGGCAGAGGAACCAAGACGAACACCACCTGGTGTGACAGCAGATTTATCACCAGCAATTGAGTTCTTATTGATCGTAATATTCACCATATCACAGATACGTTCAAGTTTAGAACCAGTCAATTTTTGGGGCTTCAAATCCCAAAGGATCAAGTGATTCACAGTAGTGCCAGTAGCTAACTTATAGCCATAGTTACTAAGAGCTTTAGCGAGTGCCAAAGCATTAGCACGAACTTGCTTAGCATATTGTTTGAATTCAGGAGAGGCAGCTTGCTTTAAAGCAACGGCGATAGCGGCAATTGTATTATTGTGAGGACCACCTTGACAAGAGGGGAAGACAGCTTGGTTAACACGATTTTCAAGATCATCACCCTTATCACGACGGAAGAAAATTAAACCAGCACGAGGACCACGAAGTGTCTTATGTGTAGTTGTAGTTACGATATCACAGAATTCAAAGGGAGATAAGGCTTCATTACCGGCAATCAAACCAGAGATATGAGCCATATCACACATGAGATAAGCACTATGTTGATCAGCAATCTTACGAAGGGTATCATATTCCCATTCAGCAGGGTAAGCAGAGGCACCACAAATTAATAACTGAGGACGGAAAAGGGCAGCATTTTCTTCAAGACGCTTGTAGTCAATTAAACCAGTAGTAGGGTCAACTTGATA
Organism: Cokeromyces recurvatus; assembly: GCF_025118155.1. Lineage (NCBI taxonomy): Eukaryota > Fungi > Mucoromycota > Mucoromycetes > Mucorales > Mucoraceae > Cokeromyces > Cokeromyces recurvatus. The sequence goes on from NW_026251390.1 coordinate 24,534, forward strand.
AGGCATAGAAGTAAAATAGATAGAAGAAGATGAGATTTTCTTCTTTTGTGTTTGATAACCGTGAGTTAAGTGACCACCAGAGGGAAGATCAAGACCCATAAGACGATCTTGAGGTTTAATTAAAGCCGTTAAAGCAGCGAAATTAGCAGTAGAACCAGAATAGGGTTGAACATTAACACCCCACACTTCAGGGTTCAAACCAAAAGCTTCTAAAGCACGCTTTTGACAGAGACGCTCAAGTTCATCAATAAATTCATTACCACCATAATAACGAGCACCAGGAAGACCTTCAGAATATTTGTTGGTTAAAGGAGTACCATTAGCCTCAATAACAGCTTGAGAAGTAAAGTTCTAACGTATATATATATGTATATAAAAATGTTTATTAGCAATATGTACAAAAAAAAATTATACACATAATAGAAGCACAAGTGGATTCCAATGTCCCAAGTACATCATTTGCAATTACGATTAATAATACATACCTCAGAAGCAATAAGCTCTAAACCAGACCATTGTCTAAGCTTCTCATTCTCAACAATGCTAAAAATTTCGGGATCTTCTTGTTCAAGAGAAGTATTGAGACAAGTGTTCCAGGGGTCAACAGGCTTAACGGACATTATCAAAACGTATATAGGTTTCAAAGAGTAGAAACTTAAGTTATAAAGTAGAAAAAAAAAAAAAAAAAAAAGGAAGGAAAATTTAAAGTTCTCTTATATTCATATTCTATAGTGACTTACAACCATATTTTATATATCGGACATTAAAATCGAAAAAATAGATTAAAAGATGGATGATAGCCCAATCATTATGTGAAGTTTGTCTGCAGTAAGAGATTCATTCATGTTATCTAATAACCTTCAATAGAATAAACATGTTCATTACTTAAAGAATAAGCTCTCAAAGTTTTCAGGAAAAAAAAATACTAATAATAAACTAGACAGCTTATTCTTATTAGCCATAAGTTTCATTTTTTAAACATTTATATTAAATAGAAAATTTCTAATAAATAATATTCCACTTGTAAGGATAGATTACGAGTCATTTTAAACTAGATATTTTTCTATTTTTGTCAAATGTTACCCCGCTTTGATATATCAAGTTCAACAAATTCTATGGCTTCTGAAACCTTTCTAAACAAGTGGTTTTGGCCTACCAAATATAATAACCCAGATTTCTTGAACATCTTGTAGGGCTGCTCTCTTAATCTTACAAAACAAACCTCAACAGATCTATTTTTATAAGCTTCGACAATTTCATATAATATTTGAATGGCACTAAATAAGAATAATAACAATATTCAGTTAGTTGAATTGATTGGCTCACTAATTTAAACCGTTCCTCTTATATACCTTGCATCTATAGTAGGCATACTGCCAACATCAAATATAGTATACAATGACTCACTTCGTCGAGGATTTTCAGAAGGATGAATGGACATATCTCCAAACATTTCCAAACGTCTTAGTCGGTCTTTTAATTGGCCTGTTTTTTTTAAAAAAAAAAAAATATACATATAAGCATGAATACAAGATGAAGATTTTTAATCTATTCATCTTTACCTGTGTTTGCAAAAAATAAAGCTTCTTCTATACGAATAATTAATACATCTTGTAAATGTTCAACTTCTCCTGAATCATCTTGAATAGGTTTAAATTTACTAATTGACCCTTTTACTCTTCCCTAATATACAATAAATGTCAATTTTCCAAATAAGAAAAAAAAAATCAGATATTAGTCATAAATTCTTGTTGTATTCATTTCCAAAGTCACAAGCCCTTCCAACCCTTCTCTCTCTCTCTCTTCTCTTTCCTTCTTTCTTTTTATATATGTCTATCTATTATATTATTATCACTCCTTATTTAAATAGTATACATTACCATAATTGAAATACGGGGATAACTTGTTTCTCGAATTGTTACTAAAAGTGAAAGTGAGACTGCCAAGAGAGTTCCAAATTCTAGAGAAATAATGATAGTTGCAAAGAAAGTGATAAGTAGTAAACCCAAATCTCTCCAAGCTCCAATTTTAAAGATAAAGTGTAAATCCTCAGGAAGTTCAGATAGGAGAGATAAGACAGCTACAAAGATAATAGATGAAAGTACTGCCTTTGGTAAATAATGGAAATAGGGTAATAAAAATAAGATGGCTAAAATAGCAATGACACCGGTGACTAAACAAGCCATTTGAGTACGAGCACCTGCTTTATCATTGATTTTACTACGAGATACCTTTTATTATGATAATGATTAGTATGATCCAAGTAATAATAATCATCATCAATGGGAATACTTACTGAACCAAAGGCAGGTATCCCCTGAAATATTCCACTGCATATATTGGCTACTCCTAATGCAACAAGTTCTCGATTAGGGCTTACAGAATAATTACGACGACTTGAATAAATCTTTGCAATGACTATAGACTCTACAAAGCCAATAATAGAGATCATAGCAGAGGTAACCAATAAATCTTTCATATGTTTACTGGGAGGGAAAGAAGGTATAGAAGGGAGGGGAATACCTGCACTTTCGATTTTACCCAAGATAGCCAAACCTTTGTGATCCCAATTATAATGTTGAGTTAATAAAATAGATAGAACAACTACCACCAACACATCAGGGAAAAGTTGAAACCATTTCTTAGACTGTCCATGCTTTGCTTTCAAAATGCGCATTGCTAATAAAATAAAGATAGAAATAATAGATACAACGGTGGATAATCCATGAGCATGATTCATATTTTTAATAAGAAAATATAATCTTTCTACTGTAGTTGAGGCCTCTGATATCCCCCATTCTTTACTTAGTTCCACTAAACCGAAGAGGGTGATGGCTTGTTGAACCATGACTACAAGTGCGACACCACTTATAAATCCACGTAATAATGCACGACTCATAAGACTATCCAAGAACCCAAGTCGAAAAATACCAAGAAGTAGAGTAAATAAGCCTACAAACAACGTCATGAGACATGCCCAAGCTAAAGGATCGATTTGGTAATCATCTACTGATTGTATATGTTCTTGTTGCGCAATAGATGACCCTATTAATAAGGCTAAAGTAGCTTCTGGTCCCACAGACATTTGTCTATATATTTATATAAAGTAATAAATAAATAGATGGATATCTAACTATATAAAAATGGTTACCGTGACATTCCAAAGAAAGCATATGAAATAGCAGGAAATGCAATACCATATAAACCATGAATTGCATCTAATTTACATAAAGCCGTTGCATAAGACAAGCCTTGTGGAATCAATAAACAAGCCAAAGTAATTCCTGCTAAACAATCTCCTAAGAATAAGTGTCGATTATACAAAGGTAGCCATTGTAATATAGGGAGATAATATTTAGATCTAGTTTTCAAAGTACTCCAAGTATTCTTGGGAGCTTCATCTATTAACCTTATGGAAGGTACTATAAAGACATTTTTTTGTTTGTTAAGATTATAAATAAATAAAATTTCACTTATTTACATGGTGAAGATGTTAAATACCGAGGTATTTGATCTTCTGTTGTTAATAGTTGCTGTGTTTCCATAGCAGAAGCATTTGGAGGAAGATTTTCATCATCATCAATATCTTCAATACAAAATGATTTGGTGCCTTAAATAAATGTTAGAATTATGAACCATATTTGAATTATAAAACCCTTTTTTTTTTTATATATATATAATCGCTTACTTGGACTATCAATTGAATGATGCATACTTATTCATTAAAGAAAAAAAGAAAAAAAAGAAGAAAAGAACAAACTAACCTTTTTTTTTATTATTATTTATTTATTTCATTTTATATATTTGTGGTGAACCAGTCATAATACTGCTATTGTTTCACCAAGAACTCAATATGCTATTGCATAAATTCTCCTTAACATGTATGCATATATTTATATAACTCTCTCTCTCTCTCTTCTTCTACAAACCGTCTACAATCGAACATTAAATACTATATTAATAAGCAATAAATTTTAACTTAAATCAGTAACTTCACACATGAAGAAAGATGATTTATAAATGTGTCTATTTTACCTTATTAGTTAACGAAAAGAGAAAAAAAAAGGGAGCTAAGCTTATGACTACTCTTACAGCTTATAATAGATTTTTTTTGTGATTATTGAAATAAGGTAACATGAACAATGATGAAGAAGATTAATAGGGTATGATTAAATGGAATAATAAAATGCATGTGGAGGATTCAAATTCAGAAATCGTAGTTTCAAAAAAAAAAAAAAAAAGGGACGGGGTGGGAAGAATATAAACTTAGTGGAATCATGGAATGAATATAGCTTGAAAATTAGTCAAATAAAACTATTTACCATTAAAAGAAAGAATAATTATATCTTGTAATTTAGCCCTTTTATCTAAGGCAGTAGAAATGAATGATCCCGTAATGAATCATAGTAGTCTAAAACAGTGCTGGAGCTTGTTGATAAGTAAAATATCATTTATATTGACATATAGTAGAGTATGAACTATTTCTTCTTGTTGTAAGTTTAGATACATGAACAATAGCGCTTTTTGATATTCAATAAATTATTTTAAAAATTAAAAGGTACTTACTTATTCTGTACACAAGGAAAAAGAAACCTGTACATACTCTCTAAAGATCATAAGAAGAAGCTTTGGTTACTATTAGTAAAATCGGTTGCTACTACAAATTGAAGACATTTGTTTCTTGATAATTAAATTATCTCAAGTTCGGTTTGTTACTGAGTTGAAGCAAGTACTGAGCAGAAGACATAAATTAGTAATCATAGGATAAGTAATGACTGCTCTAGAACTTTTATATAGATTATTCTTCTTCTTAACAGTATCACAGAATGAATCACGCTCTTACATTCATTATGTACCATCATGTAAAATACTGGATTCTTTGACATCTAGACTAATAAGAGGGATAAGGCTAACTTTCTTTTTCTCTTTGTTAATACTAATCACTAATGAGGAATATTTTATTCATTCATGGTATATGGATGTATTTCAACTGGATAATATTTAGCTTGGTCTGAATTAAATATGAAAATATCTTCTGATGACGCTGACCGTATTTACTCCTTGTTAAAGTAGAATTAATAAAGCTATATTTAGTTTTGTCAACAAAGAATATTATATCATGCTTGTCCAACAGAAGGTCTATTTATTTTTCTTTTCTTTTTTTTTCTTTTTTTTTGCTTACAAAGGATGCACAAGGTAAAGTTTTCTCAAGAGTCTAGAATACTTGCATTTAATGAACTCATCACTCTATATTTCATGGTGCTAAATTCTAGACTATCACTTACCTTAAAACTGAAGCTTTATTTATATCTATATACAAAAAAAAAAAAAGAGAGACTTACTTTTTTCTATCTGATATAATAAATGCTCATTTGTTATTTACGCCAAAGTTATATATTATCGGTTTTTTTTTCCATTAAAAATACCATTTATATAGTCAACTGATGAATAGATATGTATTACCATTACTGGATAAAAATCAAATGCCTTCGAACATTCTTGTGGAAAATGGTCTTTAAATTGTAGTGACGCGTTAGATATTATAATTAGGACGAGCTATGAAAGTCTTAGAAATAATGTGTTCCACGAAAGCTTTGAAAAGGAGGAGGAGAAGGAGGAAGGTTTTTTAGTTTGTGTGTGTGTGGGGGGGAGTATCTGTCAAAACTTGACTATTGTCACGATATTAAAAGATAGAAATATCCTGCTGACACGTTCTAGATATAAATTAGATGTTTATGAGCGTCAGCTAAATATTTGGAAAAGAAAATCTAGAGAACTATAAAGGGGGTGGGGTGAATACTAATAGCACATATAAATAAATTAAGAATGGCCTTAAAGCGATCAACAAAATAAATGTATTGTATGAATATGAACACTATAATGTTAGCAAATTCAAGGCCTAAACAAATATTAAAAATGTACAGATATTTACTCAACAAAAGTACTAAAGTATTATTTGTTCTATACTAATTTCTGAATTCAGTAATTTTGTTATTTTCTACAAGGTCGAAGATTTTTTTTTTTTTGATACAATTCACCCAAGAAATCGAAAAGCGTATAATAATAATGCGTATAAATAATACCTCTATCAAATATACATGTTCTTTTTGAAGTATGTTTTTTTTTATAAACTAAAAGTCTTAAAGAAAAAAGTTCCAAAAGACTATAATCTATTCTTCATATTTAGTACACAATTACTTTATTTAACTATTATAACGTTAAAATCATAGAATGATGACTATTGATGCCCTCAAAGAATTAAAATAGAAGATGAAATTTCTAAAAAAGAAGAAGAAATATAAACCAGCATGAAGTAAGTATATCTTGTCAAAGTATTAATAGTTTAATCCAACGCATCATTGTTTATGAAGGAAGCTAGTCTGGAAATATTTGAAGAAGACTGTTTCAAAAGAAAGAAAGAAAGAAAAAAAAAAAAGGCTTTTATTTGTTCTTGAGAATAATCTCAAGAGTTTATTAGTATCATGTTTCAGACAACATTCATAAAATATATATATTAATGCTTGAGATGTTTTAACATGAATAAACTCGATATATCCCTTAAATAAAACATGCTACACTACTTTTATTCATTTGATAATAACGATTACAATATTGTTTGTGGTAGAAGAAGAGGGATACCATAACTATAGAAGAAGATATGTTTTCTATTATTTCCAGATCAGTAGTATAGAAAGTTGAACATAATCTCCTCTCTGTCTTTGCTATATAAAATGCCTATCACCTCGGATATTGAGACAGTCTAAAGTCCATAATAAGGTAAAAGAATTTTGGCTTTATAATAGCAGTCTATCATGATGCTATTATCCTTTCAGTTCTACAATGTCATTAGTAAACAATTTTCTATCGGAGAATGAAAAAATGTTTTAATTCATAAGCATTCGTAATTATTTGATTAAAGTTCTACTGGCCAATCATACAATAACATTTTTGTTCTGGCATCTTCCAATAATGCAAATATAATAGATAAGCTATGGGTGACTGCATAATAATAATTATTAAACTATTACTTCCACTACCACTACTACAGTAATTTAATTCCACTTAAATAGGTGGGTTTTTTTTTTTTATTATTATTATAAATAGATATTTTTTTTTTATTTTATTTTGTCATTTTATTTAATTATAAAGAAAAAAAATGGTTGCTCTTGTTGTTCCTTCTGAATACGGTTATGTAAGTCTTATTTACGAATGATTTGTTTCAGTTGAAGCTAATATGAATGGGGATAAATTAAATAGGTTCTTGGTACTGCTATTGCAAGTGCACTTTATGTTTTCAGTTTAGGTGTCAAAGTTGGTGCTGCTCGTAGAGCTGCTAAGGTTCCATATCCTTATGGTAAGTTGATGTGTTCTATATATATATATATTCATTTATCAAGTGTCATTATACTTATTTCCTGATTAAAAAAAAAAAAGTTTATGCTGAAAAGAGTGAAGCTGAAAAAGACCCAAAGAAGAATATTTTCAATTGTACTCAACGTGCCCATCAAAATACACTCGAAGTTTTCCCTCTTTATAGCACTTTATTGTTAGTAGGTGGTCTTCAATACCCTTTAATCTCTACAGGTGCTGCAGGTGTATTCCTTTTAGGTCGTATTGTTTACGTAAGTGGCTATGCTACTGGTGATCCTGCCAAGCGTAACCGTGGTGCTTTTGCAATGCTCGGTCTTCTTACTCTTCTTGGTACTGCCAGTTGTACTGTCTATAACCTTATTATGAACTAAAATTCATAATTCCGTTTTTCTTTTTCTGTATATTTATTTAATATTTTGCCTCATCAAAAAAAAAAAAAGTAAGCGATATAATGAATGAAATAAAACGTGTCAAGTTTTGTATACAAATGTAATGACTTTAATTCTACTTTACACGATAAGTGTATCGTCAACATGGAGAGATGGATCTATAATATGAAGTAATAATATACTTACATAAATATGATGGTAGTATCGTATATCCATGCTATTTATTATGTATTGATAAAGCATTAAAATATTATGTAAGATTATGCTAAAAGAACATGATTCTTCTTCTATCGTCTTTTCTCCTATGGAATGATCTATTCAAATTAAGGACTTATCTATTATATAATTAGAGTTGTAATTATAATGGTTTAATAACAAACTCTGTTTCCAATACTGTTGAGGCAAGAGCCTAATTCATATTATATATCGACGTTAACTTTTAATTAATAAAAAAATGCTGCTAATAGGTGTATACTTCAAGCTTGGTTTGGTCCTCATTCAAATTCTTCCTACAGACTATAGAAGAAAATAATAATCAACATGCTATTCTTGAGAATATAGAAAGTTCTACTACTACGTCATCTGATCATATTTCATAACAGTTGTGTATGTTTTATGTAAAAGAGTATTAAAAACAGATATACTCTTATTATTATTATTATTTTTCAAAAGTACGTACACATACATGTATATAGTATAATAGACATACAAGTACACGATATAAGATTTTTTTTTTTAAAAAAAAAGAGAGAGAGAGAGAATCTAAACATAAGTTCGTCTAAAGATCTATACTGCACCAGCAGCTATTCCAACAGTATCTCTTCTTTGATCTTGCCATCCAATAGCTCCTGCACTACATCCACGGGGCCATCGGACATGACTACCATATAAATCTTCCATTTCACGTAAAAAGCCTTCAAAATAGTTCCAATCCGTAGCTGCCTTTTGTGATTTTTCAAAGCCGCCACCAGGCCAAACCATGGTAGAATGATCCTTATGAACCATGAATACTTCTCTCAAGACCATAAATCGATATCTCTCAGCATTCAAATGTAAAGCATGCGACTGTTTATCCCCACCTTGATTTTTAAAACGAGCATCGTAAAGTGGAGCAGAACGATGTAGGATATAATAGGGTTCCCATTGAGACTCATAACATACCTCGTAAGCAAGAGGATTACCCAACAAGAAAGGTCTCGCCATAGCTATCTCAGTGGCTAAAGTGGGTCCATGCCCAGCCCCTGGATCAGTAATATAAGCAATACCTTTACCTACCAAGTTCCTTAACTCATCATATGATTTAGGGATAGGTAAATGATTGAATTCCTCATGAATAGCAAAACAAGGAACAACCCAGGCAGTAAGTGGTAATTTACCTGATTGATATAAAATAAATGGAATCAGCCGAGAACGAACAAAGTTATATAAATTAACTGAAGGAACAAAGTCAGCATCTATTACAAAGATATAATCTGTTGATGACTCAGTGATTGCAATATTACGAAGATGGTTAATAGGATATTGTAAGCTTGAATTATCTAAATAACTGGGTTTTACGAGTGTAATTATAGTTTGAGAGTAAATATTAAAGTTATTTTCAATTTCAAAGAACTCAATAAGTTCATCAATATCAGTTGGATTTGTAAGGTATCTGTATAAATAGAATACATAAATAAATCGAAAGACAAAAAAAAAATGATTGTTCACGTCACTGAAACTTACATAGAAATCGAAATAGGCCCTTGCCAATTTTCAATTGCTTTGGAGAATGTTTCTAAACGATTGACTGAAAACTGACTGATCATCGTAACATCTATTTCCTCATTCGTTGAAATATCACTTTCTCGATATGTAAGAATGATTTCGTCTCCTTCATTCTTTTGTTCTTCAAACAATTATAAGTCTTTTTTCTTTACTTTATATAAACAACCGCTTTTTCTTTCGTACCTTTTATTATTTTTTCATCTGTTTCGCCAACACTAAAACATTTGCTAATAAATAATAATATAAGTATGTGTTTTATTTATTTAAACAGACCCTATGTTATAAGATGTTCTATTTTAATCCTAACCTTGCAAATCCATCTGCACAAAATTTCTGCAATTGATCCCATATCCCAACTCAGTACACTTTGTGAATCCCTCAGGAATCGTTACCCATTTACCCTCGTCGATCCCTTCTTCTATTTTAATTTTTAACACACATCCTAAATCGAGCTGAATGGTGGATAGATCGCGAAATAATCCAGCTTTTGACAAATCAGTCCAGTTATATTGATGATTAGGTTTCCAAGTTGAACATTTGTTTGTTGGATTGCAAAGAACGGCTGAACATGTGCCTTTATGTTTTTTATAAATGGGTTGATCCTTGAGAGTGATGTGTTGTGTATTATGTTGTTTATGAGTAAGTTGGTATAAGAAGAAGATGATAACGACAACGATGATTATTGACACGATGCCCTTTACAGACAAAAGAGATCGTCTTTTCCGTAATTGTGGAATCGAAGAAGAAAAGGAAGAGGGAGAAGACCTTAAAGATTTAAAATGACGTTTTGAATTATTATAAAGGTATTTCTTTTTATCATCAGCATCATCTAATTGTCGACTAAATAGCTTATTCATTAAGCAAACAAAATTATAGTTGCAAGATCCTTTTCTTTTTTCTTTAAAAAAAAAAAAAAATGCTAAAAAAGTGACTGTAGGTTGATACAATTTACTATTTATTTATTTATTTATTTTTTAATAATAACAAAGGGAGGAAGGGGATGGGAGAGGAAAGATGTTTATATATCAGGGCATTTTTAATATTAAATGAATAAGCATCATCTACACATGTATTATGATATCAGAGAGCATGTCTAAGTACATATTTTTGATTTTCTTTTCTTTTCTTTTTTTTTTTTCTTTTAATCCTTTCCGGCATTTTCTGGTCTAAGTTGACGAACAGTCTTGCCAGTTCTCCAAATTTCAGATTCACGAATTTCTTTGAGTTCTTCTTCAAGTCTTTCACGATAATCAGGTTGAGAATTTCGATCCAAGGAGCGAGCAGTTTCAGAACCATCTTTGACAGATTGATAAAGTTCCTCAAAGACAGGTTTAGAGGCATCATGGAAGGGTCTCCACCAATCAAGAGCACCACGCATAGCAGTAGTAGAGCAATTTGAATACATCCAATCCATGCCACGTTCACCAATTAAGGGGTAAAGAGATTGAGTGGCTTCTTCAACAGTTTCGTTAAAGGCCTCAGAAGGAGAATGACCATTGGCTCTCAAGACTTCATATTGAGCCTGGAATAAACCTTGAATGGCACCCATCAAGACACCACGTTCACCAAACAAGTCAGAGTATACCTCCTTTTCAAATGTAGTCTCATACATATAACCTGAACCAATACCTATACCTAACGCAATCGTACGCTCCTTTGCATGACCGCTAGCATCTTGATAGACAGCAAAGGAAGAGTTAATACCACGACCTTCTTGGAAAAGACGACGGACAGTGAAACCAGAGCCCTTGGGGGCAACAAGGACAACATCGACACCCTCAGGAGGTTCAATATGTGTTTGATCCTTATAGACAATAGAAAAACCATGAGAGAAATAGAGTGTTTTACCAGGTGTCAAAAGAGGCTTCATCTTAGGCCAAATTTCCTTTTGATATGCATCTGACAAAAGATTCATGACCACAGTACTCTTTTCAACAGCATCCAAGACAGGGAATAAATTTTTACCAGGAACCCAACCTTCTTCAATAGCTTGTTGATAGGTTTTACCCTCACGTTGACCAATGATCACGTTCACACCATTATCACGTAAATTTAAAGCTTGACCACGACCTTGTGGACCATAACCGAGAACAGCAATAGTGTCATTCTTAAACGTTTCTAATAACTTTTCTTTTGGGACATCAGAACGTTCATACACATTCTCTTTAGTACCACCAAAATCAAGTGTTTTTATACCACGAACCTGGGTATTTATCTATACATGTATGGATGTATATAAAATCCCCACCTTTCAAATTAATAACCTTTTTTTTCTTTTTCTTTTTCTTTTTATATATTCATCTTATTACTTACAACAGATTTAGTAGCAAGACGTTTGGTATTATTAGTCGAGATAGACATTGGTCTAACGGCCAAGACAGAACGAGAAATATTAGAACGAGCTACTGTACGAAGAGTAGATGCAAAAGCACGAGAAGCCATTTTATATGTATATATATTTAAGAGTTAAAGAAAACAAAATAAATATATATATGTATATATATATATTTATAAATAAATAAAAAAAAAGAGAGAGCTTTCTATATGTATTTATATAAAGAAATTGGCGGAGGGAACAACAACAACCTTACCAAACATCATTGCATACATAAAAGAATTAGCCAATGAAAAAGCAAAGATGACTGATTTTTTTTTTCTTGATCAATGCATTATGATAAATTCAAATTTTTAATTGGTGTGAGTCATTTCGTATAAAAAAGTAGAAATAATTATTGATCCAATTGTAAGTCTAATTGACTGATTAATACAGTGATGTTTTATTAATACATATTTATTATCAAGAATAGTACAAAGTACCTCTCTCTCACTCTCTATTATATAAATTTGTATATAAATATATGTATATATTACGTAATAATATATTTATTGCTTTCTAGACAAAATATAGAGATATACATCATAGCCACCAATTCCAATAGGAATAATTTCATTTACATCCCATAGTTTTTGACACCAATCATAGGCTAACACTCTATTCATCAATTTTCGTCCCTGAGTTACAATATAAGCTTTTCCTTCTAATCTTAATACTCTCCACATTTGCTTCATAAATTTTGGATAAAGCTAATTTAAAAATAAAATAAATAAGAATAAAGCAAATAATATACATCTAATTTGTGTATTTTTACTCCTTGAATTTGATTAAATGAATTTTCTCTTAGTCCCCATGGCCAATCTATGTTGTATATTAATTATGCGTATAAATAAATATTTGTGTGTGTGTGTATGTGTGTGTGTGTATGTGTGTGTGTGTATGTGTGTGTGTATGTGTGCATGTATATACGTGTGTATATGAATGTATATATATATGTGTACATATGCGTATACACATGCGTAGGGAAATAACAAGCAGCTACTCACCTGAGACAATGGTGTCAATAGAATGATCTCTAAAACAGAACTTTCTACCATCGCCCAACATGAGATCTATATTCTTTAAATTACAATGATTTACATTTCCTAGCGCTCTTTCTTCTAATGTCTTTACTTTGACTATAAATTCATCTCAAGTTATTTAGTTTGCTTCAAAATCGTTATTATTCATCCTCACCTTCACTTCCTAACCAAAACACATTTTTAAATTTTGAGGCACCTATAAATAATTGAATTAAGTACATAATATACATGCATCTATTTTATTACTAACCTTCAATAGGAATAGTGCCTGTGCCACAACACATATCTAATATAACTTGACCAGGTTTAGGGTCTGAACATAAGGCTAAACAATATGCTATACAAGGATTTAAACTCGTTCTTCCAACAAATACTCTATTTCTTTGTCTTTGATCTTCTTGAATGGGTATCGTTACACCGAGTAATAAGATGATCGATTCATCATTATCATCATCAAAACAACAACATTCCTTTCGCAAGTCATTATTAGGGGTTTGAAACCAAAAGGAAAATATTTCATATGTATAATCTGTCATTTTCACTTTCCAATCCTTAAAGAGTTCATGAAAAGCAAAACCGATATAACCTGCTATCTCTTGACTACTTGGAAGTGATGGATGTTTGACTTGCTCCTTTTTAAAAGTAGCTCTGAACGATATCGTTGCTTCATCCTCTTTATCTCTTCTTCTTTTATCTTGAAGAATAAGATCCCATGATGTCTTTTTAGTTTGTTCTACAATCAAGTTACAAACACCGTGCTCTGTTGTTTCTTTATTATCAGTAAATAAATGAGTGGGTATCACAGAGGCAGATGCTATTAAGGTCATGCTGTAAATACTCAAGAGTGGTACAGTTTGGAGATAATGTTTTGCTTTATCTATACTCTCTACTTTGCAAAACATGTGTACCTTGCCTGACTTGGCATCAAAATAAAACTTGGGTTGTTGAATAATGGTGTCATCATGTAATGACGTTTGAATATCTTTGACTGCAATAAATTCTAAGCCTATGATATATGATATATATGTATGTATATAGATAGATAGATAGATAGATGTATTCTGTTTTTATTTAATTATTACTATTACCTTCAGGTACATGAAATACTAAATGAATTTTTCTTAAATCCAACATGATGTCAAAATGGATCTAGTAAATGTTCATTAGTTCCATGTAGCTTAACTATTAAAAAAAAAAAAAAAAAAAAAAAAAAAAAAAAAAAAAATTTTTAAAAGACAGTGATTGCCTTTTTTTTTTTTTTTTTTTCTTCTTCTTCTTCTTCTTCCTTTCTTTCATGCAAGCAATAAAGGTTCTTTCAATATCAAAATGTTAAATGGACGTAGTAGTATTATTTATTATAGATGACGAAGAGTCTAATTTAGTTTAGAATATAGAAGTTATCAAAGTCCTGTTAATTTACATGATTAGTTTTAGTTTATCAGTCATGATGTGCAAAGGAAATAACTTGCTGTAAAATAAATTGCACATGACATATTATTCTATATGATAATTTCCCGCACCTTTAAAGCATATCAGATCCTCTTCATTATTAACTATATAAATGATGAATATTTAATGTGTGATGATAAATAATAGACATCCATTCTATTTTATTATTACCTGATATCATTTAAATGAATGAATGCAATAAGAAACAGGATTTTAATCACTTCTTGGGGCCGATTAATTACTTTATAAGGAAATCTATTACTGGGTTTTTTTTTATAGTGTGTAACATCAAACAAATCGTCATAAAATAAACAAGGGGCGTCGTTTGTGCTATTGGACATGAGCCACAACTATAAAAAGTTTTTTGATTATCTTGTATTTGAGGCATTTTATATGTGTGTATATATTATCAATAATGGGTATTACAAGACATAGTATCGAAGAAGACTGCGTGACATATAAAATAACTTTTTTTTTTTTTCTTTCTACTTTCTTCTTTACTTTCTATTTTCTTTTGATTCTATATCATGTTGTCTGAACAAGACGCAAATAAAATATTACTTGATACAATGATTCATCATGATTTTCAACTTAAAGAAAGTTTACCGAAATTAAAATCATATGTCAATGAAAATAGGATATCGACACTATCGTCCAACTCTTCTCTTTATAATCATTCTGAGTGTACTGCTTCTTCAGTTCATAGCGACTATAGTGTATCAAGTCAAGCATCTACTACTACTACAGGAGGATTGCGCTATTGTCATCATACAGCAAGTTTAAAAGAATATGGTAAACGTTACAAACTTTTAGGTGAAGGCTCATCAGCTACTGTCATGATTTTAAAAAAAACAGATTTAAACCAAGAAGATCAATCAATCAATACATCATTCTATGCTGTTAAACAATATCATAAAAAATCAACGCGTGAAAGTAAAAAAGAATATATGAAAAGATTGACAAGTGAATTTTGTATTTCTTCTACTTTTACACATCCAAATATCGTTCAAACCTTTGATCTTGTCTTGGATAGTAAAGATAGATATTGTACGATTATGGAATATGTAAATAGTTTTTTCTTTTTTTTTTCTTTTTCTTTTTCTTTCTTACCTTGATATATAAGGAATATTTGCTTATTTGTATCTATTTAAATAGTGTTCTGGAGGTGATTTATTTTCAATTATAATGGCTGAAATCATGACGGATATAGAAAAGGCATGTTGCTTTAAACAATTACTTCAAGGAATCTCTTATCTTCATTCAGTTGGTGTCACCCATCGTGATATTAAACCTGAAAATCTATTGATGACGGCTCAAGGGAAATTAAAGATAACTGACTTTGGTGTATCAGATGTCTTTCGTCGTCCCTGGGAGACAAAAGGATATGAAAGTCGTGGCTTATGTGGTTCAGAGCCTTATATTGCACCAGAGACATTTACAAGTAAATCTTATTGGGGTCCCTCTATCGATGTTTGGTCTGCTGGTATCGTTTTCTATTCAATCTGGTTAAATGGTATCATTTGGGAAAGGGCAGTTCAATCAAATAGTTCCTATCGAAAATATCTTGATGGCTATTCTACTTTTAAAAGGGAGCTTAATAATAGAACATCCTTTTATCCATTCAATTCATTTACGCCTGCTCAAAGACAAGTTTTATATTGTATGTTGGATCCTATACCAAAGAATCGTATTACTGTAGATGAATTACTTGAAAATGATCCCTGGATAAAATCGATAGCTTGTTGTAATCATGACTCAATAGACTCTTACGGTCAAACTCATAAGCATATTATCCATCGATCGTAGTTATTCACTATTTTACCTACACTATTACTACTACATTATACCCACCCCCTTTTTTTTTTTTACTCCCCACCACACGCTTATAGTAATGTGTGATGCAACTATTACTAAAATATTAGACATTTATGTTTATATGTTACTTTGCATAATAATAATCAATTTTATACAATTGATATTTCTTTATGCTACTGCTTTTAACAAGTAGTATCAAGTCTTTTATATAGATAAATATATATATTAATAGTCAACAACTGAGGGCACACACTATTTTTATTACGTATGTATATCATAATAATTCTTGGAATTTATTATAAACTTATATAATACATGTACTTTTTTTTTTTTCTTTCGTATTTCTTTTTTTATTTTTTCGTATTTCTTTTTAATTTTATTCTGTTAATATGAATTCTGATAGTAACGCGTTCAAGAATCTTGATAAGGTCCCAAATTTAGTGAGTGAAGAGCCAAGTGATTCTACTCCTCCAAATACGTCTTACATGGATATGTCTGAAAGTAAATTTTCAAACATGTTAGAGCAACAACGTAAAGAAATAACTAAAAAATGCAAGAACACATCTCCACTATCATCGGATAGATTAGAGAAAGAATTTGCTCGAACTAGGCCAGAAAAGGGATCCGTTGAAGATTTTACACTTGCAGATTGGGATGCTTCAACTAACTATCAAGATAAAGACCATAAAAGTGAATTATCTAAACGTATGTAAATTTTAGGTTTTCCCTATAATAAAATTTATTGGTATTAAATATTTATACAAAGCATGACCTGATTGGTTAAATTTTATTTTTAAATATGGTGACGAAATTGTTTTTTTTTTCCTTACAAAAAGATTTTTTTGTTTATTTTTTTCTCTTTTTTCTTTTTCTTTTTTATTATTTTCTTATTAAACTCCATCTATAACAAAAAAAAAACAATGAGTAATCTTAGCGCTCTTGATATGGCTCTTGACGACGTCATTAGCAAAAACCGTAACAACAAACGTAATAACACTCGTCGTAACACTCGTGGTGGTATTAACAAGAATCGTTCATCTGGTGGTCGCTCTTCGGTATGTTAAAACAACTCATTTTATTCTTTTTTACCTTTTCCAAAAAAAAAGAGTACACATCCTTTTGCATTCTATACACAAGAAAAAAGAAAGTAGAATGAAGCAAAAAAAAAAAAAAAAAAAAAGGAGTATAACAGAACATGGGCAGAGCACATATACAAAAAAAAAAAGTCATCAAACTTTTTTTTCTTTTTTTTTGGCATTCATTTCTGCTTTTTTTTATATTCTTTGTCTGTTTATATCTTACTTTCCCCAATTTCGGCAAAAGAAAGTAGAGAAAGAGAAAGAGAGAAATGATGATATATTTCTTTTTATTGGTGTTGAAGAAAGAGAAATAGCAGCAGCAGGGTGAAAAAAAATGGTGCATATTTCACAGAAATTTCTCTTCTTATTTGGTCCAGGTTTTGTATGATTGTAAAGATTTTTTTTTTGAAAGAAGAAAAAAAAAAAAGGAACAGCATTTCTTTTTCTTTTTTTTTCTTTTTTTTAAAAAAAAAATCTCAACATGATTATCCTCCTTTTTTTTTCCCTTCATTTTTTTTATGGGGCAAGAATGCTTTGAATTTCTAATTATGCACATTTTTTTTGGCTCTTTTTTATTTTTATTTTTTTTTACTTTTTTTTTATTTTTACAAAAAAATATTTTGACAACTATTCCTAATCAACAACCCTCTTCGCTTTTTTCTCTTTATCCTTTTGTTTGCGTTTAAAAAGCCTTACAATGGAGCCAGATCTTCTCGTAATACAGCCGTGTCTAGAAAAGTAAACAATACAAGTCGTAACAGTAATAGTCTCGTAGTCGCCAACTTGCATTTTAATGTTACCGAAAAGGATCTTTATGTAAGCAAAAAAATGAAATATATACATAATTAAATAAATATTAATCAAAAATCTATTTATTTAGGATCTTTTTGGTCAAATTGGCCCTGTTAAGCGAGCTTTTCTTCATATTGGTCCTAATGGTAAATCAGCTGGTATTGCTGATGTTGTTTTCCAATCCTCACAAGATGCTGAAAGAGCAAAGAATACATATAATAACGTAGAATTAGATGGTAAATAATATAGATTAAATTATTAGATAATAATAATAGTTACTTATATAACACATAAATTAGGTCGTCCTATGCGTATCTCAAATGCTTCTCTTATTTCTGCAGTGTCTTCAATGAATACCAAAAATGATAAACGAAGTAACAATAATAAACCTCGTGGTGGTAGTGGTAATAACTTCCGTCGTCGTAGAAGAGAAAATCGTCCAAAGCTAAGCCAAGAAGATTTAGATGCTGATATGGACAGTTATATGGGAAATGCAAATGAAGACACTCAAATGAACTAAAAATGTCTCATATTTACCAAAATTTGTACGAAAAAAAAAAAAAATTTTTTTTCTTCTCTTATTTGTCACTATTATTAAACATATTACTTATTGTTAGCTTGTATCCCTTTTTTTTTTGGAATTTGTTTCTATTTATATATTGTATCCAAATTTTAGTCAAATGCTTGTTGTTAAAAAATATCCTTTTTTCTCCTTTTCATTCTATTCTTTTTGTAGAATAAAATAAATTAATTTCATTCATCCTATTTTCTAGTTGTGATAATGAAAATAAAATAAAATAAAGATGCCATCATTGTAATAATGTACAACACAATTCTTGCTTCTGAGTTTTTTTTTTTTTTTTTTTTTTTTTTTTTTTTTTTTTTTAATTATACTACAAACTTTTTTTTTTCTTACTTTTCTTTTTTTTTTTTTATTAATTACTTAGGGGAATTCATTCTAGATATCTTATCTAATGGACGATAAAGAGTCGATTGTAGTTAAAAATAAAAAAGAGAAAAAGGATAAAAAGGATAAAAAGGAAAAGAAGAAAGATAAAAAGAAAAATAACAATGATTTACCAAATGAAGCTGATGGTATAAAGGCAATTGGCAACAGAGAAATAAATGAAGACGATGAAAGATATAAACCTGTTCGTAATCCCGACTATAATCCATTACTTGCTTCCTCTTCCTCTTCTTCTTCTTCTTCTCCTCCTATGATGAATACAACAAATAATAATAATAATAATAATAATAATAGTAGTAGTAGTACTAGTAGTACTAGTAATAATGATAATAATAATAATGAAGAAAGGTGGATTATTTCTTCTAAACGAAAGGAGGTACCTGTGATTCAAATACCTTCTTCTCCTGTTAAAGAAAAAAAATCAACTTCACCTACACCTGCTGAATTGCAAGGTTTTACAGCTCAAAAATTTGTACCTGGCTCAAGTTATAGTCACTTGGATCCTGCAAAGTCTGAAAATGCTCATGCGGCATTTAATCATTTACAAAAGCTACTTAGTAATAACAATAACACTAATAGTAGCAGTAGTAATGGTAGCAGTAGTAGAATCCCAATAGAAAGAAAAGAAGATCCAGAATCATCATCATCAAGACCAAAAGTGATACAGCAACAACAACAACATAGAGTTCAATCCCCGAACAACTCGGAAATACCTCAACGTCAAAATCAAGCTCAACAAATAAAGAACAATAAGAGTACGTGTCCTGAACGAACAATGGATGGTATGCCTGTTTTACAATATGTGCGTGCATTATGGAACTATACTGCTCAGGTAAAGGATAATAACATTAACATATATAAAAGACTAAAACTTTATACACGTCTAGATTCCTTCTGAATTATCGTTTAATGCGAATGACAAGTTTGCAGTTCTTAATCGTCAACCTGACGGATGGTGGTATGCTGAGTTACTTGACTCGAATAAAAGAACAAGAGGTCTTATTCCAGGCAATTATATGACGCCTGCATAAAAAAAAAATTATCATTATTGCATATAAATATATACACATAAATATATAGATATACAAATATATATATTTGTATTTTTTTTTTTTTTTATTTCATTTCATTTCATCATACTAGATAAAGTAATCATCATAATTTATAATAAACATATTATATACATTTATAAATATCATAAAGCATATCTAAATTGAGGATGTTTATCATAGACACCATCTATATCTATAAGCGACATATCAATTAGAGCTTCATTTTTACCATAGACTTTATCTCTTCTTTTATTTTCTCGTGCAAGCAAGTATCTTAAGATGGCAGCAGAACAAGCAGTTAAAACCAAAAAGACAAGACAGATGGTATGTCCTCGACTATATCGAGGCGCATCCTCTGAATGATAGATTTGTGTACCCAGCATAGAAAAGCATTGAGCCATCATGCTTGTCATAGCGATCGCTACACCTCTTTTCGTATGTCCTAATTGGTTGTTAGAGACCCAGGAAAGGGTAAGTGGAATGATAGGATAAATACCACAGGCAACCAAAATGGCTCCTGTGTAACGGAGTCCTACATGGCTACTACTACTACTACTACTCGTTAATAGAAACAGATAACCGAGAATACCGATGATACAAACACTCATAACATGATACCCTCGTTGAAGTGTTCTATCTGAATTCCAAGAAACAATCTAAATATATCAATGTTCATATACATATATATATATAAAGAGAAAACGATATGAATATACAGGTAAAATAGACAATCATCCTTCTTTAATATGAGCCTTACAAAGACAAGACAACAAGCGATAACATAGGGTGGAATAGTAAGTAATTGTGCATTTAATAAGCTAAATCCCATATCACGAATTAGAGTAGGTAAAAATACTGCAAAGCTAGCAAGTGAAATATTTAAGCCAATGTATATCAACACTATAATGGATATATGCATATACATATTATATATGAATAACTCTCTAATAAAAGTAATATATATATATATATATATATATATATATATAGTACCTGAAAACCATACTTTATAATCAAGCCAAGCAGCTATAAATTGCTTTTTATCAAATAGTTTATCATCTATATTACCACTCTTTTTTATTCTTTGAATCGCTATTTCTCGTTCATGAGCACTTAACCAACGTCCTGCCTTTGTTGTTTCTGGTGTATCAGGTAAAACAACAAAACTCATTAATCCAAATAGAATTGTAGGAATAGCTTCTACAATAAAGAGCCATCTATGTAAAGCAAAAGGACACACATTAAATATATACAATATATATACATATATATACATATACATATATACCTCCATCCTGCAAGTCCATGTGCATTTTCTAAAGTAGATAATACACCATATGCAATAGCTCCTGCAAATGCCCCAGCTATCGTAGCTGATCCAAAATAGATAGCAACTCTGGTTGCTAATTCATTTCTTTGATACCAAAATGAAAGAAACAAAGGTGTAGATGGGCCTACACCTGTTTCAAAGATACCTAAAAAGAATCTACAAGCAATTAAACCAGCTGCATTATGGGTAAATGCTTGACTAGATGATAAATAAATAAATAAATAAATAAATAAATAAATAAATAAATAAAAATTCATTTTCAAAAAAAAAAAAAAAAAAAAATAGATTATACCATAAAGAGCAAATGCCCCACAATATCATTGTACTAGAAATCCAATGTGAAGGTCTTAATATCTTTACCAGTAAATTCGATGGAATATGGAAAATAACGTAACCTGCAACAAAAAGCGAGTGGTTAATTATATTTGCATCATAATGTATTTATTTTTTTTTTTACCAGCAAAAAAGATCGTCAAGGCTGTGTAATAATCATTTCCTACTAAATTTAAATCCTTTTCCAAACTTCCAAGACGAGCATTGCCTATATTATTCCTATCTAAGCTTAATAACAAGTATAGAATAGAGACCCAAGGAATTAATCTGAAAAAAAAGAAAAGAAAGTAAAGTAAATTATATCCAATATACACAGTATTGTAGCCATAAATTGTCCTTAATAGAAACACGTACTTTAAATCAATCTTTCTTACTAATTTCTTTTCTATCTTTTCATTTTCTTTCTCCACTTGTTGAGTTGAAGGCGTTCTTTCAATAGCTTCATAACCTAAAACATTTTCCGTTGAAGTAATGATTCTATTCTCCTTTTGACTCATAACGGGAAAAGATTAATAAAAGATTAAGAAAAAGACAAACAAACAAGCAAAAGAAAAAAAAAAGCAACTATTTATTTACATGCAATAGTTTTCAGGAACGTTTCAAGAACGACATAAGTGAGCTTATTGTAGATCAAATAAATAATAACTGGTAATAATCATCATAAATAGTTCACTTCTTTTTCTTTTCTTTTTTTTTTATTCGTTTTACTTTGTAACTCATCTTCTGATAAAAAATAAACAAATTTGTCTTAATTATAATAAAAAAGGCAATTTTTTTTCCCTGTTACTAATAATAACAGCACTTGTAATCTATAAAAAAAAAGAAAGGCGTCTTTTAGCTTTTTTTTTTTTTTTTTTTTTTTTTTTTTTTTTTTGTCATCCTACTACTACTTTTTTGCTAGTAAATAGAATGAAAAGTGTACATTCAATAGCTTCGAAAGGATTCACTTTACAATCCAATCTTTATGGTATATATTTATACTCATAGAAAAAAAAAAAAACTCACCCCACCCAACACCCCTTAAATTTGATGATAAAACTTTCTCCTTCTCATATTCTGACTAATAATGATTAGCTCAATCACGTCCTACTTATCCAAAGGAAGTATTAAAAAGAATACAAGAGCTTATTCCTAAACAAGCTAACGTGATCGACTTGGCTGCTGGTACGGGTATCATGACCAAGTTATTAGTTGACTCTGGATATCAAAACCTCATTGCTGTAGAGCCTGTTGAAAATATGCGATACGAATTACATCGTCTCTTGCCTCATATTCCTTGTCTCGAAGGTACTGCTTGGAAAATCCCTGTCGATCATGACTCTCAAGACGGTATTGTGGTTGCACAGGCATTCCATTGGTTTGATGATTTGCCAGCATTAAGAGAATTTCATCGTATTCTTCGTTCAGGTGGACACGGTGTTTTAGTATGGAATTTAGAAAGTGCTCAAAGAAGTGAATGGGTTGCTAAACTTCGAAAGTAAATCATACGAATGTCTCTATTCTACTCTATGTCTTACGATTTTTTTTTTGTAGCTGTTATGAAGTATTTGATAAAGATATACCTCAATTCCGTAAAATGGGGTGGCGTAAAGTATTTGACACAGAAGAAGCTAATTCATTATTTAAATTACCTATCCAGCAATGTGAACTATTCAAAAACGATTTCTGGGTTCCAAAAGATCATGTATGGAAAAGAATATTGAGTAAGAGTTATATCTCTTGTCTTGATAAAGCACAACAAGACGAACTAGAAATCAAAGTAAATGAAATCATGAAAGATGTTCCAACAGATGATCTGGGCAGAGTCTTTTATCCCCATGATACTTATCTATTTTACTTTGAAAAGAAATAATACAAATAATAATAACACAAATACTAGTAATAATAATAAAAAAAATCAACGGAATTTATTTACATAACTGATAATTATTGAGGACCACCAAGGGTTGTTCCAGGTCCAGATGCAGCAGCAGCTAAAATTTCGTCTGAAGGAATACATGCTGTAATGACTCTTTGTTTTCCAGGATCTGGGAGAACAACATCTATAAAAGAAAAGAATTTTGAGTTATTAAAGCAAAGCGAAGAGAGAGGGAAGAGTTACTTTTTTTTTTTTTTTTTTTTTACCTTTCATTTCTTCTTCATAGTCAATTAAGCCTTTTGAAGCCAAATATTTCTTTTCCTACATAAGGAGAGTCAGTATTTCTTTTTTTTTTAAAAAAAAACATTTATCAATCACAAAAAAAAAAAGAATTTACATATTTAAGAGCTTTTTCAATCTTCTTTTGCTTTTTCTTTGTAATGACTCGATTGGTTGTAATAACTGCAGGTTGTCTATTTCCTTTCTTTATGCTTTTTGCAATACGACGAGAGCGTTCTTTTGAAGGTCCTTTGACTAATTTTTATGGTTAACAAAAATAAATAAATAAATATTTGCGAATTCAACTATAAACTTCCTTATCTTTTACCTTTATTAATATTACACACACCACCCATTACTAATTATATATGTATACTAGATATAAAAGATATAAAACAAAAACAAAAAAAAAAAAAAAAGTAGAGTGGAATCCAATTATTCGAAAAAGAATTGACGGTCACCGAAAATTAGTCAGGAAGCAACAAGCCACCTTTTCATGCAATGCAAGTAAATATTTATATCTGTATATTTTTTATTTTTTAGAAGGGAGAAAAAAAAAAAGAGGGGAAAATATTATAAAATAATGGTAACAATAAAAAGAAGAAGAAGAAGAAGAATACAGTTTTATGATGATCTAACGTAGAATAAAATATAAGCAGTTTGACCAGCATGTAATCTTTCAGATGTACGACTATTCTCCTCAGTAACTAAAACATCTTCTTCCGAAATAGGAGTAATGTTTGTATCATCTATATGAAGCCATTCACCATTATGTCGTTGAATATCACAAGTATAATGGCCACCACCAGCTGAACTACCATGATGATATACAGAACCAAACAGTTTATAAGTAATGGGCTCCTTCTGACGTGTAACAGGAGCTAACCATTCAGAATCAATTGTCAATTTTGCACCATATTTTACGCGCTTTAATAACTTTTGGACACCACCCACATTATCAAATACAAATCGTTTCATATGCAAAACCAATACAGGAGGCAAGCTTTCTAAATAAACCTGTTTAGTAGCATCTACTTTAATACCCTTTGGTGATGTGTAATCATGCATTGTTTCGGGAATTGTCATATTAGCAATTGCATCTTCAATTGAACTGACATTTTCAGGTTGAATATCCAATGGAAGTGATTGATAAGGTTCTAAATTAATTGAATCCTTTGCTCCAGGGCAACGTAAGACTGATCTTACTTTACCTCCGAATATCTTTGAAATAGGTGATTCCTCAAAACCAGTCTATATATATATATATATATATATATATAAATATGAATTCGTACACACATACATATACATATATATATATATACATGTATATAATCTTTTATATCTTACCGAACGTAAATTACTCGTTTTGTTCTTTGCTCCAACTTCTAACCATTCATCTCCACCAGCTGCTTTAGCTTCTGCTTCCCTTTTGTCATTATATTCTTTAAGAACAGCTAACATTTCCTCATGTAAACCATCTAACAAAAAGCAAAGAAATTCTTCCGAGTCTTCTTGTCGTCCACGAAGCGTATCAAATTTCTTTTGTCCACGTAATGCATTATATACATATTCTGGTACAAAAGGTTCACCATAAGGCTCCAAACTATCGAGACGTTCACTCGGAAACTCATTGATGAATTCAATACTATATATATGTATTTAGTGATTATAATTTACCTTATTGTGATTTCATTCTACTTACATTGAATCCAATAGAGGTGTTTTGCTGTTAATTTTATGAACAACTTGCTTACTAATAGTTTTTATAAGATTATAAAAAGGAGCACAATGCAATAAAGGTTGTAAAATCTATATTCAAAATTAGACAAATATATACATTTGTATGTTATAAAAAAAATTTAGATATTTTACCACATTCATAAAGCAAGTATTCACGTTATTAATCAAACCACGAGGCTGGATTAAAGGAGATTTATAGAGTGGTTCGTATTTGCTGATAATATCTATTATTACAAAATTTAGTTTACTGATACTGATGATACATGAATTTCTTATTTAAGATTATATCATTTACCAGCGACACCAGTAAACTTAGGTACAGACGTAGGGACTGGGGAAGAAGGCTTTGAAGGCTTGCTAACTGGAGGTTTTCCATTTGCCATAACACCATTTGTTGTAGGTGCAATAGTGGTATTTGCGGCATTTTTTTTCACATTATCAGTTTTTTTCAATAAAGCAGCCCAACTAGAAACAGGAGTTTTTAATTTAGGTTGTGGAGAAGCTGGTTCAACACTTGCTGGAGTTGCAGAAGAAGCATCAGATGGCTGTGTAGAGGTAGTAGTAACCGTAGATGGTGTAGTAACAGGAGCAGTTTGTTGTTGGTTCACTTCTTTCTTAGGTGCAGATTTTTGTTTTTGCTTTTGCTGCTGCTGCTGCTGCTGTTGTTGTTGTTGTTGTTGTTCTTTTTTTTCTTCAATAATAGACTCGATCTTTTTAAATGGTTCTTTTGCTGCGGATGATGGCTTTTTTTGTTCAGTAGCAATTGGGGTATTGATGACTACAGGTCTTTTAAATTGAATACCGGTTACAAAAGGTGTCTATTTATGACGTGTCTTTAGTTATCTAATTTGTTTTATTTCTTTATTTTTTACATATAAATAGTGATTTTATATACCTTTGCTGGTGGAGCTAAAGGAACACCAGCAATATTAAGAACGGAATTAATTTCATCTCGAGTAATATCACCGAAACATAAAGTTGGCATTAGAACTTGATCGAGATTCTTTGAAAAAAAAAAAAAAAAATCGATGAATAAATAAAATTGGATTTATTTATTAATTTGTTTTCAAGATTACCTTTCCAGAGGACATTTTTTTTAATACTTGGGAATTGATTTTTGGAATGTTTTGTTATTATTGGCGTTGTAATGTTAATATAATATTTGATTTTAATATATTTATGAGAAAATATATATTGTTATTTTTGTACAATCTATATTTTTTTTGTTTATATTCAATATACTATTCTATTTAAAATAATGCTTTATAAAATCGTAAATGTTGTGAATGTGGAATATGATACAAAGAAATCAAATGTGATAATATAATGTTGATTAATGTAAATATGTATTTGGTATACGCATAATTTAATTAAACTGGTAAAGTTCTCTTTTTTTTTTTCTTTGTTGATAGTAAACTATAAAAAGAGGCGCTGTCCTTTCTTTTTAGGTGAATATTTATATTAAGATAAAAATAATGTACCAGCAATGAAAAAAAAAAAAATTGACGCTCTTTTTTTTTTTTTTTTTTTTCTTTAGCAATTCGAGGATTGATTTACAATGAATTTTTTTTAGTTGCACGTGATTTGTGTGTATATAGGAGTGTACGTATAGCCTACAGTGAAATTTGATTTTCATAGAAAATTCGGAAATGCTGCTCGCCCAAAAATGAGCAAACTACTGCGCTGATAGGGTTTATCTCAACATAGAGCTTTAGTATAATAAGAAATGATTCAACATTTGTTTTATTATAAGGTTTATAAAGCACTTTTATTACAATCACTTTTTTTTTCTTTAAACCTTCTGCCTTTATTTTGACCAGGCAATCTGATAGATACGCTTATAATTTCTATACAAGTATATTACTCTGAGAAATAATAAGGTACCTTTTTTCACAATTGGAATAGTATAAGCGTTTTCCATACTTTTTTTACTGTATGTAGATTGAGGCCTTTTTCATCCACGTAAATTTACATATAAACTCGTCTCACTTTTTGCTCCATTCTTTTGTAAATACTTTTTTAATATCTGAAGTTTTCTCATTCTTTTTCTTGCCCGTTTTAATAGTAACCGTATGTAGATTATCAATGATAATAATAAAATTTTCACCAAACTGCTGGATGATAGGCAATGTTCGTTATTTATTTATTTTTATTTCTGGAATATTCAATGACATATCACTATTATTGAAATTCTCTGCTATTTTTCGAAGAGCTGATTTTTCTTTCTTTCAATACTATATGTATAATGGCCAAAGAATGAGTAATAACTACAATAGTTTACGAAGTTGATCTAGTCTAAATAAATCTCTTATATTGATAATTAAGTAAACTTTTTTTTTCAATGGATATAAAAGGCTGCTTCTTCATAATCAAGCACAAGCTGGTTTTTTTTCTTCAAGTAATTTTTAATATGGGTTATGGAGAAATACTAAAATATTCAATTTTTTTTTTT
This sequence comes from Cokeromyces recurvatus, assembly GCF_025118155.1. Taxonomy (NCBI): domain Eukaryota; kingdom Fungi; phylum Mucoromycota; class Mucoromycetes; order Mucorales; family Mucoraceae; genus Cokeromyces; species Cokeromyces recurvatus. The sequence goes on from NW_026251390.1 coordinate 52,624, forward strand.
TTTTTTTTTTTTTTTTTTTTTTTTTTTTTTTTAGTTAAACTATCTACAATATTAACTGCAAATATCTGTGGATCCTACACAAATCAGTTCATGGAATATCGATTTTTTATACAGTTAATCTCCTATTTCACTGTACTCCTTTCACCATTTCTGTACTAAATGTTCGTTTATTTTATCAACTTTTACGGTAATGCATTTCTGCACTCTACTTTCAAACCTAAGGTGGATGAATTATTATTATATTGCGTCTTAGGTTCTGCAACAATACTTCTTTCAAACATATTTTCATTATACATTGAATCAGATAGCTTTAACTTTAAGTATACATATTGACTAGATACTGTCTTCAATACTATATTAGAATCAATGATATTCATTCATACATCCTTTACCAGGTCATAAACTTCAATTTCATTATCATTAAAGATATTAATATTTCTATCTTTATAACTGAAAACAAAAGAAAAGGTGTATGATTATTTTGAATAATTCATAGCTATATGGTTGATATTAATCAATGCTACTTATAACTATGACTATAATTCTTTCTATAAATGACAAAAAAAAAAAAAAAAAAAAAAAAAAAAAAAAAAAAAAACTTATAATCTTTATTAGCTAGACTGTACAAAGATGTACTCATGTCTATTGTATGGAATACAAAAATCCATATAAATAGTTTCAACTATTATCATTTAACTAATTACAATCATTCTTGATCTAATAAAATGCCGATTCTCTCTCATCTCTCTTATGTCATATTTACTTTTTTCCCTTTTTATACATATTCTTGTAAAGTATATATGGTTTAATGCAAGCCTTTCATTTTATAGGTTGGTATTTAGTTCTATGTTAATGTAATAATTGTTATTAGCTAGAACCTGTTTTTTTTTAATTTAATAAAGGAGCTCATAAATACAAGTATAACTTATTCATATACATTTTCAATTACTGCTTATTACGTAATATTAATGCATATATCTCCTTTTTATAATATAACGTCATTTTAAAACCTTTTTTTTTCTTATAATATTGGTAATAATTTCTCCCTCTCTCTCTTTTTTTTTTCTTCTTTTCTTTTTTTTTTTTTTTAAGAATAAATACATATACACATATTGCTGAGTAGCTTGATATAATGCAGGAGCCAGTTTTTGTTGATAGCAGTAATACTAGTCAATCGAATAACTCAATTGACGACAGTAACTCGTTTAAACCTTCATCATTAGGTTCTAATTATTCATCCAATTCAAATAACAGTGATGATCTGGTTAAAAATTATAATAAAATAAGAAGACAAGGTTCAAGAAGCTCCATTATACCCATAACAGACGGTGAAGTAAAGTCTAAATCAGAAGCAGGTCAGTAATAATTATTATGATATTATAATGAAGCAATATTTAACTAACTTGACATATATAAAGACTCAAATACATGGCTACAACATAAAAAGCATTTTTTCATCTTAAGCAGTGCTGGAAAACCAATCTGGACAAGGTAAATAAAAAAAAAAATGAAAAACAGAAAAAATATATGTTATATCTGGATATGTTACTTATTATCTAGTTAATTTTATTTTTCTTTATTAACTCTAGATATGGTGATGAATCCCAATTATCTTCGTTAATGGGCGTCATTCAAGCAATTATTTCTTTTTTTCAAGATGGAGATGACGCAATAAAGTAGGAAGTGTAAACGAATAAACTTACGACGCATCTGTTCATTTATGTATTTAAAATAGGTCGATTAATGCTGGACATCATAAGTTTGTATTTCTTATTAAGGAACCACTTTATTTTGTAGCTGTTTCAAGAACAGGAGAATCCGACAATCAGGTAAATAGACATCACATCATTGTTATAATCAAATTATAATAATCAGTAATAGATTCGTGACCAATTACTATACTTACATAATCAAATCTTAAGTGTTTTAACAAGTGTGCAGTTAACAAGGATTTTTGAACAAAGAGTTAATTTTGATTTACGAAGATTACTGGGAGGTAATTAAGCAAGCATATATGCTTGTAACTGTTTTTTTTTCTTTTTTTCTTAAAAAAGTCTCCTCTTATATATATGTATTCATAGGTACTGAAGTATTTTTGGATAGTTTATCAACATCATTTAATAATGATCATAGCTTTATGTTAAGTGGGTTACAGTGTTTACGTCTAAATCGACCTATTCGAGATCAAATAGGATCTATTTTGGCAGAAGGAAAAGTGAAGGTAAAAAAAAAAAAAAAAAAAAAAAAAAAAGATTTAGTTAATTAAATTGAATTATAATTGATTTTGGGAATATAGAAAATATTATATGCAATGATTGTAGCAAATGGGAAATTAGTAACATTATTACGACCTAGAAAACATAGTTTGCATCCTTCAGATCTTCATTTATTGTTTAACATGTTGACAGGATCTACAACATTTCATACAGCTGAATCATGGACACCTCTTTGTTTGCCAAAATTCAATTCAAAAGGATTTTTACATGCTTATATATGTTATGTTGAAAAGAATATTTCAGTAGTTGTTGTTAGCACGGCCAAAGATAACTTTTTCGAGATAAGTGCATGGAAATCACAAATTTATGAAAGTATGCAAAAAGAAGGAGTATTATTAACGACGATTAAAGAGGCTTTAAATGACACGTATACAGTTGAAGATATACAGATACCCTCTCTGCTTCATTTTATATATAAATCAAAAATCCATATTCAATTCACAACTCCAGGATTTAGTGGACCTTATACGAATGACATTAATAGAAGAAGATTATATAGACTTTATCAGCATATGTTTGATAGAATGCATAATAGAACAAGACCATTAAAATTATATTATATAAATAGTGAAAAAGAAGTACTCTTAGGATGGGTAAAATATATAGATGTATACATATATAGTTGTATACGTATATGTAATATTAGTAGAAGCATTTATTTAACACATGTTTATATGCATATCTTTTTTTTTTCACTCTTAGATAACTTCATCATTTGAATTATATGTCGTATTCCCTTCAAATACGCCTAAGCCATTAATAATATCAAGCTCGAATCAATTATTGAAATGGATAAAAAAAAATGAAGATAATTTATTTATTTTAAATTCACCAGTCTTTTAAAACTTTTCATCTCCTTCTTCTTTTTCTCTTAAATTCATGATTTCCAGCTGTCCTTTTCCTTTTGATTCATTTTGTAATAAATCATTAATAGAACGATATTTACCCGGATCAATCAAAGCAATCTATACACAGTTAACATAAATATCCTTCTAATATACAATGTTTTTTTTAGAGTACTTTACCAATTCAATTTCGGTAGAATTTGAATCTTCATCTTCAATAGATGTAACTAAAGTTAAAATCTTTTCACGTAATTTCTTTGATTCTTTTGACTGAAGAAGTGTAATTCTGACTTTCATTTGTGCTCTTTGAATAGGTAGAATTTGTTTTTCTTGTAGTTGCTTAATAACATCTAAAGCTTGTGATTTTGTACTACGTTTAGGATTCACACTCAAATGGAGGTCCTGCATGGCTTTTTCAATCATTGTCACTGTATAAGGACGTTTTGTTTGAGGATTAACACAATTATCGGTCACAATGTTAGCAATATCTTTCCAAGTTGTCTCTAGTTGGTCTGTTCTTTCCTTTTCAGCTACTTGAAGCTCCCCTTTCTTTAAAATTTCTTGAATAACTTTATCCATGTCTTCTGTTTTAAAACATTTCTTTAAATCTTCTTTACTTGATACTTGTCCCTTTGATACGTTAAAAAAGACATTATGAATCTGTAAAACTTCATCTAAATCTGTTTCTCTACAATTATTTTATTTAACTTTTATTATTATTATTATTATTATCATTATTGTGATTATAAAAGCTTACACATTAGTACGCCATTCCATGACTTTATTTTTATAGCAAGCCAATTCAAATCGCTTTCCACCTTTACGAAGTCGAACAACAGAAACATTCGTAAGTCTATAACAAAAAAAACAAATCTCAGTGTATTTGTTCGTGAAATAAACTATTGACTTGGCCTACTTGATTTGTGAATTGGGTTGTTGAATAACCATATTATGTAATATGTCCTTTTTTTATCGTTAAAAAAAAAAAAAAAAAAAAAAAAAAAAAAAAAAAAAAAAAAAGTTTATAATTGTGTATGTAAGTCACACCTTTCGGTCTTGGAATATCAACTATTGTTTAGGACAAAAGGATGCTGCGCCAATTGACAAATATAAGCTGTTTCTTCTCATTTTAAGAAACAGTCATTTCATAAAAAAAAATTGTATATTTTAAATAAAATTCTTCTTCAAATTACTATTCTTACAACAGATCTCTTATTCTTGATGCTATTGATTAATTTAACTTATATGTGACTGACTTTTTTTGTAATTTTCATTCATCAATGCAAATCGTAGCTGAGTGTAACAAAATTAATTTCATTTTGCCATACTTTCTTCCACTAAAACCCAACACCTGCCTAATAAGGCAGTCTCCGCAAGTCGATCAACCTAAATGTAGCTCTCAAATCAATCAAGGGTTAACATTGTCAAGGTCAATTAACTCGGTAAAAAACATCAATCCTTTTAACTGTAGCTTCTTTTACAGGTTCATCCTGTTCGACTGGTTGTAACCCATTATTCTTAAAAGGATTCATTCTGGATCCTGTCTTCAGTTAGTGTTTATAAGAAAAACCTCACAAAGAAGCCAGCCACACTTTTGCTGATTTTCTTTTATCCTTCCATACGTAATAGATTACATGCTAGGAGGATAGTCTTACGCTTTCTTTTTTTTTTTTTTTTTTTTTTTTTTTTTTTTTTTAGGGTTTCGTTTCCTTATCTGTCGATTAAAAAAAAATACTTAATGTTACTCTTATCGGTTTATCTCAGCAATATACTGGTAAACTAGGTGGTCTTGGTGAATTTAAGACTGACCTACTTTACAACTTGAAGCCATTTAGTGATGTCATTGACTGTGACATTATTACTGGTATCCAAGTAAGGCTTATTTACCGGTCGTTGATATGGGGGGGGGGTACTTGCGATTTCCTCAGATGATAATAGCAGTATTTTTTTTTCTATCTCATAATAGTCACTGGCTGTATAGTCGCCTACTCTATACGTGCTGATTCTACTTTTGTTCTCTCTCCTGATAGTAAGTCTTCTGACGCCATTACCGTTTATGCATACAAAGCCTCTATGCCTTTTTATTGCCGTTATTGTCATGCCCACCGATCATGCTTTAAGTAACTGTTGTGTTATTTGTGTCAAGAAAGAGAAATATAAAAATAAACAGAAATAAAATATGTGAGATTTGTTAATACATTTATTAATATGTGTATAGTATATAAATATAAAAAAAATGAGTTAGAACTGACTAAGGAGAAAGAAAATCATCTATATAAAACGCCTGTTACTATTTATACTTTTTGTATGATTGTCTTATTCATAACTTATCCGTCTAAACTATATATCATTACCCTTTACAGTATATTAGTTCGTATAGTTGGGCTATATATGATTGGGTATGATTAATGGAGTATACACAATAGTTATAATAATAGGTATACATTTATTTCTATTACTTATTACAACTCATATTGATTTACTATATATGGGCGGTATATTATATCAAGTTCAGCTTATGCGTATTAACAAATCGTTATTTGTATTTAATTTTTTTTCTTTTTTTTTTTGACAGCTGAATTTATAGTTATCATTGCTTCAGCTCTAAGATTGTTTATTACTGTATTTTTTGTATATAACACCAACGCTGTGTATGAATATGGATTGGTTTAACTTTTAACTTTATATTTGTATACTTTTTTATAATAATGAATCCTAGAAACTAAAGAAATTTGAACGTCATAAAGACAAGTTACCCACAAGTATCATTTGGTAATGGGGATGTCCGGGAAAGATTCACTCTAATTTAGAGGTCTCCGAACTGGAATCACTAAAATTCTTTGAAATCAAATTGAAATGCAGATAAAAAAATGTAGTAATTTACTACTAAGCATTGTGGGTGAATTCTGCACTTCAAAGGTAATAACTGTGCTGCTTTTGTCTCATCACTCTATCTGGCACTTTATTTTATTTTATTTCTCACAATTATGACTGAGTTTAAATCTACTATTACTATTACTACTACTACTACAAAAAAAAAAAAAAAAAAAAAGAGATTTTCAAATACAATTTATTTATTTTTTTCTTTCTATCTTTCTCATTACGTTCAATGTTTTCTAACAGACTATTTCCAGCCATTTCAAGATCTCTGTCAACTTTAACTCGAGTTCGTATGTTTAACACAATTGCATATCATTGAAATGAAAATTATATATAAAATTTAACATTAAAATGGATTTTTTTTATATTAGATACATCAAATGCACCTGCAGCTATTGGACCCTATGGTAAACTTACACACCTTAATACGTTACTAGTCATTCACTATTGAATACCTTTTTATGACTGTAGCTCAAGCTATTAAGGCTAACGGCCTAGTTTTTACTTCAGGTTCACTTCCAGTTGTTCCTGAAACAGGTACATTTATACTGTGTTACTTTTTTTTTTTTTTTTTTTTTTTCCTGCTTTGATGTCTATTAATATTAATTAAAAGGTGACATTATAAAGGGAGGAATAAAGGAACAAACAGAACAAAGTTTATCTAATATGGCGGAAGTTCTTAAAGCATCTGACTCCGGAATAGATAAAGTTGTCAAAACAACTGTTTTTTTAAAGGATATGAATGATTTTGCTGCTATGAATGATGTTTATGCTAGGGTAAGCGCTTATTTGTTTCCCTTTGACAAAGTTGTTCATCATTCTATTTGTTTTTTTTTCTTTGAGTTAGTTCTTTGATAAGCATCAACCAGCTCGTAGTGCAGTGCAAGTAGCTCGTCTTCCTAAAGATGCCTTTGTTGAAATTGAATGCATTGCAGTAACAAATTAAGAGAATTATATACATATTATATATATACATATATAGTTTATTATAATTATTTAAATAACATATGTAGCACCTCCACTCTATTCAATAAAATTTAGTATTTACAAAGTCTATGTCCTTTTATCATCCTTACTTCAATAGCTTCCATTTCAGCTTCTGAGATTGGTACACGTCGATATTTCGCAGCTAATTGACCAAATTCAATAGCACTAGAATTAGCTGCTTGTTTAGCTTTAATTTGACTTGGTTGAGCAACATGTTTAACTAAATTAGGTGGTGTTAAAGGATGAGGTCCAGAGTGATGAGGAGCATCTAATCTTAAATATAAATCATCCATCTTATACATTTATATACATATTTATCTTTACCTTTCCAAAGATTAGCTCGAGAACCTATGAAACGAATCAAAGGTTTATGAGTAGCACGTATTGTAATTGAAGGATGCATTTTTATTAATAATAAATAAATAAATAAATAAAGGCTTATCAACCCCAGATTTTTACACATTGGTGTATTTCTCTCTAGTTGTACACTATGTACACACTTCGCGTCATTATAAATTCTAAAAAAAAAAAAAAAAAAAATGGCGGCTAAATATTCTATTAAGACCCTTTTTTTTTTCTATTGAAATATAAAATAGAAATATTGATGAAGCATTAAATGGATTCCGAGGTGATCTCCCAGGTTATAATTGATTGTAGATTTATATAAAAAAAAAACACACATTATTAACAGTATTAATTTTAGCCCTTGGGTAATCCCCATTTTAAAGATAAAAAAAAGCAAAAAATAAAAGATAGGCTAATAATAGAATCTAATAAAGGTACAACATCAAATTCAATTATTATTCATTTTATTTTAATTATCATTATTCTCTTATATATATATATATATAAATATAGAGAAATATGTTTTAAATGAAAGAAGATCAAGTGTAATTGAATTAAGCTCAGATTTATACCAAGAAGATAATGAATGTTCAATACATAATAATACAACACCTGATATTAAGGTTTTATATTACACAGTACATGTACCTTTTATATATTAATAATTCAATTTTTTTGTAGCCAATTTCATCTTCTTCAACACCTTCGATACCTCATAAAACTCATAACTCAATAGATGCAACTGAACGAATGCAATTCTTACATGAAATGGAACAAGCTAGAAAAGAACTAGCTGAATTTCGAAGGAACATGGCCGGTTTAATTAAGCAAATGGATGGCATTACTGTTGATTTGGTAAAAAAAAAGAAAAATCTATAATATAAAAATATATTTCCTTAATCCTTAATTATTTAGGAAAAATCGAAAGATAGAGTTTGTAAGTGTATAGGATACATACTAAATAGTAAAACTAATTTTATTTTACAAGCTGAAATCGAACAAGACTTAACAGCAACAGAAGAGGTGAATGTGAATTTACAAGTTTTATTAGAAAAGGCAGTTAAGACACAAAAAGAATCCGATATATTTGCTACTCAAGCTATAAGGAATATGTATTCTGACCTTGCCTCTGTAAGATAACATACAGAATAGGATGATAGTTTTGTGATATTAATTGAATCATATTAGATTGTATATGAAAATAACCAATTACAAGGTAGATTATCATCAATCGAAATTCATCAAAGAGAACAAAAGGGAAGTGTACATGATGTGGTGAACAGGATGTTTGAATACACAAAAATGCTTGAGCAGGCTCAAGGCACAATACACATGTTACAAGAACCGAGGCTTGTGAAATTAGCCTCAATTGGATCTTCATCTTCTATTTCAACTATTTCCAGAAGAACAAGTATTCTTTCTCTTGATGACGATGATGACGATGACGACGACGACGACGATGATGATGATGATGATTCTTCGGTTATATCTATAAAGCCTAAACCTGGATCAAGCTATATTCAGTCACCGCCTTTAGGTCCCCAAGCCTCTATTCCTCTCATTAGGCCCCAACAAGGTTTACGAATGCTTTTTGATAACCATTCTGGAAATCAACTTGGTTTAAGTTCGCTAGCGCCGAAAAAATGATTACAATTCTAATTCTAATTCTAACTTGTGTTTCATATTTTATTTTTTTCTATCTTACTTTTCATTTGTACTAATAATAAACTAATATTTGTATAATTCATGCTATCTATTGAATCAAAAAAGTCTGATATTGGATAGACAAAATAGTCACAAAAAAATTGTATAACAAAACTCAGCTCTCCACTCTTTTAATTCATGTTGACCAAAACTTCTATTTATTTTTATTCTTTTCCCTTAAAAAAATTTTTTTTTCTTTTTTATAAATAATACAAACAATGGGAAAAAGTGTTACTGAAACTAAATCTAAGGAACCTACTTATTCCTCTAGCGATGAACATTCTTCATCAGAGGACGACTCTGGTTCTGAAGAAGAATCTGTTTCCGATCAAAATGATTCTACTGTTGAAGAAGATGAATCTGATCAAGAAGAAGAGGCTGAAAGTGATGCTGAATCTAATGGAAAGCGATCTAGATCTGATCTTGAAGAAGAAGAAGAAGAGGAGGAGGAAGAGGAGGAGGAGGAGAAGCGTCCTAAAAAGATGGTCAAAGTAGAACAAGTCACTAAAAAGGCATTCGGTGCAGAAGGTACTACTGTCTGGGTTGGTCAAATTAATTTTGACGCTACAGCTGATGATATTCGTGAGCACTTTAGTTCATGTGGTGAAATCTCTAGTGTTAGACTTCGTACACATCCTGAAACAGGCAAATCTCGTGGTTTTGCTCATATTGATTTTGCTAATGAATCTGGTAAAAATGCAGCAATGGAGCTTGATGGTACTGAATTTATGGGTCGTACTATCAAGGTTGATAATGCCACCCCTGCTACCCCTCGTGGTAAAGATACTAATTTTGGTCCTAAAACAAATACTGTTTTTGTCGCTAACTTGGCCCATAGTCTTGATGAAGATGGTGTTCGTCAAGCTTTTGAAAAATTCGGTACCATTGTAGGTGATGTTCGTTTGCCCTTTAACAGAGAAACAGGTAAAATTCGTGGTATTGGCTATATTGAATTTGAAACCGAAGATCAAGCTGAGGCTGCCGTCAAGGGTATGAATGGTGTGAGCATCGAGGGTCGCCCTGTTCGTACTGATTTTAGTGGGGGTGATGACTCTGAAAGAGTTCGTAGCCGTCCTGCTCGTGGTGGCTTTGGCGGTCGCGGTCGTGGTGGTCGTGGCGGTTTTGGTGGCCGTGGTGGTCGTGGTGGTCGTGGTGGCCGTGGTGGCCGTGGTCAAGCCCGTGGCGGTTTTGGCGGTCGTGGTGGCCGTGGTCGCGGACGTGGTGGATTCTAAAAAAAAACACACACACACAAAAAAGAAAAAAAAAACAATATCTTATATAAATACCAACAAATCTTGTACATATAAATTTTTTAGAATATTATTTTATGCAATAAAGATTTATTTTATCTTAGTTATGTATTTAATTCTACCAGTTACGAGTAACAAATAAATGGTAAATTTTTGATTTATATTCTGGAATAGTTGAATCAGGTTGTGTGCAATTAGCAGTTATGCTAATTTTAATAAGGTTCGTACCTCGAGTTAAAGAAGCTGTATGCCATTCTGTCATATCAGGTACATTTAATTTCATATTATTTTGTAAAACTGTAATATTTAAACGCTTCTCTTCCACTTTTAACGCCTTTACTAAATCAGGTTGAATAGTCAATGTCTCTACATTAGAAGGTACAAATATACTGTGGTTTGAGTATTCTCCATCCAAACTCATAACAATTGAATTATTATTAGGAGATGTTATCTTTAATTCTTGAATAAACATTTTAACTATATAAATAAATAGATACATATATAAAATTAGTTACAGCGAAATAATAATAATAATAAAACACCTTACCTTCATCTTGACATAAAGCATAGAATTCTTTTGACGCCTTTGGTAAAGGGGATTGATTACTAGTAGGACCAGAAAAAGGTCCATAAGTATTTAGAGGTGGAGTAGGTCGATTTGGAATAGTGTTAGGAACAAAAGTATTCATTTCAAATGACTGAGGTAAAGAGGGTTGAATTATCATGGCAGGTGTATCTACTGATGGTTGCATAGACATAAATTGTCGTTGTTGTTGCTGTTGTTGTTGCTGCTGCTGTTGGAATAAAAGTTGTTGTTGTAAAAGTTGTTGCTGTTGCTGCTGCATGATATAAGGAGGCATCGCATGATGTTGTTCTGGCTCCATACTTTGGGTTCTTGATTTATTAGTATTTAAGTACCTTTTTATTTTACGTTTATCTTCGCTCAATGCATCTACATCAAATGGCCTATTTCTTAAATCTATACGGAAGGCTGCATCTTCTTGACTGACTGGAACACCAAGTCTAGCTAAAATACGATCTTGTAAACGATTTAATAAACGCTAAAGGAAGAAATAAAATAAAAAAAGATTAATATTGTTTATCATTTTTTTACATATACAAAATCCATATTTACCAATAGCAATTTTGCATCACGATATATACGAGAACCAGGCTCGTTAAAATTGAGAGCATTTTCAAAAACAAGTCTCATATCAGCTATCCATGCATGTAAATTAGAGTAAGCTCTTGTTTGCATCTTTTCTGCAATCATTGTAAGTGAAACTGGCTTCTTGATTGTATTGTAATATTCAGGATATTCTTCACGATCTGGTAAATCTTCAAATTGTTCGGAATAAAGACGATTCCTAAATTCATATATTCAAGTTAGTTAGATGATATATTCCATAAGCTATTTAGGGTAAATTACGTATTATCAGTATGAGTTCGAATAGCATTAAAAAGTTCAATTTCAAAAGCAACAGGATCAAATGTATTGAGATCAATTTCAGTTGTCGGTCTAGCAGTTGCAGCTTCCGTTTCACTTTTCGGTGGTCTACCTCTTCTCTTTTTAATAAATTGTCCATCTGTCACTGTTGGAATAGGTCTAACAGTACCAGGTGGATATGATTGAATCGGCAAGGGCCTGTTTGGTGTAATTTGTATCTGTTGCGGTCTATTATTAATTTGAGGAATACTAGCATTTGTACTATTAATAGTAGGTGCTTGCTGTTCTTGCTGCTGCTGTTGTATTTGTATTTGTGTTTGTTGTGTTGTTTGCGTTTGTGGTGGAGCTGGTAAATGAATGAGAGGATTTGGCTGTGGCTGAGAAGCCTGTGGCTGTGGTTGTGGCTGTGGCTGAGGTGGTTTTTGTGGAATTAGTGTGGGAGGTACCTCTTTAAATAAACCAATCCATCTTGGATCATCTTGATCAGATACGACATCAAATGGTACTTGACCATGAATATTTTCTGCTTTTATATTGGCATTGTATTTTTCAATAAGCAATTTTACAACTTTATCCTTATCACCAAATGCTGCCCAACCCAAAGGAGTAGCAGAATACCAAGTATCATTTAATTCTACATTAGCTCCTCTTGCTAATAATGATTCAACTAACTTCACATCACCATAATAAGCTGCCGCATGAATTGGGGCCCAAGTAAATTTGTCGTTAAACATTTCTACTTCAATCAATTCATTAGGATTTAAATCTTTATCTTCCTCTAATAATTCCAAAGCTCGCTTCGAATCTTTCTTACTAATAGCCTGCATTAAAGCCTTTATAGCTTTAAAACAAAAATAAATATTGATATTTTTTTAAAATAAAATAAAATAAAAAAAAAGCGTATAGATGTATTTACTTTTTTGACTTTGCTTATCCACAGCTCGAAGCTTAATAGCCTTTATTTTTGGTGTTGATCCTTGAGTGAAAGCATCTCCAGGAAGTTTTAAGATAGCCTTTTCTTTAGGCTCTTTCCAATTTTTCACAAATTTCTATTTTTTTTATTATTATTCTGTAAGTATTATAAATATATATCTAATCAATTTCATTTACCTGAATTTTGATCGCATCTTCATATACTTGTGATTCTTTAATGTTGTATTTTTTAGCATTGGAAATCATTAGTTCAATATCAGCTTTAAATTGTGATAATAAAGTATATTCTTTTGCATCAATCTTAGCCTAATCAAAACATTAATAAAATAAACAAACAAACGCGTTCTGTATTAACATGTATATAATACCTTCATATCTTCAAGAGCAATAGGGTGTTTAATAACATCGTAATAATCAGGATATTCGACTTTTGAAGGTAATTCTAAGAACAAAGCACAAAGATCGTATTCCTCGCTATATAAGTAATGCTTAATTTTTATTACTTACAAATGTATAACAGTTATAAAAAGGACTTACTCGTCTGGATCTTTATAATCTAAAATATCATTGTAAAGTTGTTCAATCAAATCATATTGTGGTGGAGTATTATCTACAGTAGAACTAACTGATACAGACTAGTAAAAAAAATAAAATAAAATAAAATAAAGTAAAATAAACTAAACTAAAATAAAATAATTTATTTTCCTTTTATATCTATCTTTGGTATAAATAGTTACTTTTTCACTATTTCGTCTTCTTTGTCTTTTACGTTCTCTATAATTTTTTTCAACAACATTAGATCTCTTTGGCCTTTTATCCATTTTTTATCTTTATTATGAAAAGACGATTAGAAAAGATTCTTTTAATGAAGGGGAAAAAAGAAACAAAAATTTAGAAATTTAACATTCAAATGTATAACACATAACAATTGAAGACTTCTTTTTACATATAAATAAAAATTTACCTAATAAAAGTAATTTTTGAAATATGTGTATTAAATGAAAAAAAGCATTGTTTGGTACCCAATTGTAGGCGTGCTTTTTTAGTATGTGACGCATTTATGTCGCCCAATAGAAAACAAGTATTTTTACAGTAACTATTGTACTTAATTTATTGCTTAGTAAAAGTTATTTTATTTAATTGCTAAACACCCTTTATTTAAAGAAGAATAAAAACATAGTTAATATAGTAATTTTAAACCTAGTATAATCTAACATAGAAAGAAAGAAAATAGAATAAATGTATCCTTTAGTAGAACTTTTTTATTCTTTTTTTTTTTTAATATTTGAATTTATTGTCAGTGACTTTGAATCATCAAAGTTTACAATATTTAAATACAGTATTTGGCTTTTCTCGACTTTAAATGGGTATATAACACTCTTAATCAATCTTGCATCTGATAATTCCTCTAATTGTATCTACCACATGTATTATTGGATATTCTGTAATATCCTTTTGACTATCTCCATATTGAAATTCTACCTACCATTTCTCACCTATCACTCATGCTCTTCTGGGCTCAATATAAATATATATATTGATATATACATTCCTATGTATCAATAACTTATCGACCCTTTTGTGATACGATTAGTCGGTAATACTTTACTACAAGATGCCACTAGGTTTACGTTATTCATTAGCTTATTATCCTGTAATGATAATATGATTCTGATATCCTAATCTGCATAGCTAGTTTTGCTACTCCCATTTTGCTGTGAGTACAGCCTTCAATTAAGACAAAGACAGCATCCTCTCAAATATGTTATTATTGCTTTACCAACTAACAATTATTAATGCTTTTTTTTAATGATACTTTGTTACCACATCTAAAACATTTTTCCTTACTTGGTCATGTCTCTTGGAAAATGCTCTAAAATATCACTCTGTTTTAATTTTTTTTTTTTAAAAAAAGTTTTGTAGAGCATGAATCAATTTGCTATCATTGGTATTATTATTTTTAATAATTTTGAATGTTTACTTTTAGATTCATTTCTATACTTAGATGGCTCGTGGTCGATTCAACTATATCCTTTTCATTAGCCCCTTATTTCTTGGATCTCTTAAGACTCAGGAATTTTGCGAAAATAAATATATTTGCCAAGTTATAGTAGGTGATGATATTATTTATTACTTGACTAATGTGGTATTTTATTTTACTTAACCGCCTACTACGATAGGTTGTGCTCTTATTAGTAAACCTTGGTTTTTTACTACACTATTTCCTAAAGTACTATCTTATTTAAAAATCTTTACTAGATACTTACACTAACACACATACTTAACAAATCGATGTTATGGCAAATATACGCATCAATAATTAACAGTCTTAATTACTACATTTTTAAACGAATTAATCAATAACTTCTTAAGAAATATTTAAGACGCTAATGTACTCATTGGCCAAATTTATTTAATTAATAAAAATTTATTCAGTCGTATTTATGAAAAATCTATAATAATAATCAGATAATTTTGTTTTGTTTTGTTTTGTTTACATTGGCTAGAGCAAGCCAAAAAAAGAAAAAACTTTTATACAATATTAATTAAACTCTATCTCAGGTGAATACCAAATATCATAGTCGTCTTCATTATTTAGATCACCAAAAGGACGTAATGCCATTAATTTCAGTTTATAAGAACCCGCTTTGAGTTTGGTACCGATTTGAGAGATAAATGGTTGAAAGGTAGTGAGCTGAGGATCTATTTGAAGACTTTGATATTGATTTTGCTGGGTTTTACTTTGATGAAGGGAGGGACCCAAGCTAACTTGTTCAGTTGTGGCAGCTACGTTACCATACCAAGGCAGAACCATAACATCGAGTAAATCTTCAGGACTATTTCTTTTAGCATATCTGATATATCCACCAGGAATGAAACCAAAGTGTTGGTTAACGTCAGCTGCACTTACAGCTGATATTTTCACTAATGGAGACGCCTCTGCTAATTGAAAGGACAAGAGAATGATGGAAAAATCACTATTTATTCGTTTATGAACAAGGGTAGGCATTGTATCATTCATAACTAATACAGGTAATTTTGATAAACTTGACGTAAGTCCAGCGTAGGGCACATAAATGATACTCTTCTCGTCTTTAGTGACAGTAATGTATCCTGAATAGATGGAGGGAGGCATTGAGTCTGAGTTAAGAGGCGGAGAGATACGTATAGTAATATTCCTTTCTTCATTTGCGTCTATCAAAACTATGGGGTCATAAATATCTACCATCGCCTCTGCCTCATAATCAGATAACATAATAGGTATATTAAGAGGGAACATGTTTTGAGTATTGTCATATGTATTTTGCTGAAACCCTTGAGCAGTACTTGCTACTCTATGGCTTATATAGTATTCAGCAGCCATACGACCATTATTTTTAATAGTGAGTGTATATTCATGATTGTCAGCACTATGCTCAGTATCATTCAGTCGGATATGTTCGGGTATGACGATTGTGTCCGATCTAATCGCTTGATAACCATCAATCAGTCCAGAACCCTGTCTTGCTACTGATTCTAACTCTTCAGAATTGTATCGATTGAAAGGATGTCCGTTATTGATCAATATGGTACGGACTTCATTCACATGAATAGCTCGATTACCTCCTCTAGCTTCTTGAAGTAAAGCAACAATACCTGCAACATAAGGGCTTGCCATACTTGTTCCACTTAAAGTTGCATAACTACCAAGAGACACAGGATAACTATATATATATAAATAAAACAGTTATGACTATGTATGTATTTATGTATACATTTATTTAATTTACGTAGAATAGATTTTTCCTCCTGGTGCACTGATGTCAGGCTTTATACTTAAATCCGGACCTAATCCCCATGAGCTAAAAGAACTAATTGAACCTGCTGTAGGAATAGGTAAAACACTATCTTCTGCGATAAATTCAATGAGACCAGAAAAATCAGAAGGATTCCTTTTCAAAAATTGAAATAAATCATGACCTTCTTGCTGAGATATACTTCCATAATCAATATGAATGGTTGAATTAGTTAATAAGGAAGGAGTGAATTCACCAGGACCATTATTGTAAAATAAGACGCCTATAGCACCAGCGTTTTGAGCATTCATCATTTTATTCGTAAATGTACAACCACCGCGACTCATAAGAACAAATTTACCCTCCACTTTTGTTTTCAAAGGGTCACAGCCATCGTGTTTTTGTAAAAACTGTTTTGAGTTAGCAATGAGAGTCACTTCTTTAAAACGGAATAGGTTGGCGTTATAATTGTGATAATCTAGAAGATTGCATATAATTATTAGATAAATAATCTTATTTGTTATATATATATATATATATATATATATATATATATATATATATATATACCTATTTTTTTATCGCTATCGTATTTGATTGTATGTGAGAGTACATAACTATTGTCAATACTAGCAATAGATAAAGCATATTTTCCAAGTGAAGGTGCACCCACTTCAAACATACCTTTAGCACCCTCATTCCCTGCAGCAGCACACACAATCATCCCCTTTAACGCTAATTCATTTGCCAATAGGGATATAGGGGATTCTGGCCATCCACCATCACCTAATGATAGATTAACAACATCCATACCATCTAAATAGGCCTTTTCCATAGCTTTTATAATAATATCATCTGAGCTCGTTCCTGAGCATCCAAAAATTCGATAAGCTCCAAAAGTAACTAACATCAAAAGGTATACTTAATAAATTTTTTCATTGAACTTTTTTTTTTTTTTTTTTTTTTGGCATACCTTCCGGTGCAATACCAGTAAAATTAATATTTGGTTGATTTGCACCAATGATACCAGTAACGTGAGTACCATGCCCATTACAATTATCTAATGGATCATTATTCGGAATAGGAGTATTTTTTCCATTATACGTGTCTCCAACAAAATCATAACCATAAGCAACACGACAATTTTCACCAAAACAACTTCCCAAGGCAGGATGTGTATAATCAACACCTGTGTCAATGATACCTACCTTAATTCCTCTCCCAGTCAATCTGTAAATATAAATATATATAAAGTATGTTAAACGAAAAAAAAAAAAAGTAATAAATAACAAGAAATGGTAATACCCTAATTCATTCCTCATTTTATGTATACCAGTAACATTATAAAGTTCAAACAAGCCAGCTATTTTATTATCATTTGTTACATTGGATCGAAATGAAGATGGTTTTGATACTGTATTCTTAAGAATATATATAAATATTTCAAGTCAATTGTTATACGTACGTTATAATAATGATAATATATTTACCACAGGCCACGCCTTTTTTATATTTGGCGTATTTTTAAAAAATAATAAAGTGTCTTCAGGACTTTTAAAAGAAATCGAGACAGCATTCATTATTTCATATTCATATCGAACATTGTAACTAATATTAAATGTATTGAGCTGTTCATAAAAGCTGGCTTTTCTTTTACCAAGTAAATGTCGTTTATTATTGTTATTCAAATTGAATGAGTGGCTAATAGGTTGATCAAATTCAATTATGTAAGTATTTGGTACAAAGAGACTGGATTTACGATCATGCTTCTTCGATTTTGCTGCCACAAATGCAAATAATAGCAGTAAGAATGGAAGAATTTTGACTATTCTTATCATTGAATAAAATACGTAAGAAAAAAAAAAAAAGAAAATTTCTTAACGATAAATATCCTATACGTATTTATATATATAAAGATATAGATTTTATTAGATGAAATTCAAATAAGAAGATATGAGAAGAAGGGTATGTAGTTAATCTTTAGGCATAAACTTTGCATAGTAATCCTTTGTTTTATTTTCATATAACTCTTGTGTACATTCTGGTAATTCGTCTTGATATTGTCCTATTATATATGTATACATATGCAAATTTAGTTATACAGTGTGATTCTCATTATTGAATTTTATATGTACCTGGTGAACCGGAGTAAACACTAAATGAAGGTACGACTGTATTAGGTGCAATAATCGTATTATCTGCTATATAACAACAATCCTTAATAATAGCAAATCGTCCCTGAAAATATAAGCATCTGTTAGAGTTATCTTGTTTAGCTATGGGTACAAATATATTTATATATTTACAATAATGCAGTTCTTGCCAATAGTGACATGAGAACCAATAGTTGCTGCTTCTACTATACTTCCTTCACCTATTGTAACATGATCACCTATTTTCATTGGATAATAACTGAAAATGCTATATATTTATAAGAAATATGAATTATTTTGGCATAATATTTAATTTTATTAACTTTTATACCCTACCCTTTATAAGTTTTGTAAGGTGGTCTAATGATCGAGCTTTTTGAAAGTAAGCAATATCGTCCAATCGCAATAACAACTGCATGTCCACCACCTGTACGTCGAAGATCACCTCTAATGACACAATCTGTTTGAATAATGGTCTTTGATATAAAAGGTTAAATAAAATATAATTATAATAAAATACAAATTCATCTTGTTTTACCTTTCCACCAAGAATGATGTTTTGACTTCCACAAATGACTGACTTTCTACTCACTTTATTTCCAGTGTCCTATTACATGTTCAATCATCTTAGTTCCAAGTTCATTTGTATTTTTTTTTTCCTTTTATATATGTATATTTTTACAGTTTCAATATATTCAGCGCGATTATAATATACTATAGGTGCCTCCATGTTTTATATATGTTTGCCATGTAAAGAATGAAATAAAAAAAAAAAGTATATTGGAAATATTGTATTCTCTTGTGTGATTGTCTGGTCAGCACTTGCTTATATATACATCTTGCCTCTGTCTGATTGGCTATATTTTCTTTTTTTTTAATTAACGTTAAATTTTGTCCCAATTATACCTCTCTTATACTTCATTTATTACTACACCTACTAATTATCATTTATTTGTTAACCTTTATAAAATAAACGTCTTACTGAATCAGATCCGACAATCTAATTGTTGTAATCTAACATCACATATTAATTAGACAATCATTAAAATAAGGCTTAATGATGATAAATATTTATAAACATTAGTTGTATATTGATCTATGCTAGCAAGTACAAGTGAACACTAACAATAGTTTAATTTTTATTCTTGTTGACTGAGATTGGTTTTCCATCTTCAGGGCATAAATAAGAAATATTTAAAGTCTTTACACATTTGCTCAGTTTTCATTTTTACATACTTTATCTATAGGACTAATCTTTTTTTTTTTCAATAACTCTTTATATATATATATATAATATATACAGTATTTATTATTCTTCCATTTTTTTTCTTAAAGTTTGAGGATCATAGCCATGAGTGCCTAAATCATTCCTAGTTTCTGATGGATCATCTAACGTTTGCTCTAAATAAAATTCTAAAAAGCCTTCTTTCGTTAACCATCCTTTTGCATTGGCACCAAAGCGTAATCCCATTTGACGTAAAAATGCAGGTGGTGGATGTGAACCGTTGGTAGTAAAAATAAAGTTGTCTAATTCCTTTGTATTTAATGCTCCATCTTTATCTTGGTCAAATTTATTAAAGATTTCTTCGAGCACTTCTTTTAATACTTTTGATAACTGGTTGTCTTCTAGAAGTTCCTCTTCACCTTTATAACCATTCACGATTCGCTCAATCTCTTCTTCCAAATCTAAGAATAAAAGTTAATTTTAATATTAACATGAAATTCCATCAAGAGCTTTACCATCAATAGGTTCAAACGTAGGATCAACAGCACGACCCATTTGTAACAAAATAACTGCTTCTTCAAGTTTATTCAATACAAATAAAATAAAGCCAAGAATATAATAGCAGCCCGCATGTGCAGGGAAAACATCTAAAATCCACATCATTTTACTTGCTACTTGCACTAATATATCTACATTGCCGTTTTCTTGAAACGATTCAAGTTGTGCTCTTGCATTAGCATATTCAACATCTGCTTGGTCCATTAATGCTGTATCGTTATCAACACTAGCCTCAATTACTGCTTTATTATTTTTTTGAATATAATAGTGACACCAATCAGTAGGCTCTTTACTAAACTTTTCGGATAATGCAGGGTCTAAAGTAAGACCTGTAGCAGTTGTGAAGATGGTATAAATTTGGAATAAATCGCCAAAGTCGTGAATAGTTTTATTTCGCCAAAGATTATTACTGGCCCAAAAAACTTGATAGAGTGTTTTGGACGTAAGAGAAAGTTGAAATAAGTCGTTAGGCTCTAAAATATAAGCTAAATTTTCTATAATAACGCTAGGAAATTGCTCTATATGAAGCACCATGCTTGCTTTTTTTTTTATATATATAAAGTGATTGTATTAAACTGGAGAAAAAAAAATAAAAAAAAAAAAAAGAGTATAAAATAAAAAGGTGTGGCTTGGTTGATTTTGTTTAAAACATATGTACATAATAATTATTCATCTCTGCTTTTGAACGGATCAATTAACTTTATCATGTTTATATTTATTGAATGAATGCTCATAATTGATTAGTAATTAAAGAAAATAAATCTATTTTTTATAATGTAATCGTTTGTTATTAAAGTGGAATGGACATGTAAACTTGCTTTTAATATAATTACAGCAATTTATATCAGTCATAATATAATATGTTAGTATTTTTTTTTTTTTTTTTTTTTTTTTGACGAGGTAGACTGGTAACCATTAGGACTCTTTAATCTGATGACATCCTTACATAATCATCTATGTTAATCAACTCTAGCTATCTGATTTCATTTAAATGGATTATTTTGTTTACCAACTTGGCATTAAACAATCCTTAGGAATAACGGTTATGTATGCTCTTCGATACAGGATATACCTTTATTGTCAGCTTTTTAATGTTCTTTTTTTTTAACATGTATTGTCCATGTTGATACTCTTTTTCAAGAAAAAAAAAAAATATTCATCAAATTTTTAATGAGATACTAACTCTACATTCTCTCGTCAGAAACAATAATATCGCCATCTCAAACAGAAAATTTAGATTTTTACAAGTAAACATGTCTAAATCTATTTTCACTTCTTTTCAAGTTTGTATTAATTGACCTCGAACATTTTTTTAATTTCATTCAAAACTATTGTATACTAACTATTAGACTGGTTATCTAAGCCCCTTTCCTAACACTTCATTTCTTTTTATATTTGGATTAATCTTTTATTTTTTACTTTTTTGCTTTGAAAAGATCTTTAGTTATCATTATTTGTTGGATTAACTAGGGCAATTCAGTGATTTTATAAGCTATGTCTTTAATGTCCTTTTTTTCTTTTTTTCATAAAAAAAAAAAAAAAATTAGCGTTTTCTTTTTAATGACAGTGATAATGCTCAACTTAGGGATAAATGTGTGATAGTTAAAAGTCCGTGTTTTTTATTTTATTTTATATATTCTTTATTAGCGTTATTTCTTTTCTTTTCTTTTTCTTTTCTTTTTTTTTAACAACACACACACATAAATATATATACCTATATATATATATATATATTTATATACATACATTACGTTATTTTTTTAATTAATGGATCCCTTTAGAAATAATCCTTTTGGTAAAATGAATAAAGTTGATCAAGAAAATATTTTTTTTTATTTATTTATTCAATTATTATAAAAATAGGTTTCAGACCTCCAGCACCACCACCAACTGCATCACAACCACCACCACCAACAACAGCAACAGCAACAGCAACAGTAACAGCAACAGCAACAAGTATATCCCCACCAGGAGTTTATGGACAACCAAGAGGACCAACAGCAAATGTCTCTGCTGTAAGACCGCCTCCTTTTATAGGTTCACCTCAAACTGGAAGCGCTTCACCTGTTAATACAACTTCACCTGATAATGAGAAATTAAATACTTTATTTGTTGGCGCCATTGCAGCTGGAATAACTGATGAATGGCTTGAAACATTATTAAAAGTATGTCTAATATATATATATATACTCACACACTTTTTATTTTCAATTAACATGATAATGCTTAATATATATATATAGACTTGTGGTAATTTACTTCATTGGAAACGTACAAAGGATCCCTCTGGAAATCCTAAAGGGTTTGGATTTGCTACCTATGCTGATCCTGATAGTGTATTATGTGCATTACGTGTTTTAGGTGGAGAGACAACGAATGGAGTTGTATTAAAAGCACAGGATGGAAGTGGTATAGAAAAGAAATTGATCGTGAAAGCAGATGATAACGTACACAAGCATCTAGAAGGACATCAACAACAACACCAATCAAGTCAAGATCAAGAACAGTTAAAAGTAGCGGATCAAGAGAAATATGCGATTGTACAGAAATATGTACAAGCCATTACGATGGGACAAGATGCTAATGTAAATAATGTAGACGTTATTCATAGAGAATCAGCCTATTCAAAGGATCGTAATTCACAAAGGGAGCAACGAACACATGATAGTCATAACCAAGAAAGATATGGAGAACGTCGAGAATCAAATGAAAGAAGTTCAAGAAGAGAGTATGGATTTGTCAAGGGACCTACAGAATATTATAGTCATTCAGTACAACAAGATTTAGTCACAGACGAAGAAATAGAACGTAAGAGACGTGAAAAGCATGAGCGTGATGTAGAAAACGCCTATCGTCAACGAGAGAAGCGATTTGAAGCACGAGAATATGATAAATTATATGAATATAAGAAGGACGTGAAGCGAGAGATAGAGTTAGAAGAAAGAGAAAGTAAAGAAAAAGAATATTGGCTTGAACGACTTGGAAATTGGGATGACGAAGTTGAGATGGCTAAAGGAGAAGAACCTTATTATAGTGATCGATCACGATGGAGAAGAATGCGAGAAATTCAACGTAGACGTGAAGATGAACGTGATGAAGAGGATAGACGTCGTGAAATACAAGAAATAGAAGAAGAAAGACAAAGACAAGAAGAAGAAGAGAAACATATGAGAGATAATGGATATCTTAATCGTGAAGGAGATGAAGGCAAGATTGCATTAAAGCCTAAAAAACTTAATTTCAATATACCTATCAAACGAAATACATTGGGAGGAGTCGATGATGATGAAGAAGAAGAAGCTAAAAAGAAACGACGTGTACTTGTACCTTTAGATTATGGAGATATAGAAGAAACAAAAGAAGAGTTATCAGCAGAAAAGAGAGCTAAGAGAGTAAAAGAATTGATTGATTCAATACCTAGTTCACAACATGATTTATGGGCTTATACAGTTAAATGGGATGAAGTAGATGAGGTAAATTATAAGAAAAAAAAAATACCAATGAATAGATGACATGTATACTAACAAACCATTTTAATGTATAATAGGAATTAATTAATAGTAAATTACATCCGTTTGTTTCAAAAAAGATTGTTGATTTATTAGGTATGGAAGAAGAAGATTTAGTTAATTATGTTCTTCAGTTAGTCAAAGATAGGAAAACACCCGACGAACTTGTATCTGAACTAGAAGGGGTAAATAATAATAATAATAATATGTAAGGGGAATATGTGAGTTTAATAAGGTTATTTATTTATAGGCTTTGGATGAGGATGCATTAGTCTTCGTGATGAAGTTATGGAGAGCACTTATTTTTGAAACAGAAAGAAAACATCAAAAATTGTAATAAATTAAATTAAAATAAATATTATGTGTTGTTATGAGATAAAGTTAGATAAGAGAGTTCTATGTGTATAAATATATAAGTAAATGATGATGATATTATATAGAAATTTGAAACAAAAAATAGTTACCATGTTTTGTATAATTAAATAAATTGGGTAAATCTTTTCCATTTAACATTTTTGTATTTGGATCACGTAATTCATCAAAATAAGAATGAAATAAAGAAAGATGAGCAGATAATCTTTTTGTTGGATTGTATTTTAATAAGAGATTAAGGAAATCGATCGATTCTTGAGGAGTCTTGTTATTGAATAATTTTGATAATGGATGAGGTTTTATATAAGGGAAAGGATATTCATTATAATTTGGATTCATGACCAATAATTCTTCTTTAGTAGGAGTACCTAATACTTTAATGATTTCTATTAATTGATCTACACCGCTATCACCTGGAAATAAAGGTTCACGTAAGATTAATTCAGCCATGACGCAACCAGTAGACCAAATATCAATGGAAACAGTATAATGTTGAGAACCAAAGATGAGTTCAGGAGCACGATAATAACGAGAGCAAATATAAGCGATATTCGATTCATTCGGATTTAATATTTTCGCACTAATAAAAGAGAAAAGAGGTTATGTGTGCGTGTGTGTGTATATATATATGTGTATATATGTGTGTATATAGATGTGTGTGTATGTATATATATATGTGTGTGTACATGTATGTATATGTCTACATCCCTCTTTTTTTTTTCTTTTTTTTTCCTTTTTACCTTCCAAAATCACATAGTTTAACAATACCAGTTGATGGATCTAATAATAAATTTTGAGGCTTTATATCACGATGACATATTCCAATAGAATGAATATAAGCTAATGAACGTAATATTTGATATAAATATAATTTGATATAAAGAGAAGGTATAGACTGATGATGCTTGGTTGCTCTATATAACGTCTCTGGTATATATTCCAATACTAATTGTAAATAAATATCATCTCTCTAAATTTTAATAAAAATCCATCAATCCACATTCTCTTTATCATTCCTTTACCCCCTCCCCCATTACCTTATTTGTATCATTACTATGAGAATAAAAATATGCCTTTAAAGATACTATATTTGGATGAGCAATAGTTTTCATAATTTGCAATTCACGATTCTATTTTATATAAAGGATTTAAATACAAACGATAATTTAAAGAGATGGGTTATTATCTACTTTATATCTTTTGTCTTGTAACACTCTTTTAATAGCAACATCTTCACCTGTCTGAAGTAATTTTGCTTGATAAACAACTCCAAATGATCCATTGCCTGCTATTTTATATTTCGTGTAATGAAGTTGAACTTCTTGCCCCGTTTTAATATCTTTTGCAGTAACTTTGATTACTTTTTCTATTCCAATATTTATATTAATTTACCTCCTTTTTTTTAAAAAAAAAATATCGTATAAATTATATACCTGATGATAATTTTATGTTATTCATAAAGGTAAAAGAAGAAGAAGGGGAAAAAGAAGTAAAGAATAAATAAATGAAAG
The DNA here is from genome assembly GCF_025118155.1 of Cokeromyces recurvatus. NCBI lineage: Eukaryota > Fungi > Mucoromycota > Mucoromycetes > Mucorales > Mucoraceae > Cokeromyces > Cokeromyces recurvatus. Next base: position 78,395 of record NW_026251390.1, read on the forward strand.
AAATAATAGTAACAATAAAACTTGAAATCATATGTCCAATTGTTGTCAATAAAAGGTATTTATTTATTTATTTTTGTTGTCAACTGTTGTACGTTGTATTACGTCTATATAACTTGCCCATCATCATGTGGATAAATTAAGTCATGAATAATCATCCTCCTATTCAATAAATAATACTGCTCCTTTTTTTCATTATTGTCATTCTTATTACATAATATATCCATATAAATGAATATATGAATTGAACATAATTGTATATATAAACAATAACCTATCTCTCGCTCTCTTTTTTTTTCTTTTTATTCTTTTCGTTTGTTTTAATGTATAGAATAGAAATGCGTTATCTTACATTCATCTTGGTCATTACTCTTATTGTTTTATCAAATGCTTCTCCAACTTTGAATCATGATAATAAAAAATTGTCACTTCATCAAGAAAAGGATACAATCTTATTGGCTGATTATCCTAATCCTAATAATAAAAGAAATTTACCTCTTGATTTACTTTTAGGAAGATTAACAGGTGGTACTTCTGCACTTCCTAGTGGTGATGATGAAGGTCTTACCAGTATTACAAATGAAATGTTAGGTGACACCGTTAAAACTGATTTGACTAATAACCTTGCCGAAAATGATACTGGATTACTTTAATATCTGATATAATATTAAATTAATAAAAAAGATACTACTACATTTTTAAAACATAAATAGGATAGTAATAGATAGACAGACATATTAACATAACAAAAGTTACTTTATGATTGAATGAGTTTGATATATTAAAAGTAATGAAGGAGTCATTAGATAGCCCCTTAATATACATAACCCGAATATTTCATTGTTTGAATAAACTCAATATGGGTTAATTATTTATAGAAACGACGCATTATAAGACGGCCTAAAGTTTGGGCATAGTAGTAGTAAATAAAAATCTCTATAAATGATAATAAATAGAATAAGCAAACTCTTGTATTTTTATAAATCCTTTTTTTTTTTTATTTGTAATAGAAAGCATGTTTCAAGCATAAAATAGAAAAACAAAATAATGTTTGTTTAAAACATGGAAAGTTAGTATTACGAAAAATATATATGTTCTAAGAGTAGACAGCTTATTTATTAGAAGACTTCCTTTCAGTACTACTACATTTGTAAATATGGGTTGCTATACTTTTACATATGATTCACGATATTGGCTGTATAAAGTGAACGTAAAAAGAAATATATCAGCTATTAGATTTAAGCAGATTAATATACGTTAAACAGATGAATGTAACAAGTAACATCGATATGATTTTTAATTAGATTAGACACTGACTAAATATGATAGCTATTAATATTCAACCCATCCATTCAAAAGCATTTAAATATTAGGGTCTATTTGGAATCAGGTTGGATGATATAATAATAAAGAGCATATACGAATGCCTTGTATATTTGCTTGTGAGTGATATAAATTATTGTTCAAATATATGACGATGATATCAGATTCTATTGTGTTTCAAACATATTAATATTTAGATTATCTAGTTATTGTAAATAGCTTTGTATTCCTACAAAAAACTTCTAGTATATAATACTCTTTTAAAACCATTGCAATATAATATATAACAACTGCTAATAAAAAGTTTAGAGTATCTAGCTGAATTTTATTTTATAAAGATAAGAGTTAAGTTTAGGTTTTATACTCATGTAGTTTATTTATTTGAACATACTTTTATCTATTTGAAAATTTGAACCCTCTTTTTAATTTATGAAAAGAGAACTCTATCTTCTGCCGTATCAAGAGGATATTATTGACAAGTATAATTAAGAAGAAAGGAAAATTGTTTGAGTCATGTGATTCTAATACTACAGTGCAATAGAGCCTTTATAATCAAGGTGCTTGAAAAGAAATTACTTAATTAGGATCTAAGGGCCTTACATCTGTGCGCAATAGGGAAACTAATTCAAAGAGCAATACCAAGTCACTTTATGCATTTAGAAATGCTGTAATCATAATTTATTTTGTTAACTGATATCTCACCACCAATTCTTCAATAGTTTCACTTTTTTTCTAATTTTAGATGCATCACAGGAACATTATGCATAAATATCTACATACACTACATCTTGCAAATTTTATCTATTACTACTACTACTACTATTACTACTACCACTTTTTTATGATTATAACAGGGGGATTATTCTTAAAATATAAGTAATTTTTATAGTTATAAAGAAGAAGAATTGAATGCAATGTGACAAATGAGAAAGAAAGGAAAAAGAAGAATATAAAAATTTTATGCACTAATAAAGATATAATTTGTCTTAATTATAAATATCTATCATTACTATTTTTTTTTTTATAATGAAACCCATTTTTTATTAATATTATTTCTTCTCTCTCTTTCCTTTTCTTTTCTTTCCTTTTTAAAATGAATCATATTAGTTCAACATTAAATGACGACAATAAATCAGTAAATGAAGTTGACTGGATAGATACAGATGCATCTGAAGATGAAGATTATTTACCTCAATTTCCTCTTGAACAACAAATCTCTATAATAATACCTTCATTTAAAAGCCAGGAAGATGAAGATGAAGATAGAAAAAGAAGTCGTATAAATTCATTAAGTTGGGATATAAATACAAGGGAATTATTTCGACGTAAATTATGTAATGAAACACCAAATGATAAAGTACGTCAAGCCATTGATTCAACGATTGATAATGGACTTGAACAAGTGGATATTAGGTAGGATTATATATACATATATGTATATATTTATACATATATATGAATATAGAGTCTTCTCATACATAAATATTAGTAATATAGGCTTGATTGAAATACCAGATGAGATTGGCGAACTCAGATATGTTACAGTTCTTCATAATGATATAGTCAAAGCTGCCTCATTACAATTATATCTTTACAATAATGATATTACAAGAATAAATCCTATATTATTTCAATTGAAGAATCTAACAGTATTAAGTCTTCGTAAAGTTCTATACATGATATGCATCTATATAATATCTATATTTCTTACATTTTAGATAGGAAATAACCATTTGAAGTTTATTCCACCTGAGATTGCCTTACTTGAGAATTTAGTAGAACTTTCACTAGGAAACAATCAGTTGGTAAAGTATTGTTTATTTATTTATTTTTTTTACAATGTTTCGTTTATATTTATTATACATGTCATATCAGACCTATTTGCCAGGTGAATTATTGAGATTAAAAAAGTTAAGCATATTATCTTTATTACCTAATCCATTTATTTCACTTCCGGAAAATCGTTCACATTATCAGCAACTTAAACCAGTGACTGTAACAAGTTTAACTGAAATAGCAACTCGATTCATATTAGCCAACTCATCTATAAAATTACATAAATATTCAAGCATTATACCAGACCGCTTATTACATCGCTTTCAATCCATATCATCCGTCCATCATTGTGAACATTGTAATATATTATTCCATTCACCTGATGTCGAAGAACTTGTGTGGAGAAATGTTGCCGGTAATCATCATATTCCTGTATTATATCGTTTTTGCTCTATTGTCTGTCGTAATAATTTCCCTCTTATTCAAAAATTATCTAATAAATCCTAATAATTTATAATAACATGATGGCCACCAATGAATGAAAAAAAATGGATGAGCCAATGAATGGACGGATGGATGTGGATGCAAATCCATCTTGCTATTTATCGGTTATTTAAAATTTAAAAGCCGTTGTCCAATCATATATTTAGAAATAAGGAGGGACGGGCTTTTTTCAATTGTAATTTGACCTTTCATCTAATGATTCTTGATTCTATCTCTTTTCTAACTTTTGAATTTTTTATAAAATGTAAGTATCTTTCTACCGGACTTTCGCCGGACAATAATCAAAAAAAAATTTTTTTTTCTTTCTTGTTCCTTCCTCCTTATGTTCTTTAACTAAATGATATTATTATTAGGGTAAGCTTGCTTGTTCAAAAGCGTTTGGCCGCCTCTGTCCTCAAATGTGGTAAGCGTAAGATCTGGTTAGATCCTAATGAGGTGAATGAAATTGCTACTGCTAACTCTCGTGCCAATATTCGCAAGCTTGTCAAGGATGGTCTTATTATCCGTAAGCCCGAGATTTCTCAATCTCGTTTCCGTGTCCTTGAACGTAACGCTGCCAAACGTAAGGGTCGTCATATGGGTTATGGTAAGAGAAAAGGTACTGCTGATGCTCGTATGTCCAGCCAAGTTATCTGGATGCGTCGTATGCGTGTCCTTCGTCGTCTCCTTGCCAAATACAGAGAAGCCGGTAAGATCGATAAGCACCTTTATCACCAACTTTACCTCAAGTCCAAGGGTAACGGTTTCAAGAACAAGCGTGTCTTGATGGAACATATTCATAAGGCTAAGGCTGAAAAGGCTCGTGCCAAGACTCTTGCTGAACAAGCTGAAGTCCTCCGTGCTAAGAACAAGGCTCTTCGTGAACGTCGTGCTAACAAGAAATCTGAAAAGATGGAAGCCCGCGAATAATTTTGCTTATTTTAATAATATGAATAAACATATATCAATATCTAGCATAATTTTAGGATTTTTTTTTTGTTTTTCTTTATTGATTTTTATTCATTCTATTTACTGCGGTTAATATTCTGTAATAGTAAAAGTATATTATACATAAGCCACAACAACAAAAAAAAAAAAAAGAAGAGAATGAAATACTTGTATATAAAATAGAAAATTATCGTTATTATGTATTTATTATTTATAATGGATATACATGTGGTCTACTATATTATTAAACAAAATAAAGAAAAAAGTCTTGTCTATAATCGCCTATCAGGGCTATCTTCGCAATCCTTGATAATGGCAACAATGACACTAATATCGTCTGCTTTCCCTCCCTAAATATAATAAAACTAGTGTAAGTAATAAAAAAAAAAAAAAAAAAAAAAAAAAAAAAAACAATAGATGCATACATATCTATTTTTTTTTTACCTGATAATACAATCCTTCATTGACTGCCCTTTCTTGAAATGGACTATCTACATTTAATTTGCTAAGACTGACTACCTTTGCTCTTTCTGCTAAAGCATCAGAAATCTTTTGTGGATCCATAGATAATACTCTAGGTGGACAATTCCTTGTTCCAGGTAAAGTGTAAGCGGATACATATTTTTTCACGATTGCTAAAATTTCTTTATCAAATAGATTATCAAATAATCCATCAGATCCCATAATCACTATATCTCCTTTTTCAATTGCAACTGTAAATGACTATTAATAGGCAAATATAATATAATAATGAGTACTACGTATCAGTATGTCTCCTTTTTTTTATTCTCTCTCTTTTTTTTTGTTTTAATGATTTTACTTGAGCATCTTTAGGTCTATCAGGAGAAGCTGTACCTAATTGATAAGGAAAATTAAATGAATGTTGCTGTTCCTCACTTCTGAAGATATAATCATTATATCGGATCACAGAGATACCAGAATCACCTAAATTTGCAATTCTTAATTCTCCGTGTCTTAATATAGCAAGGCAGGCTGTAGAAGATCCGACAACCCCCTTATATAGGATAGATTAGGCCTATGATGATTTTAGATTTTTAAAAAAAAAATAGTAATACCTCTTGTTGTGCCTCTAACATACTCTCTTCATAACTCCTTTGTAATATATTTATGGGATCGGCTTCATCATAAAGATAGAAATAAGGATCATCTACATTATCAAATCTTTCCAATTCAAGATATGCATGATGCATTAGCTTTCTAGAATATAAACCAGCATTGGCAGCTGAGGTCACGGATAAATAAAAATTATAACGATGGTCATGTTATATGCATCTATTTTACCAGAAACACCTGCCCATCCTCCAATACCGTCTGCTACACCTATTGCATCCGATCGTCTAAAGTAAGCGTCTTCACCGACTTGTATACTATAATAGGGTGAATCACTTTTTTTAAGTGAAACTGGTGTTGTGTAACGTTGACTTTTAGCAAACCCTGAAGCACCATGAGCCAATATATAAGAAGGAGCTGGTTTGCTATATGATTTCGAAAAGAAGTCCAATAAGGGTAAAGAAAATGGTGAGGGTGATTTAATGATAGTAGGATCATGTTTTTCATCACGATAAGCTATTGCATTATTATTATTACTATTATTATATGAAACAGTATGAGTTGATAATGGTCGAGATTGTCTACAGTTATTATAACAAGTTGATTTGCACGATGACCTTTCTATAGTATCATTTTTGATATAATTTGTCTGTAACGAAGGTAAATGAGAGCGAATAGAGCTTATTGACGGTAATAAGATTGACTGCTGAACCCAATTCTTTGATATTGAATAATAAACTTGAAACCAAGCTTTTGATTTCATTATTATGTATGTGTATAAATATGTATATATAAAAAAAAAGAAAAGACAAACAAACAAAAACAAAAAAAGCATAAATTAAACAATTAGTAGTGGAATTTTAAAACCAGTTGACTTCTTGCTAAACATCACTATTACTGAACTTGAAAAGGAATAGCTTCCATTGGTTGAAAAGGCGCTTACCCCATAATAACCTATAAAATCCTTTTCTAACAATAATTGGATGGTTATTATTTACCAGTGAGCAATATGGATACACCAACAGTTTTATTTTATAGACTCCTTCCTTAAAAAGTATATGCAAATATGTATATATATTTTTCAAATGATTAAACTACATGAAATAAGTGGAATTCTTACAATTTGAATGTAATAAATTTTTTTTAATTGAATAATGTTTATTATAAAGAAAAAAAAAAAAAAGAGTAATCATGCTATTATTATGTTATTTATTTCATTAAATACAGGATTTGAAAAAAAAAAAATAGCGTGGAAAGTGAAGAGCATTTTTAAAAGAATTATTCATAAATGCATTATTATTAAAATGAATCAATTAAAAAATCAAAAGAAATAAGATTAAGCTTAACTAACCTCATTCATTTAAAGTCGATTGAATTAAGTCTTTACTGAATTATCAACCCCCTTTTTTTTTAGTTTTCATCAAAATATGTGAATAAGGGTATCGTTATGATTACATAAGCATATAAGTGGTGCTGTATTTTAAATATAGAATAAATAAATGAAAACCTTTTATTTTATTTTTTTTTTTTATTTTTTTTTTCGACTGTAAATAGAATAATTTAATAATGAGCAATGTAATGGAATAAGCTTTCGTTGTATTTACCATTATTTTGTATTAATATTAATGAATAAATAAACACATACATACATACATGCATATATATATAGTCTAGACCTGAACCAATTCCAAGACGAGCAAGTAGTTTATTAAATCGCACTCAGTCTGCTAATTCAAATACAACAATAAAACGATCTACTTCTTCATCTGTAAGCGCTTTACTTGATCGTACTAGAAATTCAAACCTTTTAGGTCGAATTAGAAGAAATAATGTGCCCTCTTCTAGCAATGAAGAACAGAGAACAATTACTAACATCAAGAAAAATTTGCAAACAATAGAAAATAGTGAAGATGATGAATCAGTAACAAACCCTCCTCATCTAACTTCAGAATATTTTCGTAGATATGAAATAATGACAGAATTGTAAATATATAAAAGTGACTTTGTTTATCAAAGAAAAGATGTTAGAGAACTAAAGTAACCCCCTCCCTTAAAAAATAATAGCATTAATTTACGAAATCCAAGCCATTGTCCGCTAGGTGTTTATGTATTACCATCTTCTAATGACCTTTATGGTAAGAAAACAGGCTATTATTATTCATATTTAATTCTTTATATGTATGTATGTATGTATGTATAGTATGGTATGGCGTTATATTTGTTCATAAAGGGCTCTATCGTTCTGGCACCTTCAAATTTCGATTAACACTACCAGAGGATTATCCTCAAAGACCACCCTCAATTACATTTTTAACAGATATGTTTCATCCTTTAGTTGATGATGAAGGTAACCTTTCTATTTCACAGCAATTTCCTGTTTGGAGGCCTTATCGAGACTATCTATTTCATGTTCTCTTCTATTTAAAAAATATATTTAAAAAAAGTGTTTTGGATGGATTAAATGATAAATATTGTCTGAACAAAGAAGCTTATCGACTGTAAGTTATCCTTACTTTCCATGTGTATATATTTGGTACTAATCAGTAGGAATGACTTAGATATCGTACAGATATTATTGTATTCTCCAAATTAGCTCAACAATGCGCTCAGCTTTCCATTACAGAATCCTATCTTTATGAACATATTCCTGATAATAACATGATTCGTTTTTCCCCTTTAAGTGATGCAAAATTTGGTAAGGAAGACGACTTGTTTATAACAAGTGTATACATGGTTATTTAACACTTGTCTTTTTATTTATTTATACAGATGAATTAAAGGCAGAGATGTTTAAGAGTGTAACTGTAGGTTAAAGATGACAATGATATATACATATATATTTACTAAATACAACTTTATATAGAAAACAAATGAAGAAAATATATAATATAAAAGTTTGTAATTTTAAATAAATAAGTCTAATAGTTAGTTATACTCGTCTTGTTGATCTATTTCACCTTTAGAAAATCGAGTAACGACTTTATTCTTTGATTGATGAGGTAGCAAATCTCCCCACATGATCTTTCTAGCATCACGATAAGGTATCTTTCCTTGTGATTTAGATATAACCATACGCTGTATTTCACCTTCTTTAGAGCAAACATCCATTACAACATGTCCATTCCTCTTTAAAGGAGGCTGTATTAACCTTGGCCAATGATATGCTTCAGTTTCCATTGTATTATTTCCTACTGGTCTTTTTCCTCGTCGTAATACAACATATGAATATTTTGCATCTTCTGTATTTGATTTTGAATGCTTTGTTTTCATTAGAAAAGAAGGGCGTTGAACTCTTTGTGAGAAATGACACCAAAATTTATTCGGTTTAGCTTCTGGGGAGAACAATAGAGGGCATGGATGATCATGAGAACACTAAAATGAAATTTCTTTTTTTTAAGGAAAAAAAAAAGTTATAATAATGCTAAGACTTACTGGAGCAACAACATGAGCATTTGAACCTTCTGCATCTAGAATCCATTGTCTAGCTCGGGCTATATTTGTAAACCCAATAGGAGTACCTCTTTCAATTAATACCTATAATAGAATTGATAAGTCCATATTCATCCATAACAATCTTTATGATCTTACCAATACATCTCCTGTTTGAGCCCATAATTGCTCTAGAGTTGATTTCTGAAGAGCCGTTGATTCTATATCTCCCAAAGTAAATGCACTGATAACAAGATCAGTCTTAGATGCCTATAAAGTTACTTTTTATCATTATTATTATAATACTATAACTAAAAAAAAAAAAGTGATTTCATTTTTTTTTTCTTTTTTTTTTTACCTTTGGATCATAAGGAAGATAACGTTTAAATTCAATAGGCTTTTCATTCCCCATTTTCAATGACTCTGTTTAGATGATAGGTAGTGTAAATAAATAGTATGGATCTTTATTTTAACCCTACTTACCTTCTAAACGTTCTGCTATTCTAAGCATATCTTCTGAAAGATCTATACCTACACAGTTATCTATTTGAAAGACGTTTTTTGCAACCCTATATGCATAAAATTTAGCATACATGTATTTAAATATTAGAGCATATATATATAGCTTTATTACCAAATGGCTGTACCAGGCCCAGTACCAAAATCTAACATGGATTGAGGCTTAAAATCGGAAAGTCGACCTGCGATTTCATTCAAGACATTTGTAATGGCTGCATAAGTTGAAGGTAGTACACCTGCTAAATAAGCAACTGATTCGCGAGGACCATATAAAACTTTATGTGGTTCAATAACTGTCTCTGCTGATTTACGTTGCTTTTTCGCATCTCGAGAACCATCAAACTCATCTAAAGCTTCCCTTGATACTCTAGATGTCGATCTTAATGCGTCATATAATCGAAGCGCATCTGTTCTAATCAATCGCTTATCATGGCCTACATAAATGAGAAAAAAAAAAAATAAAAAAAATAATAAATTTGTGATCTAGGAGAAAAAGAGGAAAAAATGATTATCACCTTCAATTATATCTGTAATGGACTGAATCATGGGTTTTGGTAGTTCTACACAACCCATTCGTTTAGATCCAAAAGCGGCTTCTTTAGATCCCCTGACATAAGGAACAGAATTAATTGTAATCTCTTTAACAAGGAGCTCACTAAGAAATACAAAGATTAATATTAATTTTGTGGAGGGGGGGGATGGTTAACCATAAATGCTCAGATCATTCTTCTTTTTTTTTTACCCCTCTTTTTCTGAACCAATTGACTGGAGCTGCTTTTCAGTAAGAAATATAGCTTTATTTGTAGAATATTTTCGAATGAATGAGCTTGTAAATAAGCGCTTAGAAGCCATGTTTTATCAATATAAGAATTACTTAAAAAAAAGTGTTGTTTTTGACAGGCAGCAGTGTTTAATGATGGTTTTTTTTTGACCGGAGGATTAAATATTGCTAAATCCTGATTTTCAACTTGATTTTTTACTTGTAAAAATAGGAATACGCATTTTACGATGTACTATATTACAGCTTTCTTCTTCTAATAAAGTACAGCATTTATTATAGAAGGGCACATTAGGTAAAAAAATTTCAAAAACCACAAACAAATACTTCAATAGTCAGCTTATTAGACTTTAGTTTAAAAATAGTTTTCGGAAAATTGTGTCTAAATATCTGTCACTAGAACAGAACATTTATAACTTTCGATATTAAAAATTAGTAAATTGACTCAATGAATTTATTAAAAATAGTGTGATTCGCACTTGAAAATCTTTGTAACAAATAATGAACCTACCCTAAATCCTGTCGTACATCATATTTTCACTGGTAATGGTAAGAAGACTGCCAACTTTATGAAGACATAAAACATCTATTTCTTCTATATGTGCTTATTGGTCAAATCAAAAATAATAATAATATAGAGTTTTATCTACAAATATGCATAATGCACATTTAATTTACTATCCTACACAACTGTCTGTCATCTACTACTATTTCTAGACTCTAAATACCTGAAATCGCTGATATTCCACTACCCTTAATTTAAATGAGCTTTCATGTATTTACTTCTTGGCCTTTTTTCATCATCAAAATCTGGTTTAATTAGAGAAAAGTCTCCCTTTTTCTCTGTTTATGAATTATATCACTCTTTCTTTAGTTTCTTTAAAAGAGGAGGAGGGGGGAAGATTAGCAATATTTTCACTTTTATTAATGGTCCGAACCGGGCTACAGTTATTACACTTTAAATTAAATGATGCTCGTTTTTTTCTGGATGAATCCAAATTAAAGTCTGAAAATTTACCATCAAAGTGTCTGAACTCATTTTTTTTTTTTTCGTCTGGTTTTATTTTTCCTTTCGTCCAAAAAGTGTAAACAGAGTGTCTCCTTCACTTCTTGATCCAGGCAGGAAATGACTCAACTGATTGTCCCTTTAAACTTGTTAGTAACATTTTCCCTTTCTTTCTCACCTTATCTTCTTTCTTTCCTTTACCTTTTTACCTCTTGTCCCGTAAGAGGGTTTTTAGATACTTTTTTTTTTTTACATAAATTGAACTGACCTGGGCAATCCAATATAACAAAGATATTATGTGCTCATAAGTCACTTTATAAATTTTAATTTATAAAAATAATAAAAAAAAAATTGTTTAATCGTATTATTTTGATGGATTTTGTATTGTGTGTCCAATTGAAATTTTCTTACAGAACAAATGTTTAAAAATTATTGATTTATTGCACAATCATTAACCAATAGAAATCAAGTATAATTATGTTGCTAGAGAGTTTTTTTTTCAACAATTGCGCCATTTCATCAAGCATATTTTGAATAATCAAATCGTTTATCTTTTTCTTCTTTTTTCTTTTCTTTTTTTTTTCTTTTCCTTATTCTTCTTCTTTAAAGAAGAGAACAGTAATAATAATAAAAAAATGACTTGTACGACAAAAGCACCAAAACATTGTTATAGACATAACCCAGAATTAATGAAAATAAAGAATAAAGATGAATTTGATATTGAACAATTACAAGAGGTATTATATAGATACATATACAGGATAAAGTATATATTTAACAACTATGTTCCCTTATCTTGTTAGGAATTAGCTTTTGTACCTGAAAAAAATCAATCTCAAATTGCTTTAGTCTGGAATATCTTTCAACAATCTTCAAAAGAAGAAAGACTTTTGATTCTAAAAGGAATTTTAGCCTCCGCATGTACACCTCAATTATCGTTTATCGCAAATACAGTGAAACCTCTATTATGTATCGATTTTACTACCATTTTCCCTACAGAAATTACAAAGCAGATTTTTTCATTATTAGACGCTACTTCTCTTTGCTCTGCAGCTCAAGTGAGTAAACATTGGAAATCATTGGCAGATGATGATACTCTATGGCATCGTATGTGTGAGCAGCATATTAATCGAAAATGTACAAAATGTGGTTGGGGACTTCCTTTACTTCAAAAACGTAAAGTGGTCTTCATGGATCATCGTCTTGATAACACAAGGAAGCGATCTCATTCATCAAATACAGCTTGTGATAATCAAGATCAAAAACGCTTTTGTCCTGATACGAGTTATCGTAAATCTTGGAAAGATATCTATAGTGAACGTTTAATTATTGAACGTAACTGGAGAAACAATTATACAACGAAGCGAGTCCTTAAAAGAGTTCATCAGGGAGGCATTAGTTGTCTTCAATTTTGTGAGTCTCAAAATATCTTAATTACTGGTTCTTATGATAAAACAGCAATTGTCTGGAATCTTGAAACAGGACAAGTTCTGCGTGTCTTGAAGGGACATGCAAGATGTATCCGTACTTTACAAGCGGATGATACCAAGTTAGTTACAGGTTCAATGGATAATACATTACGTATTTGGAATTATCATACAGGCCAATGTATTCGTATTCTGGAGGGTCATACAGATGGTGTTGTCCATTTGAATTTCAATTGTCGTATCTTAGCTAGTGGCTCTGCTGATGCAACCATTAAAATCTGGAACTTTCAAACAGGAGAATGCTTTACTTTAGCTGGTCATACAAAGAGTGTAAATCATGTTAGTATTCATAAAATGAGTCCTCTTCTGGTCTCTAGCTCTGACGATCACACAATTCGCATTTGGGACCTTGAAAAACGTGCCTGCGTAAGGATTTTGAAGGGCCATATGGCTCCTGTTCAGACGGCTATACCCTCTATGCCTGGTTTCCTTCATTGCTTTATTAAAAATAGTCAACTGAAATCATCAAAGAAAGGAAGACGATCGAATAATAGCAACAGTAGTAGCAGCAGTGATGAAGATGAAGATAACAGTAATATGAACAAATTAAATATAGTGTCTGCATCAACGACTACTACTACTAATAATAATAAGACTCGCTATTATTCGTCGAACAAAACGAATGATGATTGTATTCGTTCTTCTGAACAAGTCGTCATATCAGGCTCCTTAGATCATACTATCAAGATTTGGTCTCTTGAAAGTGGTGAATGTCTTCAGACGTTATTTGGTCATGTTCAAGGCATTTGGTCATTAGCCTATGATAAACTTCGTATGGTTTCTGGTTCACATGATGGTACACTTAAACTTTGGGATATTGAAAGCGGTTTACCAATGTATTGTCTTGAAGGACATAACTCAGCTGTTACAGCGGTTGCTCTAAGTGATACTAAAATTGTAAGTGCAGATGATGAAGGTAATGTCCATGTATGGGACTTTGGTATGTAAACTTATTGATACAATATACATGTAAATATTCCCCTCCCCTTTATATAAATACATATCTAAATATATGTGCATATATGTATAGAAATACATATATATATATATATATATATCATAAACTCTTCCTGTTTGTATATATCTAATAAAATAAATACAAATCATAGTAGTATGATTTTATTAAAGTGGTCATCTTATGCATTGATGCAGTTATTTCTTTAAAACACATACAAATACTAGTTTTACTATGTTCTAATTTCATCTGAGTAGTAGTGGTAGACGAATATCACTTTCTTCTTTATATATAAATATATGTGTATATGCAAATATGTATTTATATCTTACGTTAACAAAGCTTTACTACCCTCTGTTATGAATTAGGTAATCTCTATTTGGTAGTATCAATACATCTGACTTTAATAACCCGGCTTTATCTCGTTTCTATTATGCACAAATAGTCGTTTGTTGTTCATCATTCATACCTCAAATGCGACTTGGCAATAAACACTTTCAATATGTACATAAAAAAAAAAAAAAAAAAAAAAAAAAACGTGACATTACTGTATTATTAAGCTGCCTCACATATATGAATGTATAAGCATACTTTAACAAGCTCAATATATCCTCATGTCCTCGTTGTTGGTCGTTCATACTATTCATTGAAATGAGTCGTTATATCAACTCTGAAATACTACGTCACTACCCTCTTCTCTCTCAACAACAATGATGGAGGTTTGGGTTTTACTATTCAATTTCCTTTTATGGTTGTACTGTTTTTATTATTATCTCTTCTTGTATTTGACTATTTATATTTTTGAACCTCATAAACTATAGACTACTGAATTTCCAAATTTGCAGTAGCAATTTATATTTTAAATAACTATATATATACACACACACAAAGGATAATAAAGAGAGTATATTTAGTAAATTGGATATGGATAAGATGTTATTATAATAAAAACACACGATAATCATTCTTGACCAAAACCGACAGTTTCTTCAACAGCCATTGTTAATTTTGCAACTAAGGTTTCATAAGATTTATACGGTGGCATATCAATACGATTGAAGCTATAAATTGTCGTGCTTAGTTATTATAAATTATGATATATAAAGTTAATTCTTACCATGTATGTGCCTTTGGTAATTGTGTCACTTCTCCTGACTTTTCTATTGTAAACCTTCTGGGACCATCACTTCCTTGAAGATCTTTAAAACCATTAACAGGAATACGAGATGTACCTGTAGTAAATTGCAATAACCTCGATTTCTTTTCACTGTCCCAACCACGAATACATTTCCAGAACCATTGTATAACATCGTCTTGTTCTGTATATCCTCTATAGTCTGTATGTTTCTTCCAATCATCTATATCGATTTCTGCAATACCACCAATCAACAATTCAAGTTCACGTTCATCGAATACATTAATTAAATCTTGAGGAATTAATTGATTAAAGCCTTCTTTAAACGCCTTAAATTGTTCTTCGACCCGTTTATGAATACGCCATTCTGTAATTAAGCTAAGTGTACATACATGTAAGAAAAAAAAAAAAAGATAAAATAGGATACGTAACTAATATTTTTTTTTCTTTTCTTTTTAACTTACTTGACATATTCTTTTTTATTTTCCTCGGTCACTTCTATATTTTGACCATTAGGTATCAAATCAACAGAAACTACTTCGCCAAAACGATCATCATCTGTTGAAAATGTGAGATCCAAGACATCCGTGATATCATTGTTTCTAAATAGATTGAAAATATTAGTTTCCTATAATAAAATGAAAGCATATCTATCACTTTACAAAATCCAAGTTAAACTACGATAGAAATCAGCGTCCACACTTTCCATATCAGCAACAAGAATCTTTTTATTCAAAATCATTTTGTAGAAAGAGACAATAAAGAATGCATCCAAGAAACGACGATGAAAGATAGCTAAACCAACAACTCGACCAATGAATCTGAAATAATTTAAATGTTCTGGATTGATACCAGAATGAGGGTTGATTTGCAATGTATAATTATCATGAGCAGAGTATTCAAATAAACAATAAAAGGGATTAAACATCTCGTGTGATAATAAAAAGAAAAACTCTCGAGAAAGACCACCATAGTCAAGACCATCTTCACCATCAAATTTAATCATTAATCGCTTCTTAAGATCTGCAGGAGCTTGTCGCATAATTTCAGCATAGGCATCTTCAAAGATATGATCACGTCTCACCTTAATATGGCATTGACCAGGAACAGGACGTAAGGCGGGTTGAGAACGAAAGTAAATGAGCTTACGACGGAAATCTCGTTTATATTGTGGCACATTTTGATCAAGACTACTAGGTAATCTAGGATCATCCCAAGTTGTTGTCTTTGTATTATGATCCACAAAGTAGACCCTACCTGTACTTGTTAAACGCATTTCCCATCCAGAGGGTAAAGGTCCTAATTGAGAGACGGGTTGTACTTGAACTTGAAGATTGGATCCAGGACCAATTGTACTGATATATTGTTGACGACGAGGATCTACCCACGTTGTTGTACGTGTATTATGATCAACAAAATAAGGTCTACCTTCAGCACTTGTACGCATTTCCCAACCTGGAGGAAGAGGACCAGATCCTGCTGAAGTGATATTATTATTTGGAATCGTCACTGTAGTACCTGGCGATGCAGTATTATTATTTGTATTTGTATTCATACTCGTATTCATATTCGTATTATTATTATTATTAACAGTAGTATTAGTAGTAGTAAATGCTGTTGTTGATGCTGATAATTAATTAATTAGAGAAAAAGGGTTTAGTGATAAACTTATAGAATTACTTTTTAGTATTACCATTATTTCCTACTTCAGGTAATCCACGAGCATTATGTCTACGTCTTTCTAACTCAGTTTGATTTTGTTGATCTTGAGCAGTTCTAGATGAAGGACGTTTCCAAGTTGTTGTACGAGTATTATGATCGACGTAATAGGGTCTACCTAAATGGTCTACTCGACGTTCCCAACCAGCTGGTAGATCATTATTATCATTAGCCGTAGATGATGTAATATTATTATTTATGGTCGTTGAAGAAGTAGAAGAAGTATTGTTATCTGTAGTCGTAGTTATTGACTGAGCAGTGCCAGGAGCAAGGGTATCCGTACCATTACGAATTGGTACATTTACATTTGTAGATAAGTTCAAAATAAGTTTTCCATGTACAGCTTCATTTGTATTTGATTTCTTTAATTCAAGTGTTAACATTTCTATAAATAAGTAATGAGTTTTAAAAAAAATAAAATAAAAAAATACAAAATCTTGTGTAATTTATTTTATTTTTCTTTACCATCTCCTCCAACATCAAGGTCAAATACATTAGATACTTGAACGTTAATTACTCCCAAAAAACCTTGATCCTTCTTTTTAAATTTCTTTTGATCAAATACTTGAACTGCAATCACACTTTGATTGGATACTTTTCTATAAAATAAAATGTATAAATACAGAACTAAGATTACTCAATTTGCATTTGTATATTTTTACAAGTCAAAACTTTCATTCCAATAAGGATTTAAAGTTTTCTTCATGACTGTAGTTGTATGTGTTTGCTCTCCATCTACAGTGACAACAGCTAAATATACATAAAAAATAAACAAGTTAATAAATTAAAAATAACAACTATAGTCCTCAATCTCTATACCAAAAGGATCAGGCATTTTAAAAAATAAATCTTTTTTAATTAATCCATCTGCTGCAATAACAGTTAGGCGAACAGTCCTTGTTGTTACTGAATTTGACATTTTTTTATAAGGGATGTTTTAAATGTTCTTTATAAAAGGGTATTTTTTTTTCTTCCTCCTCCTCCTTTTTATCCTTTATTGCTATCTTTGTTTTACAAAATTATTTAGGAGAAAGAAAAAGAGAGAGAGGAGAAAAGAAAAGAAAAAGAAAAAAAAGTTCCATAGTTGCTTACCAGAACCAACTTTTTTTTTTTTTTTTTTTACCTCTTTTTTTAAGGCCTCATGATTGTTGTTGTTCGTTGGCCAATGTAATTAAAACTCCTTTTTTTTCCTTTGTTTGTTTTTATACACCTTTTTCACAAACTTTTCATACAATTTTGGAGGAAATTTCGTACACCGACCGTGTTTCGTTTTCCGTGCTATTGACTTACCGGATGATACCTTGCTCGCTAAATTACTTCCCGAACTTCACGCCTCCGCTTTCAACACTCAATGGTATAAACTCATTCAAACATCATGCTGGAGACTCTGTGCCGCCAATTCCATTCCGTTAGACAAACGCTCCTTTCGAAAACATCGTCGAGAATTTCTTGAAGAGAGTTTTCAACAACTACGTGACGAGACACATTCTGTTTTGCTTTCCTCTTGCCGCCCTAATCTGATTATTGACCCGATACTCTGGTTACCCATGACACACAGTGAGCGTAGTCGAACTATTCGATGGCGTCTTGGTTGGTTACCCGGAGGAATACCTAAAGCCTGTCCATATCATCCTCATGTACACTTTAGTCGGTCACACGCCACTGAATGCTTGCACATGCACACTCGTTTATTCTTGCCACGATCAATTGCAGATCCCCTTTCCTTTCTTTTAAATCATCTCCCTCAGCATAAGCACCGAAATTCTCAGGATGTTTCTGCTTGGTTCTATCGCTGGCCAGTTATGTGTACCATTCTACAGGAAATAGATTATTTAATGCACGATAAACTACCCCCTCCACTTCTTGATCCAGGCAGAAAATTACTCAACTGGTTGTCTCTTTAAACTTGTTAGCAATATTCCCCTTTCTTTCTCACTTTCTCTTCTTCCTTTCCTTTACCTTTTTACCTCTTGTCCCATAAGAGGGTTTTTAGATACTTTTTTCACATAATTTGAACTGACCTGGGCAATCCAATATAATAAAGGTATTATGTGCCCATAGGTCGCTTTTTAAATTTATAAAAATAATAAAAAAAAAAAAATGTTTAATCGTACACCGACCGTGTAAAATTTTTGGATAGTTGTGGGACACTTTATTAAAAAAAAAAAAAAAAATTCGTTCACTACAAAGAAAAAAGCTTTGCACACTTATTTCGTCCAGTGATTTTACAGTGACTCTGCATCTAAGCAAGCTTGAAAATTCGATACAGAGTATCTGTAGAAGCCTTGAAGATCACTTAAGAAGATGCTATTACATGCTTCACCAATTCTGGATGATAAAGTTTCTTCTTTTAACAGCTTCTGTCGCTTTAACGTGCCTTTGCATACTGACCAAAACTGTTCGATAGGATTTAGCTCAGGAAAATATTGTGGAAGATAGATACAGCCATAACCTCTCTGTTCGATGTACCTCTGAATGTCTAAATGAGTATGGGCTGGTGCATTGTCCATAACGATATAATGCCCTTAAAATTGCTCATGCCTATCTAGTGCATCTATTGTTGCAGTCACAAAGTTGAAATAATGACCAGTAACGGCACCACCTTTTCCTTTGTTCACGACCTGTACAGACCCTACTCCAGCTTTTTTTTTCTTTGAAGGCTCCATTTTTTTTTTGGCCGCCATACACTGATATTCAAGATACCATATGAAGCAATAGCACCTAATATGGTGATAGTGTTTTGCTTTCGTTTTTAGGACAGTGACAATGGCACATTCGTCCTCTTTAGACCAAGCTATAGAGCGATTCATGTTTATATTAAAACATGATTCGTTTATAAAAACACAATTGCTTAAATAGTCCATATGTGTTTGTAGCCAACGTTGAACTCATTCTTGTCTCTCTCTCTCTCTCTCTTAACTTCTCGAGACTATTTCTATCTACAGAATAGAAATACGCACATTTTACGCTTATTTTGCACTCTTTCTTAACGAAATTGTAAAGTAAAATTTTGTATATTTCCAAGTCCTCAAATTGGGAAGTAAGACTTTCCATCATTTGATCTGGGGCCAAAGAAGGAATTGTCATCAACCAGATCAAGCAAATACTTCTGATGCTCTTTGTTAAGGATTGATGGCCTGCACTGGAGTCGACCGCTTCCTTCTTTTCCTTTAAAAAAAATATTCTCACCCATTTTATACTTCTTCTTCCAACTTTGAGCTGTTGAATGTGGAATACTGAGTTGTGCAAACTTAAAACCTTGCTCGTACATTGAAGGGGAAAAAACCCCCACCCCTTTTTTTTATCAGAATCTGTATACTTGCGATTAGATCTCAAAGTTGTGCGCTCCACAGTATATTCATGAGCTGCGATCTCCTCTTCTGTCTCCTCAATAATCTTCATCGTTTTTTTTTCTGGTGGGTTTCAGATCCATATAATGATCATAAATTTGTTAATTGCTCCAATGGGTATTGTGCATTATCGATTTCCATTTCATAAATATGAGCTTCTTGTCCTTGCTCATCAAAAACTTTGCCCTTTTCATTTTCATAGATAAAAGTATTCATATTATAACTACGGAAAAAAAATATATGATGTACCCCCCCAATATTTGTTTTCCTCAGAACTAAATTCGTTTTTGTCTCAATTCTCGTATTTGCATTATCCAAAATTCACTTTTTGTTATTACCCAAAGTTCGTTTTGATCACATTATTTTACCCTAAAATTAGACCATCTGTTCGTGATATTGAAATGGAGGAGCTAGCGGAAGAACTAGTAAGGGTAGGGGGACATCAGTGGAGGATATGATTACGGAACTAAGCACAGATGATGGCTAGAGCAGGTTCGTGTTTTCATAGAACTTACATAGGATGAAATATGAATTGTGATTACAAGGTTTAAAAAAAAATAGAATAAAGGTGTGATTTTATTTGATTTAATTTAAATTCAGATTATAATTTATGCAGCAAGGAAGAGGGGCTGAGTGTGCCCAAAGCCGCCAGAAAGTGTATGATCCCAAGAAATGGTGGCCATGTTCTACCGAAGGAATTTAATGCGGGTAACTGAGATATTCTGCCTGGTAAAAAATGGATCTATAGGAAATCAAATGATCATAGAGAAAATTAAGAAAGTTATTATTATTTTTTATTTTTATTTTATTTTTTTTTTTTTGACTAAATGAGCACATATCATTTCTCATCTGCTGTATTGCCCTTAGTCAGTTCTAATAGTATATAAGTAAGAAAAAACCCTCTTGAGAGACAAAATGGAAAAGGATAAAAGCATGTGTGTAAAAGATAAAATAAATTTAATGAGTTAGAGAGGAACAAAGTAATTGATAAAAAAAAAAAGATCAGTAAGATTAAATTCATAGACAGTACAAGGATATTAGCACTTTTTCAGTTGAGGGAGGATCTAGAGGTAACTTTTTTTTCATAAAAGAGGTAATCCATTTCATGTAGAGTGATACAAATAGCCGGCCAACGGATTGTCCAAGGAGCCACATCCTGTGAGCGTTTTAGGTCTTTTAGGTAGGTAGTTGGTTGGTTTAGCAGGAAGGAGAGTGGGTCCGTGACCGTTCTTGGCCATTTGGAGTCGACAGTGGAACTTGAAGCTTGTGCGTAGTTGATGTGGAAGGGGTTGATTTAAAGTAAAGGATAAGAAGGACATCAATGATTTCAGTCATTTGAAGTCTATATTAAATCTAGAGACAGTAAATGTTATCAGTTGTATAAAATGTTTGATAAAGTAAGTCGAATGAGTATTAGAGAAACACCCAAAAGCACCAACAAGTATATCAATAGTCCTTAATGAAAGGTATGAGAAGCCAAAGGATTAAAACTAGCGATATAAACAGTCTGGATGGTTTTATCGATTTCAGCTCATTAGAAGCATTTCTATGTTGATCTAAACCGTGTTAACAAAAAAAAACGATATGATCTTTTGTTTAGATTTTTTAATTGTTAAAGGACGTATTTCAGGTTAGCTATTCCTATTAGATCATTTTCATGTCAAGTTCAAATCATTTAGGAATAGTACTAAAGTGATAAGAGCTTTGTTATATTATTAACGGCAATAATAGAAATATATTTCATGATAGTAAAAGCTTTAACAAAGTTACTAAAACTAAGTTCAATATGATGTAAATAACTACCTGGGACCAAATGGTATCTCAGGCTTAGAAAGCAGTATGTTGTTACGAATTGGAAAATTATATATAAAAGTGGTAGGAAGACTTTTAGAGTAGTATATTTGGTCGGGTTTTATTGATACTGTTACAATTATAGCTGATTTTATAATTATGTTGATAGAATAAAATTATTGTTCATTACATAGAGAAGAGCTTACTCAGATAAAACTAGTTTAGAGTAATGTTTTACGGCATAATACTTACTTATTACACAGTTTTAATAATAGTTAATATTAGTACGCATGAGCATATGATGATCATTTTGTATTGTACTATGTAATAATATAGTTTAGTATATTAAAAAGATATGTGTTATACCAACTTTTCTCTTTTTTGTTTAGTAGTCGTTGAAGCCCAATCTGCAGCTATGTTCAAATAATTCACACTTTATGAAAAGCGCATATATTTTCCATCTATTAAATTGGTATAGCAATAATGCTATAAAAAAAATGTATGTAAAGGAAAAAAAATTATATCTCAAAAATGAATTTTTACATCTCAAACATCTTTTTTTTTTTTTTTTTTCCTTTTTGTAGTCATGATTTTGGTTTAAAATTACATATTCATCAGTAAATAGTAAATAGATTTGTCAATATTCATCCTCATGAGGGCTATGAATATGAAGGAAAGCAATTCATGTTTTGTAGTCTATGCTAACATCAGCACTGTATTAACACATTTGCTTAATAACAAAGTAAATAACGGATATGCTTTTAAAGATGTAATGTAGATAAAAGCTACACTTAATTTACTCTTTATTCTAAAATTGTAAAGAAGGTAAAGTCATGTTGAATGAAAAAAAAAATTTATTATTTACAAAAATAAAACTGGTATTTTGGCCATCTTTATCAAAGAATGATAAAAAAAAAGATGTTATCAGAAGACACGACGAGAACGTAAACCAGTAAATAGTCTTCCATATGGAATAGGGGTGTCGAAAATGCCTATATCTATAATATAATATAGATTGCAAAGCGAAAAAGGTAAAAAAGGATAATATGTAGCTATATGGATTAAAAAATAAAAAGGGGGGAGTATCTAACTTTAAAGAAGAAGTGTTAGATGTATATACAATAAGTAGCTACAAATATAAATATATATATATATATATATATATATATATCTGTATATAAATATAAATAAATAACAACTACAAATAATAAATAGGGACTTGTCAACTATTCAAAAATACTATATAAAACTCATAGTTTCCACAACTACTTGTAATATAATGTATACATAAAGAAAAAAAAATGATTCTTTAAAGTATGAATAGCAGCAAGCAAGTAAAAAAAAAAAGATAAATGCTCCAATTCGTTTGTTTTTTTCGCGGTATCAGAACTGGACTGCTCAAGATCAACCTCGTCCCCATTGCTTGATTTCATGAAGGCGCTTAAGAATGGGAGAAAAAGAAAATGCCTGTATCATTGTTTTATCGGGTCAACGTCGCACAACCGACCTGCTTACTCATTTTAACGTTCTAAGCAGATGGAAGTCAATATATAATAAAAGACTCC
Source organism: Cokeromyces recurvatus (assembly GCF_025118155.1). Classification (NCBI taxonomy): domain Eukaryota; kingdom Fungi; phylum Mucoromycota; class Mucoromycetes; order Mucorales; family Mucoraceae; genus Cokeromyces; species Cokeromyces recurvatus. The sequence continues at coordinate 101,727 of NW_026251390.1, forward strand.
CAGAACTTGCAGTTCATAATATATATAAACTGCTAATTGTAATCAGAATAAAATTCCATTACAACTTCATAAAGAAAAAAGAAAAGAAAAGAAAAAAGAAAAGTTAGTTTTCTTTTTATATGACTTGAGTGTTTAGTCTATATGTAAGTTCATACTTGAATAACTTAATTTAAAGAAGGTGTGTTTTTTTTTCTTATTATTATTATTATGATTCGAAAAAAAAATAAAGGGTGTGTTACCATAGCAACCACTGTGTGTCAATAAAATCTAAGTATTTATTTACGTAAACATGAGGACAAAAGTAGATAAGGGTCATGATGTATGCTTATAAATTTTCTCCTCCTCAACTTTTTTTTACATTCCTTTTAAGAAACGTATAAGATAAGGGACATACATATATTTATATATATTTTACTCCTTTAAAAGAGAAAAAGAAAAAGGAATTCTATAACAAATATGCATACAGTGTGATATTTCCTTTTTATTTAATAGATCAATATTTATATATTCCTTTTATTTGGTATTTCTATGAATATATTTTGTTAAAAAGATGAGTAGACTAGGATATTATTTAATCTTTTATATATATTTTTCATCTTATTTTAATCTGAACAATAGCAGTAACATGAACTTGTCTAATTTATGAAGTATATAAATAAATAAATATGTATTTTACAAACAGATACTGAGTGCAACAAAAAAAAGGATCGACTATGAATGATTAATTGTTTGTATTTTTGTAAAAAAAAAAAAAAAAAAAAAAAAAAAAAAGAAAAAAAAATGCATGCAGGAGGCGATTTTTCTTGATAAATATATCATTTGTCAAATACATATTTCTCTTTTAGTATGTGTGTTTTCTAAATAATTTCCAAAATTGCTTTCATATAAATACATTACTTACAAATATATGCGAAAACCCCTTTCAGGGGCAAGCTATAATATTACAAGTAACAATAACAATAGATGCATTCTAATAATAGAAAAAAAATCCTGAGTTTAAGGGGGGGGGAAAGTAGTCTCAATAAAAGACAGATTTACCATGATAAAAATAATCAGGTCCACCGAGAATATAACATACTGATGATTATTGAATGACCCAAAAGCTTGTATATAGAAAAGAATATATGTCTTACGTTGGGAATTTGCTGGAGAAGGAGGAAATATAAAAAGGGTTTTTTTTTATTGTATCTTAGTTGTAGACGATAGGGTGTAACGACGTACTTTTCAGTTGATTGTTCATAATAATATATGAAGCGAATAGTAACGTAGCTACAGGATCAACTATTCTATCCTTAAATTATATATGTCGTGTCGTTTATTTTCAATGAAAGATATAGATTATTTCATTTACAATACTTAAAATTTCACAATTAGATAGACAATTACATAAAACCAATAATATTTAATGATCAATTTGGTAGCAAAATGGGTGTGTGTGTGTGTGGAAGCGAGGAATGGCATTATATGCAGCCGAATGAAGGAATGTTGAGTAAATTCCTGTTTTATTGAAAATATTATAGATAAGGTAAATAAGGTTTAACAAATAACCTATATTTAGTTAACCTAAACCTGCGCCTTCGATAGATGGCAAAGCTATACCTAAGAGAACAGATGAAAAAATCTCTACACTGCAGTTATTTTTCATTTAGTTAAACTCAATATTTGCTTTTTAAATTTGGAAGAATAAAAATTATTATGAGATAAAGCAGATTATAAAAGATAGATAAGTACTTGATAAAAATAAGTGAAGAATGCAAGGAAGCTGTATCTTTTTCTATTTGATTCATAAACTATGTAGAGTTAGTTCTTCTGAATATAGCTAACCCTTCATGGTTATGTTTTGATTCGTATGTAAACATATTATGAATCAATAGACAAATTAGATATATCATTTTTACTGAATTATTAAAGATCCCTGGAAGTTGTAACACTCTCTCTTATTATCTTGACTCTATCAAATATACATCAGTCTGCTGTTATCGTTAAACTTTTTAATGTTTTGAATCAATACTTGCAAAAAAAAAAAAAAAAAAAAAAAAAAAAAAAAAAAAAAGATACCATTCTAAAAGCGCTAAACATATATTTTAGCTGTGTTATCTTAATTATGATTGATACGCTGTAGTTGGAATAGTAGTGCTCTTATAAGATAAGAAAAAACATCATTTTCAAGTTGATAAAAGCCAAATGTCCTCTCATCTGTATGAAACGTGCCACTTTTTTTTTTCTTTTTTTTCTTTTTTTTCTTTTTTTTCTTGACAGGTTCATACTGACGATAGTCTTTTAGTAGATTCCTATAAATAATAATTTTTGTAGTATTTTCTATTGTGTTAAATCTTAATTATTTCATACTCCACACTAATTTTTGTTGAATATAACTCCTCAATTATTTATTTAAAGGGAATAGCCAGCCACTTTATTCTAAGACTGCCTTGAGTGTTTAGTTTGTTGCAAAGTATATAATAAACCTAAATTTTGTAATTATTACGCCTCTTTTCTTTGAAATTAAATTTAATATATCTGGTATTTAATTTTTAATTATATGATAAAACATATGCACACACACACACACTCACTCACTCACCCCAGAATATGATGATAGGAAGGGTGAAGAGTAGTAGTAGATGAGTGATAATAGGCTTAAAGTCCTTGAATAAAAATAAGCTATTCATTGTATTTTTTTTCTTCTGATTGATAAATAAATGAAAATACGTTATTTTTAATATAAAACGTTTGTTACACTAAACTCAATCTTAAAAAAAAAAAAAAAAAAAAAAAAAAACTGTGCATTTTTCATATGAAAACAAATTACTGCATTTGGAAAGGAAGAAGAAGGAAGTTTAGTATGTTACAGATAGGTTATATCGTTTTTAATAATTTACTATTTAACCCCTTTTTTTTTCAAATGTGTGTGAGTGAGATAGAAAAAGCCATATTTAATAATTATATACACACAAGAGAGAATATAAGTGCGTAGTGTATGTATTGATTCTTATACTAGGTGTGTGTGTGTGTATATATGTATATGTATGTGTATGTATATGAATAAATTAAGTACTTATTAGATATGTAATAATTAATTAAAAAATAAAATCATCAAAGTTTATTGAACTAATCGAAAAGAAATAAAGTAAATAAGCAACAGCATAATTATTATACCATTTGTTATAAATTATGACCCAATCATTTATTTAAACTAATGATTTATAATACATCATAGATTAATTGCAAAGAATTCTAGAAAAAAAAAAAGAGAATACGGTGTTGTATATACATGTAGTATATATTTATTAATATAAGCTACTATATATGTTTTTGTAGTGAATGATTTGCAAAGTTAGGAGAAAAAGAGGATATATAACAAGATATAAATACTATATAAAAGTAAAAATAAAAATAAAAAAAATTAAAGAAAAATGTACATGGAAAGATAAATTAAATAGTTTAAAGAAAAGACTAGATAGAAATAATACATAAATTAAATAATATATATATATATATATGTATAGAAAATACTATAAAGAACTTTGGTAAAAGGAATCATTTGTTCAAGCTATTGATCAATGGCTTGAATGACATTAGAAAATTCACGTATTTTCATACATTCAGTACGCAAGTTATTTGAAATAGAAATATTCCAATCACCATTGGCTATGAACTGACGAGCATAACGAAGACAAAGTTCTTCACGAAAGTTAGTATATACTTTTCTATTAAACGTACGCTATTGAGAAACACACACACACACATACACATACAATTATTAGTATCATCATTCACTAACTAACTAACTAACTATCATCTGTACTTACTTCTCTTTTACGAGCAGCTTCAGGGTATGCATGGGATTGATGAATAATAAAATCATTTGGAAGCACATAGAAATCAATACCAGATATATAGATTTCATATAAACAAGCAGCCTTATTAGCACCATAACCAATAAAACGTTCATCACACCAAGGAGAGGTTTGTCTCTTGAAGACAATATAGGGCTCATAAGAAAAGTTATATTCTTCAACACGATAAGGTTCTGTAGCAGTATACCATTTATGGTAATTTGTAGAAGAATGACCTCTTTCCCAACTACGATGAAACATGTCCAGTTTTTCATCTTCAAAAACTTCTTTTAGCAATTCATCTTTACTCTTTGGGAAATGTGTATAGTCAAATCCATCTGATTGGGCAATATATTCAAAGGCAGGAATGACAAAGGCAGTATGTCCTTCATTTAACATAGCCATCAGGTCAGGGTTTTCAAGAATCACCTTTCTGAAATCAGTGCAAAGATAAAAGTCAATATCAAGCATCATGATATAATCAGTACGAGCATAGAGTTTTGCAACATTTCTCCACATGTTGAATTGTCTATCATATTTATCAACAATTAAATGCACATCCACATAACGTTTCATGTATGGATTTTCTTCGAATAATTCATCAAGTTCAGCTAACACGGCTTTCTTTTTTTCATCGTCATTAATATGAATTGCAGCCGAAATAGGTCCTATTTTTATTTTTTAAATAAATAAAAAAAAAAAAATTAGACTTTTATATGACAGAGTTATTTGATCTTTTTTTTTTTTCTTTCTTTCTAAAAAGAATATAAATATGTATATACCTTGATATTTGGTTGCTAATCTACTTAATATAGGGAATCGATCATTTGTCACAATTGTAGAGATAGAGATATCTTCTGTATTAAAATTTTCAGTAGCTTTAATATAATAAGGAGTAATTTCAGAAGGGCCCATTGCGCCTGAAAACGTTTTGGATTGCAGAACTGAATTAACTGTATTGAGAGTATTCACTGGTTCTGGTTCTATAAAAAGGAATTGACTATTAATTAATTACACCCTGCATAAATAGTTTATTTTTTTTTTTTTTTACTTTACCATTATCTAGCACAGATGTCATTTGGTCGTCAAAATAAACAATTGACTTTAGTTCTTCGTCTTCTTCCATTATTTCATCCGCAAAGGGAGCAACAAAGAAAGTTTCTTCAACTGGATTTAATGAATCCTCTATACTCCTTCTTGCTCTTGTATGTAGATTACCAGATATATTATAAAAACGGACTGCAGTATATACAAGAGATATCATTGCATAAGTGAAAATAATGTATTTGATGTAACGACCAACAGATTTTGGTAAAATATCTGACATCATATTTTATTACTTTTTTTTTGTTATTGTTGATATCTATAAATATATATAAAAGAAATGAATGAATAAATAAATAAAAGAAAAACTATCCAACAACAGTAATGGAGGAAAGGAAAATATATATTTATAAAAAAAAAAAAAAAAAAAAAAAAAAGTTAAAAATTAATGCTTTTTATAACTGATTCTATTTTCTTAAGCGGAAGGAGAAAAAGGATAAAAAAAGTAAGAAAGAAGCGGCGTCTAGATATTCCCTTTTTTTTTTTTTTTTAACCATAAAAAAAGGGTTTTTTTTCCCTTTCAGCTGAACAATCTTTAAATAATTAGAGAAAATAAAGATTTGATCTTTTTTTTAAAAAAAGAAAAAAAAAAAAAGTAAAAAAGAAAAAAAAAACTTAAACACGCGTAATTTCATTTCTTTCTTTTATATTTATAAATAACAACTCAATACAAATTTACTTATATAAACGACCTGTTTAATTCATATGATAGCAATAGTATTAAAAGAGCTTCTTTATTATGGCTCTTATTGGTATTGGACAATCGGACTTTTCTTTCTAGTCACCATAAAAGATAAAAAGAAAATAAAAATAATTTTCTGATAGGTAGAACAGAAAACAATGAGTTCGTAAGAAATTACATATTAAGCTTGTATACACATTCAAAGTGAATAATATATTATCTTCTTGACAATTCATCTGCTATTATCAAAAAAAGAGTAAAAGCATGTGCAAATTTAAAATAGCGTATACTTTGATCTATGTGTGTGTTTTTAGAAAAAAAGATGAGGTGCTGGGTTAAAAGGAAAGCTTATGGGGGGGTTGTGTTTATTTAAAGTGAATACAATAAAAGTGAACAATAGTAAATAAAGAAACGATCTATTTGATATTTATCTTTTGTAATGTCTATTCTTTTATGTGTATGTGTATATGCGTATGTATATATGTGTATGTGTATGTGTATCTATAGATGTGTACGTCTATGTGTACGTCTAGGTATATGTATACGTAATACGTATATGTATATTTATCTTTATATTTATAATTTATATTTAAATATACCTTTTTTTTTATACAACAGGCTGTATTACATCATCATCTATCTGACAATTATAAAGTTTTACCTATAAAAATGGTATAAATGCCAAGTTATTTCCCTTCTCAACGTTTAAAAATAAATAGAACTTAAATAAAATAGAAAACAGTTTTGTTGTTTATGTAAACAATGCTGTATTATTCAAATAGTTTATATTAACAAAGGAAAGTTAAAGATAACTTAAATCTTTTAATTATGTTATATTTCTTTTTTGCCAAAAGTATTATAGATAATAATGCAATTATTATTATTATTTTTTTCTCAAACGTGTATAAATATAAATTCAAAAATAAGCATGCTATTGTTACATTTTTGTTTTACTGAAATTATTGCATATACCTGTATATTTAGTAGCAAAAAAAAAAAAAAAAAAAAAAAAAAAAAAAAAAAAAAAAAAAAAAAAAAAAAAAAAGCATAAGGGAGATAAACACTTGTATTATTATTATTAATAATACGGCATAATCATTTATTACTGGCGAAACTTCAGTTTTTATATCCGCATGTCATTTTTTCGTCATGTTACTGTATGCGAAATTTGATGTCTTAAATAGAGATAGCTTTTAATTGGCTGGAATCAGTTGAACTCCCCTCTCTAATAATAAAATAACTTTTTTTTTTTCTTATCTAGACTAGGAAACTGCATCAAAATCGAAAATAGCAGTATTTAAATTTAGTTACTACAATAATGTGAGTTACCAAGCATGACCTCTCCGGTAGCTCCTGATTATCTTTTTTTATTTTTTTTTTATTTTTTTTTTTTTTAAAAAAATAAAATTTACTTGAACTAATAGTAACAGCATACATTTATGTACATACATACATTTATATATTATAGATTATGTATAATAAATATGAATCAAGTCCTTCTTTATCCTCTCTCTTCTTTTTCCCTCCTACTACTTATTACTCTTTTATTATGATATGACAGTAGTAAGAGGAAAAGATGTTAATCCCTAAAAAAATTTAATTCTATTTTTTAAAGTAAAATATGCTTCCTAAACTTATTATCATGAGTTTATATAAAACACTGAGAATATAACGCGTCAAACTAAAATCATATATATTCTATTCTATGCAAAAGAAAAGAAGAGAAAACTTTATAACGGAATCCTATTAACAGCAATAGTAATCATTAAAAGCTTAATTCTCGGATTAAGAGTTGTCTTTATATATTTATATTTTTTTTTTCATTTTCACGCCAAGATTCTTCAAAACGCCTTTTTTTTTCTTTCTCCGATAATTAACTTTAATATTATTACTATTCAAAAATGTCGGCACAATTCCTTTTTTATTATTATTATTATCTGTTTTTAATACAAGATACTATCGAATATGCCAGGATATCACTCATTTCCAGTCTTAAATCAACAATTCATTGTAGACAAAAAGTTTCAATTCATTCGTGAAATGGGTCAAGGCGCATATGGTGTTGTTTGGTAACAAAATATTTAATTTTTTTTTTCTGTTTAAAGATTTACATTAACCTTCTTATAAAAGTGCTGCAAAAGATACAGAAACAAACGAACAAGTGGCTATTAAAAAGTATATTTTTTTTTCTTTTTTTCCTTCGAGTAGATTGATTCAGGAAACTGAGTGTCTAACCTGAATCATTTATTATATTTTTTTCCCCTCTTTTCTTTTAATGGTGGGGGACTAGGTTTGTCGTATTTTTGAAAAGACTATTTTAGCTAAACGTGCTCTACGTGAAGTTAAATTATTAAAACATTTTAACGGTCATGAAAACGTAAATTAGACGTGATGGGTTTAATATGATCTACTTTGGTTTACTAACAACAACAATGTTATACTAGATTACGTCAATTATTGATATGGATATTGTTAATTTACAAGACTTTAACGAAATGTAAATATTTAAATGCTTTTTTTTTTATACATGCATCTATGTAATAGACATGTATTTATTTATTTTCTTTTTTTTTTTTTAAAAAAAAAATATGTACATATATAGTTATTTAGTTCAAGAACTGATGGAAGCAGATCTTCATCAAATCATTCGATCTGGACAACCTTTAACCGATGCTCACTTTCAATATTTTGTATACCAAATATGTAGAGGACTTAAATATATCCATAGTGCTAACGTAAATATACATATAATATGATTCCATTTATTTTTGTAGATTGTATACTTATAATATATATAATAGGTTTTGCATAGAGATCTAAAGCCTGGTAATTTATTAGTTAATGCTGATTGTGAATTAAAGATTTGTGATTTTGGCTTGGCTCGAGGCTATTCTTCTTCACCTGAAGGAAATGCTGGGTTCATGACAGAATATGTTGCTACACGTTGGTATCGAGCCCCAGAAATTATGTTGAGTTTTCAACAATATACTAAAGCTAGTAAGTTGAATATGTAGACAAACATAATTGATAAATGTAGAAAGGCTAAATTTAATATGTATATAAAAAGTTGATATGTGGTCTGTTGGTTGTATTTTTGCAGAAATGTTAGGTGGTCGACCTCTTTTCAAAGGACGTGATTGTAAAGTACTATTGAATATGCATGTTTTTTTTTCTTTTTTCCTAAGAATTTAATTAATCGATAAACTATGTCTATTAGATGTGGATCAATTAAATCAAATTCTCGGAATCCTTGGTACACCTGATGAAGAGACTTTATGCCGTGTTGGTAGCGAACGAGTATGTATATTATCTATTTATGAAAAGCACATGTATTTATATACTAATTCTATATACATATTTGAAAATGATAGGCTCAAGTTTATATTCGTAGCTTAACAAGAATGCCTCAAATTCCCTTTCAAAATCTTTACCCTCGAGCAACACCTTTAGCTATCGATCTTCTTACAAAATTACTTACTTTTGATCCTGCAAAGAGAATTACTGTTGAAGAAGCTCTTGCGCATCCTTATCTTAGCGCTTATCACGATGAAGATGACGAGCCTTCTCATACTCAAACATTTGATTTTTCATTTGAAGCTGTTGACTCAATAGAAGATATGCGCAGTAAGTCTTTTAACTTGACTTGATATAGAATATCTTATTCATTTATCATTCTTTCTTGTACCAGAAATGATTGCACAAGAAGTAATGACATTCAAGGCACAAAAACAAGGATTACCACCATTACAATTACATAACTTGGGAAATAATAATATGAATACCACTAATAATGCTACACATGGTTCTAACTTGAAAAGAAAGGAAAGTCTAAGTGCTAGTGAACGTGAAGCTTTAGAAAGAAGCAAGGATGTTGCAAAGAATATGGATAATCGTCATAGTAATAGAAATTCCTCTTCTGTAGCTGCTACAGCTGTACCCGTTGCGCAAAATAATGAAATCGGTCACACTATGGATGTTGATGCACTTGAAAGAGAATTAAGTGGTGGCGTTTAAAAAAATAAAAAAAAAATGTACATGACATAAAGAACTTTATTTATGCGGCAACAAAGTTTATTATACAAATAAAATAAATAATCCAAATTTTTGCTGTTGTTATCATTATTGATTTTTCTTGTCTAATTGCTCTTTAGCTAAAATTTGTTGTTCAGTAGGTAAATCATCTCCAAGTTTATTATGACCTAATCGAGAAACAGGATTTGGAGACACTCTCTCTTCAATAGGTTTGAATATTTTATCCACGATGTGTTCAATAGGTTCATCAAATATGTAAGGCAAGAAGGGGACGATGCCAAGACCTAAAAGGGTAGGACCCCAGGCCTTCACTTTAGGATTCTTTACATTTTTAAATCCATAAGCACTATATTTGACAATGGAATGAATAGTCAACATTGGGAAAGCCATCGAGGCCAAAGATTGAAATAGACCTCTTTTTACAACTGTTGTTGCAACAACTCCTTTATCCTAGATCAATAAGGATAACATTGGAATTAGTTGGTTATATATATGTGTGTATATCTATATATATTAATTTCATGTCATTTTTTTTTCTTTTTTTCTTTTTTTTTACTTGTCCAGCATGTGCCGATTTGTAACCCTCATAACCAACATCTAAACCTAAATAAAGCCAACTAATGCCATATGCAGCTGTAACAATAGCAGGAGGAACAATCGGTCGAAATGCTTCACCCACATCTGATGTATATGCTAAATAGCGAGAAGAGGCCACTAAAGCGGTACGTAAACGAGCACCATAAGCAAGATAACGTGCGCTGCTTTCTAATGAATCGACTTTGCCTTCTTTGACTTTATCTATTAAAGCTTCATTGTTTTTGTCATGTGGTTGAGTCATTGCTATCTATTTATGTAAATGAAGAAAAAAGAGGGGAAGGAGAAAGGTTTTTGTTATTTTATTTTGCTATTCCTGTTTATGGACCACCCTGTTATACTAAAAAATAAAAAAAAATAAAAAGTAAAGGATTCATTTGATTGGATAAGGTGCAATTGTATATAGAAAATCGGAATCAATTTAGAGTCATAATAAATTTTATATGAAATACTTTTTTTTTTTATCTTTACTTGATTACATTCATGTGTTTTCTTTCTTAGAGAAGAAAGATAGGTTTATAACGGATCATTTTATATTTTAAAGCAGCGTAGTTGTGTTGACTATGAGTGACTATCTTACTTTACACAATTTACAAGTTACGCAATTATATATTTATATGTATATAAAACGACTCAGCAGATCGATTTGCATCTCGATTTGGAACAATAACGACGACAACAGCAGCAACAACAGCAACAAAAAGCAGATCAGATAATGATTCACAGGAAAATAGATACATGTGCTATTTATTTACAACATCTTTTTATAAATTCGTACAGGATATTGATTTATTAGTGTAATCAGGTCTAATACTTTCAAATCATAAAATAGTGTGTGGTATTACATGTTTAATATTTTAATATATCTTTTTTTTGATGCTGTTGTAGTATCCATGTAACTAATAAAAAAAAAACTCTTCCGATTGGCTATAAATTTGTTTATGCTTTTTTTTTTTTTTTTTTTTTTATGTTTTGGCATTTTAAATCAGCGAAAATTCCAAGCCTATGGTTCAGATAGATACACAAATAAGGGACTAAAAGATTGGAGAAAAAAAAATTCTTATTTACTTTATCGATTTACGAAAATGACGTTTTTTTTTTTTTTTTCCTTTTTTATTATTATTATTATTATTTACTTATTGCATGACTTGATGCACTATAAAATCTCCCTTTTTTATTATTATTATTATTATGGTTTTACATGTAGTTTATTTATTTATTTATTTAGTTATTTGATTTTTTTTTTTTTTTATATTTTCCTTTTCTTATTATTCATAAAATATGCTAACATTTCATAATTACGAACAAAAAGCTGGGTTTACTTCAAGGAAAAATAGCAAAGTGACTAAAAAGAGATATGATTGTAACTTATGTTCAAAATATTTTAATCGACCAAGTGCATTACAAACGCATGTCTATACTCATACTGGTGAAAAGCCTCATATGTGCGATACGTAAGTTTTTTTTACTACATAAAAATAAAATAAAACAAAGGTAAATTTATCTTATATATAAAAATATAGTCCTGGTTGTGGACGTCGTTTTGCAGTTATTAGTAATTTAAGGAGACATCTACGTGTTCATCAATCAAGTAATGTAAATCGTCGTTTAAGTTCTCAAGAAAGACGTCAATATGTTGAAAAATTAATTCAAAAATCAAATGGATTCACTCATAACGAACATGTTTTTACTTCTTTATCTTGCTCAAACAAAAATGATTCTTCATCATTATCTTCAGGATATTTGTATCCTATCATAGAAAACAATTATAGATTATTAAAGCCAAAGCAGGCTCGACCTTTATGTTTAACAGTTAAGCATTTATTAAACTGATACATCCCATCATCATCCTAAGCCCCTCCATTCCTTACCATGCATATATTACATCTATTCATTTATTATACTGTCTATCCTTTTGATTCATGTTAATTTATACTATGCCAATTATTTAATGGATTTTTTTTACCCTTATCACAAAGCCAACTTCTTATTATAACACAAATATCGACACTTTTTATCACGATAACCTCTTTCTTCCTCCTTATATATGAATGATGATTGCTGTTTATATCATAACAAACAAAATATCTTTATTTATATGCGTTTTATAGCAAAATTATAAAATTGCTTTTCTTTTTTCTTGATTAAAATCTGTGTATTATTTTATTTTATTTTATTTTTTCAATTGAATTTGTCTTGCTTGAAATAGGAGACGTAAATCGTTATTATTTTAACGATTTAATCATGTAACATTAAATTATGATTTTTTATATCCAGGGGAAATCGGCAAGATAACATTTCAGGCACCAATTTATAATTTTATTTTTATTGATGGGGGGGGGTCTTCTAATAGTTCGATTGTGCTACCTTCCTTTACATGTACGACTCTATTTTAACATAGCTGGAATCGATTATATTATGTGTTGATCATATTTATTATGATTAAACTTTAAGGTTTTATACATGTTTAGATTTGATTACCAGAAAACCTATGAGAAAAAAAAATGACTCGATTTATTCTCCTCAAATGTGCCATTTTTGTGGTGATTGGGCTATCACTTTTCTTCTTTGTTTTTTGGCTTATTCCTGGTGCAAAAGAGAATAAAAAAAATTAGTGATGCAATATGTGTTGGTTATCTACTCATAAAGATTTAATCTCTTTTATTAACCTTTGGGATTTTTAATTTAATAAAGTAAGGCCACAGATCCTTTCCTTTTTAAGTATATGCATGTACAAATATCCTTACAGCCTTTTAAAATTTATATGTTATTACCGTTTATATTTTTTTTTCTTCTTTCTCCTGAAAAGTTTATTTTAGCATAATTGTTAAACTAATGGAACAAGTTGAAACTAATATCTCTTTCTGAGAATTAAAATAGTATAGTATTGAGATCCTTTCTAAATAAGTAAAAAACGAATTATAAAAGTCATCTTTTTGATAATACATTTATTATACTATGTAATACATATTAAAAATAATTCCCCTCCCACTCACGATTAATGTTACAAAGAAAGATGGAGTCTGTATATTGCATACACTTTTATCTACTTTCCTTTTAGATTCTTTCATTCAGTTTGAAATTCAACCTTTGTTTCTTTTTCTTTTCTTAGATGCAATGTTCTTGGTCAGGGCTACTAACAATCATGTATTTATATAACTTATATTTTTGTAAGCCAAAAGTGAGGTTGGACGCTTAATGATTAATAATTTAGTACTATCAACCAGGTCATTAAATCTTTTTTTTTTCAGACTAACAATATACTGTTCTTAAACATATAAAATTTAAAATGATAGATCAATAGTTTATCGTTAGAGATAGATAGTTGCAAAGTATACACATAGTGTATGACAATAAACACGTGCTATTCTAAAATAAATGAAAAAGAAAAGAAAAATTTCTTATTTTTTATTCTATTCTTTTATACTCTTGAAAAAATATAAAGTGTATGCCGAAAAAGAGCTCTGAGTCAGTACCTTATTCTTATTACACAATCGTCAGAAGAAAGAGTCAGAGTGATAGTAAAAGCAGTCGCAGTAGTCATGCTAGTTCAACTTTATCATGTTCTACAGTATCAAATGATGATAATAAATTAATTCAATATCAAGCTGCTCTAAGGAAATTAAATGGATTGTCAATAAATAAAAGTAGTAAAAGTGAAAGTACAATCACATTACGTTCTCATAATCAACAAGAAATGAAATACAAAGAACAACCTACTACTTCCATAGGATTCGCAAAAAGAAAGAATAATCCTAATAGTAGTAGTAGTAATAATACTCTATTCATATCTACACATTTTAATCAATCAAGTACTACAGCAAAAGAGGAGGTCACTACTCACGGAGCAGTGTATAAAAAATTAAGATCTACCTTTAGCGACCTGCCGATACTTGACTCATTAACTGATACTGAAATCATAGATGCTATAAAAAAACAGATGAATGCTCAAACAATGCGTATCAAGCAGTTGGAAAAAACTTTAAAAGAAAAAGAAATAGAGGATAAAGAAGAAAAGGCGATTTCATTCTTATTAAAACGATACCCACACTCTATGGATCTCTTTCAAAAACAAGTCGAACAAGAACAGCTTGACAAACGATTGAAATCTTGTATTCATCGTTTTGAGATTCAGAAAGATCATTTATTAGAAGAATTTCAATCTAATTGTAACCAACTGAAAACTAATTATAATAGAAGGTTTGATGATTTATTTGAAAAGATGATGAATGATTCTTTAAAACTAAGTGAATCTTAATCCTCAAAGAGTATAAAACGTTATTCATCACAGTAAATTACTCGAGATTAAGTCAAAAAAAAAAAAAAAGAGTTTGATATTATAAATATTTTATTATTTATTTAATTGCTTGTATTATTTACATAATAATGTATAAATTTGGTTATTATTCAATTTTACTATTAGAAATAGGGATCTTGTTCCAGATGATTTTATGTTCCTTTTTTTTTTTTTTTTTTTTTTTTTTTTTTTGGGAACGGGAAGAATAACCCAACATACATGGGAGACAAAATTAAGTTAGAACTCAATTATTTTTTTTATCTTATTTATTTTTTGACATAAGCAAGTTACTGAATAAGATGTGTAAACACGGTATAATTGACATAAAGAGCCTGATGTTTATATGCAGTTTATACTTTGTTAAAGGAAAACTAACAATAGATACTGAATCTTTCTTTCTTTTTTGTAATTGCTTTAAACGATGATAGTAATGGTGATAAAGCTTTATTCATTGAACCAAAATTACTTACTCAGAGATAACAAGCTCAATTATATAAATATTAATATGAACATGAATATAAATATAAATATAAATATAATATAGATTGCGTCATTAAAATACTTTAAATATATAAAATTTATAACCTAAGAAATGTATAAAAATATAACAATTTTATGAGTTTATACATTGTAGATAAAAATAATGTCAAGTATCTTTTCTTTTTATTTTGTTCAGCTTCCTTTACCTTATTTCCGAGTTCTCTAACTCTTCACACACACACACACACACACACACATACATTTTTTTTTCATAACAATGCTATTAGACATAGTAATGAATTATTCAAACGGAGCTGGTGTCCCTTTATTTTGTTATCCTAATGCATGCATAATTTTTGAAAAAAAAAAAAAAAAAAAAAACCTCTTTATTGGTATCTTTTGATGGATGTATTTTGCTTGTATGGTTTGTTATGTGCAATTTTAATTTAAAGCAGTCTATTTTTCTTTTTTCTTTTTCTTTTTTAGGGGACAAGAGAGAAGAAGAAGATGTCCACATTTAAACTTGTTTAAAATAATTTCCTGAATACATTTTTATAGAGCCATTACGAGGGTTAGACGTAAAAAAAAAAAAAAAAAAAAAAAAAAAAAAAAAAAAAAAAAAAAAAAAAGAATTAGGCTGGGGTTAAATAAATACAACTTTATAGCATAAACTGTGAGACAAACCTTGAAGGAAAATTAGAAAAAAATAAAATAAAATAAAAAACTGTGTCAAAAAAAAAAAACAATAATCGACTTTTTTTTTACCCTTAAACCTTTCTCTCTCTCTCTCCTTTTTTTTTTCTTCTTCTTCTATCTTTCTTCATTTTATTTTATTTTATTATTATTGTTTTTCTTTTTCCTGAATGAGTACAACACCTACCTCTTCTAGACCTCGTCGTTTGTCAATGCCAAAATTGACCCGTCGTTTAACGAATGTGGTTATTCATGTTGATGATAATGATAATGTTCACTCGGTTACCCCTAATAGTGTCCCTTCGCGTCCTTCTAATAGTGTAGAATTGAATGAAACGGCGAAAGCAAATTGGAAAAAGTATATTACCCCTGAGAAGAATGATACTGCCTCTATTGAAGGTGATATTGTTCATCATACTATTACTACCTTATGTCGTGGTGTTTACAATGTTGATAAATTGGCCATGTATCAAGCTACTGCTCATTCTGTTCGCGATCGTTTGTTGGAGGATTGGAATATTACTCAAGAAGCCTTACATAAGGAAAATCCTAAACGTTGTTACTATATGTCTATGGAGTTTTTAATTGGTCGTGCCCTTGATAATGCATTAAACTGTCTTCATATTAAAGATAATTATAAGGACAGTGTTCAGCATCTTGGTTTTAATCTTGAAGATATCATTTGTCAAGAGAAGGATGCTGCCCTCGGTAATGGTGGTCTCGGCCGTCTTGCTGCCTGCTATATGGACTCAGCTGCTACTCAAGAATATCCTACTTGGGGTTATGGTCTTCGTTACCAATATGGTATCTTTAAGCAGATCATCAAGGACGGTTATCAAACTGAAATGCCCGATTACTGGTTAAATTTTGATAACCCTTGGGAATTCCCTCGCTCTGATATTCGTTATGAGGTCCGCTTTTATGGTTACGTTGCTACAAAGATGAATGAAAAAGGTGAGTCACGTATGTCTTGGGAAGGTGGTGAAAAGGTACAGGCGATGGCCTATGATGTTCCTATTCCTGGTTTTGATACAAAGGTATGTGGTAATATTCGTCTTTGGTCTTCTAAGCCCATGAATACCTTTGATTTTGAATCCTTTAATGCTGGTGACTACGATAGATCAGTCGCTGAACAAAATAATGCTCAAAACTTGACCTCCGTTCTTTATCCTAATGATAATCATTTGGTTGGTAAGGAACTTCGATTAAAACAAGAATACTTCTTCGTAAGTGCCTCTCTCCAAGATATTATTCATCGCTTTAAGCGTGCCAAATGTCCTTGGAAGGATTTCCCTGAAATGGTCGCTGTTCAAATGAATGATACCCATCCCACATTAGCTGTTCCCGAATTACAACGTATCTTGGTAGATGTGGAAGGTTTAGAATGGGATGACGCCTGGGATATCGTCACTCGTACTTTTGCCTTCACGAATCATACTGTCTTACCTGAAGCTCTTGAATGTTGGTCTGTTCCCTTAATGGAAAAGGTCTTGCCTCGTCATATGCAAATCATTTATGATATCAATCTCTTCTTTTTACAAAAGGTCGAGAGAGATTTCTCTCCTGATCGTGAATTGTTGAAACGTGTCTCTATCATTGAAGAATCCAATCCTCAACAGGTTCGTATGGCTCACTTGGCCGTTGTCGGCTCTCATACCGTCAATGGTGTCGCTGCTCTCCATTCCGATTTGATCAGAAAGAATCTCTTTAATGATTTCGTAAAGTATTATGGTCCTGAGAAATTCATCAATATCACAAACGGTATCACACCTCGTCGTTGGCTATATCAATCTAATCCAGGTCTTCGTGACTTGATTACCAAGACACTTGGATCTGAGGCATGGGCTACCAAGTTGGAACTCCTGAAAGGTTTGAAGCAACATGCAGATGACCCTGCCTTCCAAGAGGCCTGGTCCAGCGTCAAACACGATAACAAGAAGCGTTTAGCTAACTGGATTAAGATGAACATGGGTATCGATATTAACCCTAATGCCCTGTTTGATATTCAAGTGAAACGTATCCACGAATATAAGCGTCAATTCATGAACATCTTGAGTGTCATCTATCGTTACAAGAGTCTCAAGAAGATGGCTGCAGATGATCTTGCTCAACAGACCCCTCGTGTTGTCATCTTTGGTGGTAAGGCTGCCCCCGGTTACTATATCGCTAAACTCGTTATCAAGTTGATCAATAGTGCCGCTGAGGTAATCAACAATGATACTCAACTCAAGGATAAACTTAAGGTGGTCTTTATTCCTGACTATAATGTCTCTCTTGCTGAAATCATCATCCCTGCCTCTGATATCTCTCAACATATCTCTACCGCCGGTACTGAGGCCTCAGGTACATCTAACATGAAGTTTGTTCTCAATGGTGGTCTTATCTTGGGTACCGTAGATGGTGCTAATATTGAAATTCGCGATCATATTGGTGAAGAAAATATCTTTATGTTTGGTGTTCTCGCTGATGAGGTGGACGATATTCGTCATAATCAAAAGTACCATGGTCTCCTCGTCGATGCTAGTCTTCAAGTCGTCATTGATACAATTCAATCTGGTGAATTCGGTGACCCCTCCGTCTTTGGTCCTCTTATCAACACATTAACTTATGGTGGTGATTACTATCTTATCTCTGCTGACTTCAAATCCTACCTTCAAAAGCATACAGAAGTCGATGAAGTCTACAGAGATAGAGCTGCCTGGATTAAGAAGTCTATCATGTGTACCGCTGGTATGGGCTTCTTCTCTTCTGATAGAGCTATTCGTGAATATGCTGAAAAGATTTGGAAATTGAAACCTTTTAAAGTCGCTACTACTGAAGCTGATTAAATGCAAAAAAAAAAACCTTCCCCTCCCCCTCTTCCCCAATATTCAGAAGAAAAGGCTTCTTTTCCTTCTCTTTCCTTCCTCTAACCCCCTTTTTTTTTTCTCATATATAAAAATATATAAATAATACATTTAAAAATAAAATAATAATTTTATTTTGTTACATATATTATCATACCTCTATTATTGTTAATGAAATAATATTTTTATTTTTATTTTTTTCGGACATTCTAAAGTACAAGGTAATGGAAGTTGAATATATGAATAACTTATACCAAACTGCTGAATTAGAATGGTATAGCTGGGAAAAAGAGCTAGGAACTAGATGAGTCGGTAGTCAAACATCTATTGAATTTGAACAAGTTACCAGATATACTGTTATTGTTAGAGCTTGGGGGGAGGGAGGGAATAAAGATCAATCACAAGCAGAAGCTCACACCATTATGAAAAAAATTCAAAATGACTTGAGGAGTATATATATTGTATTATGAATGGATACTTTGGATCAATTTGATATAAAAGGATGTCATCTTATTCTGGGTAATACTGCCATTTATAAAGTTAATGGTGATTCAAAAAATCTAATTATACTGTACAAATATAAGACCTACATACACATCATTCTTGAATCCTATTGAACTGTTCAAAGGGAGTTTGTCCTAAGAGACTGCCTAATGTAGTCGATAATTGGAGTATAAAAATCATTGAATCGTCCAAGACTATATCGGTTGATAATCATGTAATTTGGATATGATATTCAATAGATAACCTGGACAAGTAAATAAGCTATCCACAAAATTGAAGTCACTATACTCAAAATAAAATAAGATGAAAAAAAAAAGGAAAAGTTATCCGCAAATTTACAGACAAAAACCAATACTGTAATTTTAAAATTTATTTTCCTTTTTTATTTCAATCATTTATAATATATACAAGATTTATTTAGCACCAAGCATCTTCATAAGATAAGCGGAAGAGAATGATTTGGGACGTTCGATGGGTAACAATAAAATTCTATCCCAAATCAATTGAGAAGTAACACCGAGAGCACGAGATACACCAAAGAGAACGGTATAGTAATCTTGCTCAGTTAAACCATAGTATTGGAGAAGAACGCCGGAATGAGCATCAACATTGGGCCAAGGGTTCTTGGTCTTACCGTGTTCAGTAAGGACTCCGGGCTAAGTAAAAAAAAAAAATTAGTATTTTCGAACAATGCTATTATTCTATTTTTTCTATTCGCTAGCTTTTTCCCCTCCCTTTTTTTTAAGTTTCCTTTCCCTCTTCCAATTTAATTATTTTGTTAACAACAAAAAAAGAACTTACAATAATGTGATACAATTTAGAAACTAATCCAAAGAGAGGATCATCAGGCAAGTGTTTCAAGGCAAATTCACGTTGAGCGGTATAACGAGGATCAGTCTTACGCAAGACAGCATGACCGTAACCAGGAACAACTTGACCATTGTTAAGGGTATCCCAAAGGTATTTCTTAATTTGTTCTTCAGAAGCATCAATACCAATGGTATCCTTCATCTTCAAGGTCCAACGAAGGACTTCTTGGTTAGCCAAACCGTGGAGAGGACCAGCCAAACCGTTCAAACCAGCGGCGAAAGAAAGATAAGGATCAGAAAGAGCGGATCCAACCAAGTGAGTACTAATTAATTGAAAAAAAGAAAAAAAAAAAAAAGATTAGATTTTTTTGAAACAAAAAGAGGAGATAGAAAAAAACGAAATAAATAAGATAATCTTTTCTAGATTGATTATCACAAATGTTATACAATTTCTTAAAAATGTACTTACGTGTGAGCAGAGACATTACCACCTTCGTGATCAGAGTGAATAGTAAGATAAAGACGCATTAATTCAACAAAGTCCTTATTATTCTCGAAACCCAAGAGCTTGGAGAAATTGTATGAGTAATCTTTGTCGGCATCAATAGCGGGAAGTTTACCATCCTTATAAACATTACGATAAATTCTAGCAGCAACATTAGGAAGCTTAGCGATTAAATCCATAGTATCCTCAAAGGTAGGGTCCCAATATTGGGACTTGTGGATACCTTCACTATAGGCCTTAGCAAAGTGAGACTCATGTTGAAGAGCATTAATGGCAAGAGAGAATTGAGACATAGGATGAAGAGTCTTGGGACAACGATCAATGAGTTCTTCGACGAAATCAGGGATAGCGGAACGTGCAGCCCATTCAGCAGAGAGACCCTTGACTTGTTCTGGGGTAGGGACTTCACCAGTAACAAGTAACCAGAAGAGAGATTCAGGAAGAGGCTCACCATTCTCTTCAGCGGCAGGAAGCACCTTTTGACAATCAGGGATAGTTAAACCACGGAAACGAATACCTTCTTCAGCATCGAGAACGGAACCTTCCCAAACAAGGCCCTTGATACCACGCATACCACCGTACATTTGGTCAAGGGTAACCTCACCAAGGACTTTAGAACCATATTCTTTCTTAAAAGCCTTCACTTCAGCTTGCTTTTCAGGGATAATTTCCATAAGACGTTCCTTCAAAGTCTACATAAGATCAATTGTACGAACGATAAACATAAAAATAAATAAATATAGTGTGCTCAAAAAAATAAATAAGACTTTCTTTATTGTCTTACCTTAACCTTTGAAGAGTAAGCCCGAGTAGCACCGATAGCAACAGCAGGTGTAAAGCGAAAAGAGGATTGGCGAGTTGCAGCCTAATATGTATATATATACATATATATTATGTATGCATTAGCTTCCTTTCCTTCTTTTATTGTAAGTGTTCACTAACCTTAGTCAAAGAGGTAAAAGTACGAATTGCAGACATACTTTAGGTCTATTATTTTCTAAAAAGTAAAAGAAAAAAAATATAAAAGAAAAGAAAAGAAAAAATAAAAAATAAGAAAAAAAATATATATAAAATAAAGTACAGGAATAGAGTTTAAAATGATATAAATGATTATCTAATTTTATTGAAACTGAGTGATAAGCTTTTCTTTCTGTCTTTTAATTTTAAAGAATGGGGAAATTAATAATCCTACAGGGGTGGGATTTAATACCCTGATGTATAATATGTAACCTTTGAACTTCTTGTAAGTTCTAATGAAAAAAAAAAGAACTTCCCAAAAGAAAGTTACTATGCCACAGGCTGTTTTTGTCTATAACTAAAAAGGAAAAAGGAAAACTTTAAATATGATGTCACAAAGCAATGTTACACATACTTAACTGAATTAAACGTGGTAGAATAGACGCCTAAAGGCTTATCCTCTCCCGCCCTATTTCTCTACTTGTCTATCCTCCTTTTTCCCTCCCCCCCACATTTGAGCGGTATTCAAAATAGTGTTGAACTTTATAAAAACCATAATGCCTACAGATTTCATATTCAATGTTTAATTTCATAATACAAAAGTTACACTTGTTATATGCTATAACATGCTTTTCTATTTTGTATACAACAATCATTTAAATGAATAACAAGTGAGTGAATCTTACATAATGTATCGTAAGACAAATCACTCTCTTCACTTTGTTTAATAAATAAAAGAAGAATAATAATTCATTATAATCCCCGCATATTTCCCCACATTTTTTTTTTTTTTTTTTTACAAACAGAAACATTTGATGATTGCTAAGATATAATTATCACTGTACCATTTTCCGTCTTGCTATATTTTTTTTTTATTTTTTTTCAGTGCTTTATAAATAAGATCATATGGTTATGAATGAACAAACCCGTTATCGAGTCATTCCAGAATTTGGTTTGACTAATATTATAATAACTCCACAAACAAGTATATACATATTTTTATATTCTTTTATATAGTAAAGAATCACTTATTAAAGAGTTAGTAGTGTAGACATATCAAATCTTGACTTTATATGATATCGTTTCTTTTTTTTAAAAAAAACAGATAATAAATAATTCTATCATATAGTTGAATAATAAAAAGTACAGCAAGAGTTCTGTAGCGAACTTGTAAATCTATCAGTGTCTATGTGAAGTTTAGTTA
The DNA here is from genome assembly GCF_025118155.1 of Cokeromyces recurvatus. NCBI lineage: Eukaryota > Fungi > Mucoromycota > Mucoromycetes > Mucorales > Mucoraceae > Cokeromyces > Cokeromyces recurvatus. Next base: position 124,270 of record NW_026251390.1, read on the forward strand.
ATATGGACATCTATTATTATAGAAGAGAAAAGGACTTGATTTGGTCGAGCAATAAAGTTCGTTAAAACAAATATGCTGATATGAGTTAAATGCTATCTAATATCATACCAGAAGATAAAATACAAATATTATAAGTCCAAATTCGAAAAAAAAAAATCCAAATAGTTCAACTTCATTTATTAAATTATTATCCATATATAATTTATATTTTTGACAAAAGACAAGTTATCAAAACTAATGTGATAAAAGTAACAATTGAACTAATATTCATATCTAAAACGATAATACTTTTTTAAGATTAGAAGAAAAGGGGAACGATTAATAGAAATAGGGAGTATTTGAACTACTGAAGGTTTTTGTATACAAGAAGTATAATAAAGTAAGCTTAGTCTATTTATGGATCTTAAACTCTTCAAAATTATCTTTGGATAATATTATGCCTGCATACACTATCTTTTAAAATGTATGTTCCAAAATGATCGCCAAGCACCTGAGAAGCTAATATTACTTATTTTAAAGTTATGAAGCCAACAGGTAGTACCTTGTTTTTTTTTATTCATCTCTTTCTTTACTATTAAAGGAGTACATTTTAGGCGAAATAAAGACTATTGTAATATTTATGGAATATTGAACAGTTATATTTTAACATTACTTCAATAAAAAAAATATATTCTAATTTAGTTGTATAGTACTCAATTGTTGAATTAAATTTGAATAGGTTAGTATGTTAACGATGGTTAAAAAAAAAAAAAAAAACTAACGAAACAATATACTTTTCATTTCTGAGTTGTTCAAGTGATCTTTAGTTTACATAGCTCAAACATGTTAGTCATTAAGTTTTAGATAAGTGTATAGTTTGAGTTTAAAGGAGTTAACGTCTGCTTTAAAAGCTTTTATATTGGGAGAAAAAAGAAGTTGACGAATGAGGTATAGATAGTTCGAGAATTTAATTAGCTATTTGTGGTGTATAGAGTTTACTATGCCTCAAATATATGATAGAAATAAAGAGAGAGACTGATAGTTAAGTGTTGCTAATGGTCAATTTAGAAGGTAGTCAAATGACTGTTGTGAAAGAGGTAAAGCTTAGTAAATAGCAGTGGAGATTACTATTTTGGTAAAGAGCCTTTAGAAGAAAGAAGCCTGCCCACACTTAAAGAAATAGTAGAAATGAGGATATTACCCAAATACCGATATGAGAATGGATATAAATCAAAGAGTCTATTATTAGCAAGATAGACTGTATCATAATTAAATTATTCATAAAATAATATGTGTTTATTCAATATGTTTTTGGCTATTGCTGATAGTTGATTGAAATCCTGGTCTAGAATAATAACTAGTTCCTATTGAATGTCAAATAAGCCTTCTACTATCTTAGTAGCAGATAACCTTAACGAAAATACTTCAACTGGTATTTTTCTATACTAATGATTTTTAATATAGCACAAGCTGAAATTGAATAAGCAATCAAATGATATCCTTTTAAGAACTATTCATTGTCGTGGACCCAAACTCCCTTCCTGCGTTCTTATAAATTAGTAAAAAAAAAAAAAGTGGTAAAAACATTTACCATTAATGAAATAATACAAACGCTAAACACGCCATCAACTGAACAATATTCACTATTTACTAGAATTGTTTATTATCTTTTTTTTTTAAAAAAAAAAGAAACGATATCATATAAAGTCAAGATTTGATATGTCTACACTACTAACTCTTTAATAAGTGATTCTTTACTATATAAAAGAATATAAAAATATGTATATACTTGTTTGTGGAGTTATTATATAATATTTAATTGTTTTGGATAAAATGTCGAATAAAAAAAAAGCCCGAAATTGAACATTCGGATTTAAAGATTATGCGGCGATATTTAATAACAATTAAAAAAAAAGATCTGATAAGAGAGCTACGAGTTCACAATTGTAAATTTATAATATTTAATAATACTATTCAAATTCGCAAAATAAAAAAATAAAATAAAAATGTATAAAAAAAAATACATATTCCTTTCTATCTATGAATTTTTTTAATAGTATGATTTGATATTCAAGATGAATATGAATTGAATTATTCTTTAAGGAAACGCTGCTATATTTATCCAGGTGATGAAAAAAAAAAATTAAGCCGTTCCAGTAAAAAACTAGGCTATTCATACTGCGCCTTGAGAATAAAAGTAGTGCTAATAATGCACTTGTATATTTATAATATATGATCTGAACTAAGCATTCGTACATAATAGAAGAAAATTAAATTATATTACAGCAGCATTCTTATTTTAATTCTATTAAGCATTCTATGTAGTAAAAGCAAAGAGTGTTATTTTTAATGATTATGTAATTATGCTCTATAGTATTTATCATTTGACTAATTTGTTTCAATAACGAGTAAAAATAATAATAATATTTATTTATATCTAGTATATATCATATAAGGGTTATTTCATTGACTAAACATTTAATTATATAGAGACAGAGCCTTTTATTAGAAGCTTATATAATACGTATTGAAATACACTTATGGACATCACCATACCACACTAATAAATTCCAAATTATGAATAATACCATTTGTTTATTTATAATATGTAAACATTGTCTTTTTTCTTCTTCTTCTTCATGAATGAATTCCTTTCATAAGCTCAATTATAGCTCGGGTTGGTCGACCTTGAAAGAAACAAGAATTTATGATTAGTTTATATAAACATTATATATATATATATATATATATAACATACCACTCATGCCTTTGATATGATGACCTTTAGAAGAAGGACAATCCATAACACCTGCAATATCAATATGAGCCCAAGGAATATCTTTTTCAATAAATTCACGTAAAAATCCTGCCGCAACACAGGACCCTGCAGAACGATTAGATGCAACATTACTCAAATCAGCTACTAATGATTGCTTTATATCATAGACATAATCATCATGAAGAGGCATACGCCAGAATGGATCAGAAGTTATCTCTCCTGCTTTTTTTAATTGTTTCCAAAGACTATCTGAATTCGTAAATACGCCTGTATAAACTTGACCTAAAGCGACATCCATAGCGCCTGTAAGGGTAGCTAAATCTATTACATGCTTAGGATGAAAACGTGAAGAAATATAATGTAGCGCATCCGCCTAATTATTATCATACTATGTAAATACACAATGATAATATATATATAGTAAAGATTAAAATTATTAAAACATACCAAAATTAATCTTCCTTCAGCATCTGTATTTAAGACTTCAATTGACTTACCATTCATAGCCTTAACTACATCTCCAGGTTTAGTAGCTTTACCAGAAGGCATATTCTCACATAAAGGAATGACAGCAACAATATTAACTGGTAATTTCATTTTCGCAATACCAAAAAGAGCAGCACATGAAACAGCAGCACCGCCCATATCACCTTTCATTAATGCCATATTTGCAGATGGTTTTAGCGAAATACCTCCAGAATCAAAAGTAATTCCTTTTCCTACTAAACCAAAAGGCCTTTCATCCTTATTAGCGGCTCCCTTGTAATGAATTTCCAAAAATCTCAAAGGCTCTACGCTACATATCAATGAATATGTATATAAGCTTTATCATTCATTATTCATACTATATATTCATATTACCTTCCTTTAGCAACAGATAAAAAGGCATTCATCTTTTGTCGACTGACCCATTCTTCACCATGAACTTCAATATCAATATTCTCTAATCCTGCTAATAAATAGGCAACTTCTTCAGTAAATAATTTAGGTGTCATCAGATTAGCAGGAGTAGTCATTAGCATACGAGCTACATTTTGTGAAGCCCCATAAATTTGACCTGTTTCCCAAGACTTTTGAGCACTTGGACTTTCATCTGTCAAATAAGGCATCACCCTTTTTTCTTCCTTTTCTTGATTTTTCTTTAATTTATCAAATGAAAATTGTCCCAAGACAGCACCTTCTGCTGCTGCTTGTATATCAACCGAAACATCTACTCCTGTATATTTTGCACCTTGTTTTTGAAGTGCTTGTAAGCCAATTGCTGTCTATTTTTTTTTTTTAAAAAAAGGGGGGGAGGGAGGGGAAGGGGGTGAATCGAGTTATATATTATCCAATATCTATGAATTAAATATTAGTGTGATACTTTACAGCCATACGAACATTTTCTTGTTGTTCATATTCATTTTTTTTAGTTGAGTTTTCTCCAAGCGATACAACAGCCAATTGTTTAATTCCGCCTACATTATAAAGCATACGAATGTCACCTGCATTTTTGAAATTACTACCAGCAAGTTGTTGTTGAATGACTTGTCTTGTCTTGTTTGAAACCTGTTGTGTAGTTAATAAAGGTGATGTCAGGTCTGTTGTTGTCGTATAGACGCCCATCACAAGACTATCAAAGCCTTGTTTATTAGAAAAAAGACGGCGTCCTGATTTTGACGATATTCTAATAATGTTGGGTTTTAATGTTGAGAACATTCTTGACAACCAGAAGGAAAAAAAAAAAAAAAAAAAGAAAAAAAAAAGAAACTGATATGCATAATATAGTACATTTAAAGAACAGCAACCATGTGTACTAATGATCTAATAATAAGAGATTGTTGTGACGTAAAAAAATAAATAAATAAAAAATTGCCCCCCACAAACTTGGGGGAGGGGGGTTCGCCTATAGTTTGCCCTGGCTAGTAGATGTATGGATTATTATTTTTTTTTCTCCAATACGTAAAAATTATACCCACATAAATATTTATTTATTTTTATTTAAAAAAAAATGTTAAGAGGAGCTATAGCTGCTAGATCGACAACACGATTAATCACTAGTCGGTCAAGCCACATCCATATAGTAAAAAAAAAAAAAAAAAAAAAAGAAAAGAAAAATGAAGTTCAAACGCAATATAACTAACATCATTGATACCATTTTTAGACTAAACGATTATATGCTACAGCAGATGAAACAGCAACAACAGCAGTAGTTAAATCAGGATCATCGATTGGAAAAAAGTTATTATGGCTCACATTATTTACTGGTACTGCTTATTCAGGAGCAGCTTATCTTGCCCTAAAAAATGAAGCCTTTTACGATACTTTTACGACTTATATCCCTGGTGGTGAAAATTTGTTGGACGCGTTGGAGGATTTTATTGCAAATGATCGCTTTCAACATTATTACACAAAGGCTGTTCAGTTTAAAGCCCAAACGAGTCAACAAACCGAGAGCTTTAAGAAGTTTGCAGACAACACAAAGGAAGCAGTTCAAGATTGGTATGAATACGTATCTGATGTTATTACTGAATTAAGAGGTCAAAAAGATATATCAACTGTAGATGGTACAGCACCTACTCCTATCAATAGTAACAGTAGACGCTCCTTATTGTTCAATAAGAAAAAGAATATAGAGGCCTTGTTTACTAATATCATCTATACATCGGAACCTCAACCTACACCTAACTTTGCTAATACCTCCAAGGATAAAGTAATTCAAGAGTTCGAAAAGACAGTACAAGGATTGGTCATTATGTTAAATGAAGCAGATATGTCAGGACATACAAAGCGCTTGATCGATTTTGCACGTCGTGATATTGAAAGTCTCGATAAAGCCTTTGCACTTATTCAACAAGAGGAAGATAAAATAAAAGATGATGTAAATCTATTGGGAAAAACCCTCAACACACTGGATTCTCATATAGATGAGCAACGTCATGAAATAAGTCAGAAAATCAAGAAAGCAGAGACTTTATCAATGGCTCGTGTTGATCAGCATGCAAAACAAATACAGTCCGAATTGGCAGTTGAGAAAGCAAAGCTAGAACAGGAGAACATGGAAAAATATCGACATGAATTATTAACTCAACGTCAACGCTATCTAAAAGAACTTCAAGAGGAGTTAGAGAAGAAGGCATTAGAAATCCAGGCTGAGTATGTAACTCAGATTCAACATCAAGTCGAAAACGAACGAGGGGGTCGTTTATCTCAAATTGAGAGAGTGGCTGAAAGACAGAGTAAATTAGAGAAATATGTCTATACTGATGCAGAAATCTTGGATGATTCACGTAAAGCTCATCGACTGATAGCAGCCATTGATACTTTGAAACATGCTGCTCTTGGTTTTAGTTGTGATCCTACATCCTCAGCTTCTGCATTCCTTGCAGAGTTAGAGACATTAAAGAAATTAAGTAGTCAAAAGACACCATTTGCTAAAGTAGGAGAACGCCAAAGTGATGAATTAATCCAAGTGATTACTCAAAGTATTGAAGATCAAGTTGCACAACATGGTATCACTTCTCTTGCTGCTTTATCTGAACGATTTGAAACAGTAGCACGTGAAGTTCGTCGTGCATCGTTAATACCTGAAAATGAAGAGCATGTTTCCATCATGTCACACCTTGTTTCAATCATTTTGAGTCATTTTATGTTCAAGAAAAAGGGTCTTGTGCCTGGAGATGATGTTGAATCAAGATTAGCGCGTGCTGAATATTATTTAAATACTGAAAAAGATTTAGAAAGCGCTGCAAGAGAGATGAACCAATTGAAAGGATGGCCAAAGCGTCTATCAATGGATTGGTTAGATGCTGCACGTCGTCATTTAGAAATTAAACAAGCTTTGGATATTTTGAAATCTCAAGCATCTTTAACTAGTATGTTGCAATCAAAATAAAATGTAGATTTCTTTCTTTTTTTTAAAAAAAATAAATAAATATATCAAAGTTGATATTATTATCTAATCTACAGATTTAGAAGTATTTCATATACCTTTATGATAATAAAATTAAAAAGTTAATTTCCAGCCAAAGCAATGAAATAGGATCCAAAGCAGTCTTTCATAGAGACTTTTTTTTTAATAATTTAAAATGATTCTAGCATTCAAAAGGTATTTTAGTTGTAGACAAGCAATCTCCTGCAACTTATAATTAGCTTGTGGGTTTTATTAGAAATATCATATAAACATCTAGTATAATTGCCTTAAAGATGATTGAAAATGCTAATCCTGAGTATTTATATCAGTAGTGGCAATTATACCATCCTTCTCTCTTTTTTTTTTTTTTTTTTTTTTTTTTTTTTTTTTTTTTTTTTTTGCTTGGAATATACACTTTTTATTCCAAGTAGCTTCCTTCTCTTCTCTTAGTCTGGCGAATACAGATACAAAACTCAAATAAAGAACATAATTATGCTAATTTTTATTTTATTTCTTCCCTTATTCGTTTTGCTAAACAGCCTCAAAGTTCTCTAAAGTACTTTAATAACGATAACTTTGTCAAAAAAAAAAAAAAAAAAAAAAAAAAAGAGTTAAACGAGGCTCTATTTAGTCTTTCGAGAGAAGGGATGAGTAACCATTATCTTGTATATTACAACAAAGCACTTTAAGTTGTTGTATTTTCATAAATATAAAAAGCAGTATTTGATTGTAGATGGTTTTTATGCGATAGATGGATATCTTTTTTTTTTTTTTTTTTTTTTTTAAATGCGACGACATATTTTCGTGTAACACAATTTTGAGAAAAGATGTATTTATTCCTTGCACTTTTTTTTTTATTCATTCAATCCATAAATTTTTATTTAAAATACAGGTTTCTAATACTTTTTTTTTTTCTTTTTTTAAAAAATAAGATATAATAAAAATAAGACTATGGCTGAAGAAGTTCCAGAAGTTCCTCTTGTCCTCGTATCAAACCCTTATTTAGATAAGAAAGCAGCTTCAGTCAGACAAAAGCCTATCCTTTGGGAGGTAAGATGAGAAAGCAAAATGGAGAAGGAGAAAAAAAAAATAATGTTAATGAAATTCATCCAATTATGCAATTTTGAAGGGATATGAACGCGCTAGTTTGTTAACTCATGAACAAGTTGAAGTTATAAAAGCAATTGACAAAAAGTCACTCACTGCTATTCAAGATGCAATTAACGAAAAAGGACAAACATATGCCTCTCTTATCATGTATTTGTTACAGAACTTATCAAGACCTGACACTATTCAATATGTTTGTTTAATAACAGATGATATTCTTTCAGGTATATTTATATTTAGTAGAAAAATAAAGAGTTCAAAGGTGTCTTTTTTTTTTTTACTAAAATATTACAACTTAATATATAAAATAAGCTAAGGAGGAGAATGCTCGCTATTTTCATGAGACTTCAAAGGAGAACCCTTCTTTTCCATTCGGTCCTTTTTTTAAATATCTCGAAGCTGATGAAGAATTTATGTCTCTCGAAGTTTCAAAAGTCTTGACAATTCTTGCTTGGTAAAAGAAAAGAAAAGAAAAAAAAACCCCCAAAAAAAAGAGTTATTTCCAATAACAAATTAATTTATTAGCTCTGCACCTTCACCATCTCAAGTCGACATTTCTCCTTTATTAAATTGGATCACTAGGAAATTAACAGGCTCTATTAATGATGTTGTTAATCTAGTCATTCAAGAATTAGAATCAATATTGCGTGTCAGTGCTTATCGTTCAGCTGTTTGGAATACACAAAATTGTGTTAAAGAGTATGAAAATAAAAATAAACAAAGATATCATTCTTTTATTAATCCTCCCTCCTTTTATATTCTATGTTTTATAGATTAGTTCATCGCCTTTTCTTGAATAAATCTGCTTCTACTCCTCAGATCCAATATCAAATTATCTTTTGCTTATGGCTTCTTACTTTTGAAAAAGAATTTGCCGCTACTATCAATGAGTAAGATTATTAGCTAGAATAAAAAAAAAAAAGTAGATAAATCTAACTTGTAGTACACTATTAGAAAATATGATATCATTCCTTTATTGATAGAAATTGCAAAATCTGCTGTTAAAGAAAAGGTTATACGTGTTTCAATTGCTACATTAAAGGTAAAGTTAGACAGAGAGGAAAGAAAGAAAGAGAAGAAAGGATACTAATGTAAATTTATATTTAAGAATCTTGTCGAAAAAGCTCCTGCACAGAACTTAGCTGCTATGTTAGTTGCTAAATTATTGCCATTTACTGAGAACCTAAGTACACGTAAATGGTCAGATGCAGATATTTTAGAAGATATTAATTATCTAAAGGAACGATTAGAAGAAGATTTCCAGAGCCTTACGTAAAATTAGCTTGACGTTATATATTAGATAATATAGCTAACATACACTGTATGTATTTATTAGCACCTTTGAACAATACGCATCTGAAGTTGAAACAGGCAAATTAGAATGGTCTCCACCTCATCGATCTGAAGTATTTTGGAAAGAAAATGCACATAAATTCGAAGAACATAATTATCAATTACTCAGAAGTCTTGCACGTCTTTTAAGTACATCTAATAGTTCTTTAGTTTTATCTGTTGCTGCCAGTGATATTGGCTATTATATTAAATATGCTAGTAAATCAGGCAAAAAGTGAGTTTACTAGTCACTTTTTTTATATGAATACATGTAATTCACATTGACTGATTTCTATAAAATATAGTGTTTTGCAAGACATTGGTGCCAAACAACGTATTATGGAGCTTATGACACATGAAGATCAAGAAGTCAGATATCAGGCTCTTTTGGCTGTTCAAAAGTATATGCATCAAGTATGGTAATACATGTATATGAATATTTAAAAAAAAATTATAAAGTTTGTACTTTATCTATTATAAACGTAAAAAAAAAAAAAAGAAAAGAAAATGTCTATTCTTTTAATTACACATCTTTTTGTAAATTCTTTTTGAATCATTTATCCAATCTTTTTTCTTCTTTTCAATTGTCGATTTCAAAGATAAAAGATCAGAATTAATTGGACTCATCTATATAACAAAAAGTTTTTTTTTTTTTTTTGTAAGTAAAAATAAATAATCAAGTAAATGTCAATGTTACCTCTAAACCAGTATTTACGAATGATAAACCTTCATCAAATTCACCTAATTGAAGATAAGCTTGACCTATACGATAATAAGCCTTTAAATTACTTGAATCACGATCTAAAGCCTTCTTGCAAACTTCAATTGCATATTCAAAATTTTTTAGTTTCAAATAACAAGCAGCCACATTTAGATGGAGTGCAACCATCAAATAACGACATTGCTCTAGTTGCTCATATTCACAATTCCAAAGATCTTTAATGTAGTCTCTTCCCTTTTTATACGCAAATAATGCTTCATTCCAAGCACCCTTCTTGAACAATTCATTTCCCTCCGCTTTTTTCTTTTCTGCTGAAGCGATGCGATCTTCCGCAGTTGTTGCACTCTGGATATGACATCAATTAAAATAAATTATCTAGATAATATATATAATTATTCTATAAACTAACCTCCCAATGCCCAATTAACTCGATTTCATATCTTAATTTCGCTTTCTTAGGTACAATATAGGTTCTACCTTCATCGCCATAGCCTGAAATGAATGGATAGTTAATGGAGAAGCTAATCAAGTTTTAAATATAAATTTAAATATTTACCATAATCACTACTACAAATAACTTCAGCTATTTCTCCCACTTTCATGGTTGGAATGGCAATTTCCCAAGCTTGAATTACTTTACCTATCATTAGATAACAGCTATGAATATTAATGAATAACTGGCAAGTCAATTCCCTTTTTTTAAAAAAAAAAAAAAAAAAAAAAAATAAAAATAAAAAATGCTTACCCGAATTTAGAGAAAAAGTGAATTCAGCTCTTCTTTCACGCGAAGAATCAAATAAAATATTTTTATCAAACAAGTAGGCATCATAATGAACTATCATCTTTTTAATTTAGTAAAATAAAAAAAATATACATATAATGTTATTTTATTACCAGTAACAGTGTCATTCTTTTCAGGGCTTAATCCAACACCTTCTTTTAATATTCTTTTGGTCACTTGACCATCTTTAGTAAGATTGATTACGTTAGTTGTTTCCTCTGTGACCATTTTTAAAAAAAAAATGTGTTTGATTAAACAAAGAAAAGAAGAAGAAAGAAAAAGGGAGAAAAAAAAAATAATTATAAAAACTCAGAATTTTATTTGGTGTCAATTGAAAATCATGGCACTATTTTATGCAATCATCAGGTTAATTTTATTTTTATTTTTTATTATTATTATTTTTATTGTTCTCTTTTATTTCCGCTATTTTATTTTTTTTTTTATTTTTATTGTTATTTTTTTTATCAATGGAAGCTCATGAACATGTTGTAAAGAAACTAAATGAAGAATTTAAAAAAGTGGATAGATGCTTTTCAAATAATGAAATGAGGGTTTTTGGTATACACACACATTATATATAATAAATAAAAGAAAAAGGGACGGAAAAGTAATGGTTATTTTGAAGGCAAAAGTACAAATTATTTATTTGAGAACTTGAATAGAATAAGAGAAAAGCAAATCGAGATAGCCAATGATCATATATTAATACATGATATACCGTAAATAAATAAGGGATTTTTTTTATCTTTTATATGATAGACTTTATTTACCAAAAAAAATAACAATGGATAGAATTGAGACGAATACAACGACTAATAAACAACAAACAGACTTTGTATCTGCTACTACTACTACTTTTACTACAAATACAACTACTGCTACATGTAATAATAATAATATTACAAATTTTAATAAAATGGAAGATATGTTAAAAAAATTAATGATTAAAGTAAGTATAAAAAGCTTTAATCAATAACCATAAATCAAGATACTCATTTATACTCTACTCTAGTTGGATGATTTGACAGAATCCATGTAAGTAAACCAAGACATTTGTATACGCTTTTTATTATTATTGTTATTTACATGGTTTTTTTTTTTAAATAAAGGGATCAATTCAAGAAATTATCTGAATTAAAGAATAACGATCACATGATATTACATGAAGAAGATATACATAAATAAACGAATAAATAAATAAATTAGTGTGATGAATGACGATGATGATCCAGGTCTAATGAAGCAGGGTGTTCAATATGAGCTCTTGTATATTTATGGACTGGATCTAGTTGGCTTGGCGGTATAGGATTTGATATAAATGTATCATTAGTATGGGTTCGAGCTGCTTCAATATCGTTGATTGGCTCAGATGCATCACCAGGAAATAATTCATCAATATCTTTATATCTTGGCGGGAAAGGTTTATGAGAGATTATACTGGCTAAAGATGGATAATACTGTCTATAACCAAAATAAGCAAATAAAGTACCTAAGTCAATGATAGATAAGTAATGATTCTATGAAGCCTATTTTGTGTTAGCAAAAAAAATACCTATGATACCACCAATAAATACGTCTTGCCAATGATGTCGATAATCATGTAATCGAGTGATAGCAATTAATAATGCACCTAAAAAGGGAAAACAAAAGATAAAAGTTTTATAGGTATGCTATCATCATAATGAGAGTAAGTAAGTTTGAATGTAGTTTCAAATGTCTAATATTTACACCTCCTTCATCAAACAAATGCATTTTCCCGGCAAGATAAAAAGATAGATAACCTAAACCAGCAAAGGAAACTATATAAAGAGAGTAAAAAAAAAGGATGAATACTATGTTATATAGAGTATATAGAGTCATCTATTTTACATGATGAGTGTCCACTAGGGAAACTCTTGAAGCCATCTTTAAATTTATAAGTGTCATGTTCTGCAGTACAAACAGTATAATTTAATAATTGTAATGGTGGATTCTCGATTCCAGTAGGTGGTTTACATCTATCTAACATATCTGGACGTGGTCTACCTACAGAAACCTATCATATTCAAGGATTGGATGAGATATTAACTTTACTAACAATTAGTTATTACCTTAATAATAACAGTAATCATAATAGTCATAGACAATGATAATGCAAGACCTAATAATCCACTATGAAAATCCAAACAGCTTTTACGATTACCAAGTGAAATGACAGTGATAAAGACTATGGGTACAATAATAGCTATTACCTATCATATTGAATGACATGAATTTATCATGATATTATAGAATATGATATGATATATTTACTATTAATAACCAAACGGGTACACTTTCGTTTACTGTATATGTATGCATAATAGATGTATCATTGATAGAGAATTCTCGGTAAGATGGTGTAATCCTGTCAATACTAAAAAATACAATCACCATAATAATCACTAATACCCAATCTTTTCCATAGCTGATAATTAATCGTTTTTTGAGTGAAGATGTATTGCTATAAATACTACTTAATGATTTTATTTTAAACATGATTCAAAGAAAGAAAGAAAGAAAGAAACTAGTATACGAATATTAGAAAAAAAAGACTATAAAAAAAATTGATTATATAAAGATGATTTTATACTTATTACAATCGTCATGCAATTTTTTTTTTTACACTAAAAATTCGTATAGAAATGTTTGCAAAATAATGATTTCTATATATACCTAAAATGGAAATTAAGTATCAAATCATTTTCTATTGGAAACAACTAGAATCTGATTTGCTTAATCCTCTTTTGTTAATAAAGTCAGCAAATAATGATTTCTGATCTGCAATAATCTTCTTGGGGGGAAAAGGAAAACAACAACAAGAGCTATAAGAGAAAAAGCAAATTGTGTTTCCTTTTTCCTCTTCTTTTCTTTCTTATTCATTCGTTTCATTTCATGCGAATACAAGACAATTTGATTACCCATTTACAACACATTTTATTGTTAAATTTATTTAAAATAGGAGATTTTTTTTTTGAATTGTAAATAATGATTATATTCACGGATTTATCTTAACTGATTGTATTCTGTGCCTAATCTATTAAAAATGAACAAGACTTTATTATATAAAATACCTAGGACGATGTCCTTTTTATTATATATATGTATATGTATTTATATACATATAAGCATTACATAATGTATATTAAATAAGGTTTACTAATATAATAAAGTAGTAAAGGCAGGAGCTAATTACTTTTTCTATAGTAAAATTAAAAATATATCATGTATTAATATCTTTTATAGTGTAGCATTTACTGTAGTATTATATCTGCTAAATATATTCATTTCTGTAAAGAGCTGATACATATATGCAGGTCAATATGTATACATATTTTTTTTTACTTGACCCCTATCTCCTTATTCTTTTATGTTATCATATTTTGATAGAGTAAATCTTAATCATTTTCCAACATCCATGCTGAAAGATAGACTACATTCACTTTATTCTCTCAGTGAATAAAAAAATACATGTAAAATACTTGTACAATACTTGTAAAATACTATCTTAATAAACTTTTATAATTCAAAGACATGTGCCCTGTATACTCAACGGTCGAACATGATTAGAATCCATATACATTAAATAATAAATGCTTACTAGAGAATTAACAATAAAAAGGAGAGGTAAGAAGGTTGATTTGAATAAAATGAATCTTTCAAGAGGGATGATATTTTCTTTATAGTGACCATTATGGATATGTTTTTCCAGTGAAAGATATGCGTGTTATTTTGATAGTTTTGTACATGAAACACATAATAATTGACTGGTGTTATTTAATAATCACCTTGCAGCAAAAAAAAAAAAAAAAAAAAAAAAAAAAAAAATACAAATGTGCCCGCAAACGAAAATCTCCTTAAAGGAAAAGATGATGTTACAGATGAATCAAAGGAGATACTTACATAAAACATAATAGAGGAAAAGCCAAGAATGATCAGCATACATCTTTTTTTTTTTTTTTTTTTTTTTTTTTTTTTTTTTTTTTTTTAAATCAGCCACATTGATTATTATTATGTGCTTCATTGTTTCAAACAACAATCATACTTGGTTTATTGTGTAACTTAAGGAGATAACATTCATCACCATTATCTATCTTCTGCATACTATTTTTCTTTATATTTTCCTTTTCCTTTTTTTTTTCCTTTTTTTTTCTTTTTTCTTTTCTTTTTTTTTTTTTCTTTATAAAGTTGTAATGGAATTTATTTTTTGATTACAATTGGCAGTTTATGTAGTTAGTTATTATGACCTGCAAGTTCTGGGAGTCTTTTATTATATATTGACTTTCATCTGCTTCGAACGTTAAAATGAGTAAGCAGATCGGTTGTGCGATGCTAATCCGATAAAACAATGATACAGGCATTTTATTACTTCCTATTCTTAAGCGCCTTCATAAAATCAAGCAATAGGGACGCGGTTAAACTTGAGCAGTCCACTTCTGCGATCGCGAAAAAACTATGAAGTGGAGCTTTCCCTTATTTACTTGCTCGTTGCTTTCATCGTAGGGAATTCATTTTCTTTACCTATACGCTGTATTACGATTGGTTGTGGAAACTAGGGTTTTTTTACAGTAGTATGATGATCGATAATGGGCCCCTCTTGTGATTCATTAGTGATAGTTATTTTTTAATTCTCCCTTGTAGCTACCGTATGTGCGGCTGTACGGCTTTTTGATACGTTCCGTTACAGTTTGCCCCTTTTTTTTACTTTCTGTTTAGTAGCTATGTATTTTCTTTTTTTTACCTTTTGCTTTGCATTCTATATTCTATTAAATGTAGGCATTTTTCGCCACCCCTAATCCACTGGAAGACTATTTTAACTGGTTTACGTTCTCGTCGTGTCTTCTGATAACATCTTTTAAATAAAGATGGCCAAAATTCCAGTTTTATTTTTTATTATAAATAATAATAAAAGAATTTGAAATAAACATAGTATTGATGTATAAATGAATAGCTTTATTTTTAATGATAATAAAAAGATATAGTGTATATTGTGTTCTTTCTTCTTACAAAAAACAAAACAAAAGAAAATAAGTTGTTTTGATTAAAATAAACATAAACAAAAAAGAAGAAGGGGGATGGGCTCAATGTGATTTGAATCAAGCGTTTACATGATAGAACTTGTTTAAAAGAAAAGATTTTCATCGTAACATTCTCAATAATGAATACACTCATCAAAACTAACTTTTCTTTCTTTACATTGTTGAAGCGAATAAAACAAAACAAAAACTCCTCAAGGTCCAACTATAATTTACTCCTTTTTTTTTTTATTTATTTATTTATTTTTAAATGTTTAACCTAACATGTGTGATCCGTCAATTTGAAAGACACTGGTAATCTGCTCTTGTCTAGACTTGAGACGATCATCTTTAACAACTCTGGAAAGGGGAAAAAAAAGGAATATTAAGTATATTATTTTGTCATCTAAAACTTGACATGACTTTACCTGTTATCTACACGAATATCTTCAGTTTCAATATTAAGAGTTGGCTCTGGCATTACTGCTTCAATAACATAATGATTATCACAATGAGGACAATATTCATCTTCTTCTTCATAATCGCTTTATTAACAAACAAACAAAAAAAAAAAAAAAGAGAAAAGTTATTAGATTGAATAAACAATTCAGTTGCTTTTCCAAATCATCTACACTCACGTCATATCCTTTCGAAAGACTTTTTTACATTTTTTACATGCAAAAACCATTTCGTTTGTTTTTCTTAAAGGATGATCAGAAACTGCAGCATGACATTCAGCACAATCAAACCACTTTTTACAACAAGGTGCACGAATGGCAACCTGATATTTTATTTATAGATAAGAAATCAAATGAAAAATTTTAAAGTAAAATATCTATAAAAAAAAAATACCTGTGCATTAAGAATATGCTTACACATTATAGATTTGGGTATATATGATATTAAATGAAATTAAAAAAAAAAAAAAAAAAAAAAAAAAAAAAAAAAAAAAAAAAGCAGAAATAAATGAAGCAGTAATAAGAATAATAATAAAAACTTTTTTTTTCAATTACCGCTATTCTAAGTAAATTGGTAAATGACAAGTAAGTTTACATTGTGTAGGATGAATAGATCGAATAGGCGCATCTTCATTTTGATATGTATCAATTGTTAGGTAAACCAAAAAGGTAAGTTGGGTTTCATCTGCAATTGTACAGATAACATCATCTGGTTCCAAATAATAACAATTTAGAAAGCTCACAAAGTCTTCACTTTTTATTCGTACTGATGAGAACTCATCAACATTTCTATTTTCAATGCTATGTCCAGCTACATGAATAATGAATATCAATATCATGAAATAAAAAACAAGTAAAAAAAAAAAAGGTAGGTGGGTAGGTGGGAGGGGGAGGTGTCACTTATAAGTATCCTATTGTTACCTAAACGTGGATTAGTTAAGTTTTCATACTGTGCGCTACATAAGGCATAAGAACTCTCTATTTCCATTTTGAAAACTCCATTCATATTGGCTGAAAGAACAATGAATTTGCCTAGCGATTTGAATCGTTCTGCTGTAGGTTTTAAAGAAGTCAGTGGTGGCAATAAAATATAGGTCTAAATAAAATAATTAGATCAAAATACAAGTCTTCTTTAAATATAACTTTACGTCAGGTCTACGAATAGTAACTGGTTCTTTAATCAATGCAACTCTACTTTGCGTAACAAGTGCTATAGGTAATTCCTTTAACTCGTTAACAACAGATCCTTTAAAGTTCTAATAGTATAATAATGCATGCATAAATATAGATCTTTTATATATAATGTATATAATTCTATTATACCTCTGATGACCATTTAAAATATAAATAAGATTGTTGATTTCGTCTTTTTAAAGATACTTCAATACGAGTTGAATCAGCCAAATCTTTAGTAATAAGAAGCAAATCGTTTAGGAAAAAAGTAAAATTGACTTCATTATCGTGCATAGATTCTAAGCGATATTCAGAAAACATGGAAGTCTACATGTCAAAAAAAATATATATATACATATTAAAATATAAAAATGAAGGAAACACGAAAATTATAAACTACAGGTTGCATTTTACTAAAACAAAATAGATTAGCACATTATCCATTTGTTTTGTTTTTTTTTTTTTGATTTTAATCAAAAGTCAATAAAACTTACGTCCAAGCTTGAATTCCAACAATGTGTTCATGATAAGTTATAAACCGGAGTAAATTAGGTGAAAAGGAAGCAATACAAGTTGCACCCAACTTTTCCATAGTTTGTCCGAGCTCTATAATTCTAATATTTAATAAAGAAAGGAGAAAAATAAATAGGATACAACTAAAAAAAAAAATATTACTATGTAAGCCAACAGGATTATTTAAAGTAGCCTTGAATCTCATTTCTTTTTTCTTTTATAAATGTAAAAAATAAAAGTGTTTATTGTGCAAATCCCAACTATGAAGCTAAATTACTGTTTTAAGATTCCGCACGATTTGCGTATGTTTTTTTTTTTTTTTTTTTTTAAACGATTATTTCATTGATCAAATGCCTAAATTAAGATATAAGGATCATGACAAAAAAGAAAAAAAACATCACCATAAACATAGATCAAAAGATAAAAGACATAAAAAAGAAAAGCCTTATAAACCACCTACTTTGTATGAAGAAGAAGGGGGCTGGATACCACCTGCTACTTCATATAAAGATGACGAAGAAGAATCAGCTTGGCGAGCTCATTTATTCGATGCAATGATGGATGACGAAGGACAAGATCCATTCTATTCAAGTTATAATGAATATAGTAATAACTCGAGTCAACCAGCGTTGATGACAGATGAAGAGTATCGACAATATATTGTAGATGGTATGTATCGTCGTAAAAATGCGGATAAGATCGCTGAGGAGGAACGACAGAAAGCAGCTAAAAGAAAGGAACAAAAAGAAAGAGAAAAGAGAAGAAGAGAAGAGGAGAGAAGAGAATCAGAACGTATTCGACTTGAAAATATCGTTCGACAGTCAGAGAAATTAAAGAAAATAGAAGCTACCCACATAGAATATGATAATAAATGGAAAAGATTAGAAGAAGATATGAGCAAAATATTACATAAGAAAGATATTCCATGGCCTATTGTAGGCAAAGAGTTTAGTCTAGAATCATTAAAATCGTTTGTTATTGATTCAAGGTTAACATCTGAAGAAAATAAGAAGAATGTGCGTAAAGAACAAACAAGATATCATCCTGACAAGTTTATTACAAGATATATGAAACGATTTGAAGGTTCAGAAAAGGAAAAGGATACAGTATTAAAACGTATTAATGAAATATCGAGTTGGTTAAATGAAATATGGTCTCAAATCTCTAATAAGAATTAATCATCTTGTACCAGTCTCCAAATACGGACGAGACCATCATCCCCTACTGTACATAACCAATCACCATGTTTTTCTGTAGGGAACCATGTTACCCCGTTAATATCATATACACCATGCGCATTCTCTATAGTGGCTATATTTTTATAACTAGCCGAATCTTCTTCTTGTATTTCTTCCATATCCTTAAATAACACATCATATTAAAATAAAGTACTTTATCTATACAACTCTTTAATTACCTTTTCAAAAATACGAATACTATTATCTCCACTAACACTTGCAATGTATCCATTCACTTTAGACCATGAAACAGAGTAAATACATCTATCATGAAAACCTGATAAAGTACAAATCGTTTTCCATGTTGCTTCACCATTGTGTGTTGGAATTCCTTGAGGATTATTTGGCTTGTACATTTTCCAAATACGCAATGTTTGATCATCTGAAGCAGACACTAATAACAAATAATACATTTGGCATAAATAAACTCTTACATACATGTATCTATATACAAAAATTACCTAATTGATCTCCTTCTTGGTTAAAATCAATAGCCCAAACTGTGGATGTATGTCCTTCTAAAGTATCAGCACAATACCAGTCATCTTCATCCTCTTTCCAAATTTTAATTGTATCATCATAACTAGCAGACGCTAACATTTCTAACTTTGGATGCCACACAACCATTTTAACATCTTGTGTATGTTCTTGTAAAACACTCAAGCATTCAAAATCATTATCTGATTCTACTTCCCAAATCCAAACACTCTTATCTCGACTACATGTGGCTAATAAAGCTCCTGTAGCTGACCATGCAACAGACTTGATCTCATTCTCATGGCCTTCTAATGTTGCAACACATTCCCATTCATTATCCCTTGGATCATTTTCCCAAATACCTGTTGTAGCATCAAAGCTTGCTGTAGCTAATTCAGTACCTGTGGGTGCCCATGAAACACTACGAATGGTTCGTTTATGTGCACCATTCAGCGTCTCCACACAGTGCCATTCTTTAAAATTATTATGTGAAATAGGTTGCCATAAACGTACTGTCTTATCTCCTGAACATGTTGCTAATAATGTCTTTGTAGGGTGCCATGAAGCTTGCCAAACACGATCTTGATGACCTTTTTGTATCATTTGTAATACGAATATTCATGTAAATAAAGGTATATATGCACATGTATGCGTTTATATGTATATATTTTTATATTATCCATTTAAAAAAAAACAATACCTTCCAGTGTTGCTAATAATTCTAAATGTGGCATAGTATTCTATTCTAATGTTGTTTAAGGTTAAATATATTTATTTATTAAAGAAAAAAAAAAAAAAAAGTTATAGAAACTATTATAATTACTAATAATTTTAGAAACTCATTCTTGCAGCAGATTATTTAAAATTAAGAGGATAAGCCACTAATATAAGCTTTTTATATCAAGTAACAAATAAATAAATAAAAAGCTGGACTCTTATTATGTAAAATAGACAAAGTGAATTCTTATAAATCTAAAGCTAACAAAATAAAAATTAAAAGATTAAACATTATATGTATTTAAAGAATGAAAAAAGAATTTCTTTTCATACCGAAAATAAGACAAACAAAGATTTATTACTTTGTGATATAGTGGCAATGATATATATTTGTATATAAAAGCTGAGGATACTAAAGCACTTTATTTTTAGTGTTAAGGAAAGAATCTATTATATTAGAGTAAAGATGTGTAGAATCAAACTTAAGTTTAACAAGAAGACGTAAAGTCAGGATATATAAAGTTACAGTATAACGGGCATTGCTATAATATTTAAGCTTCTAATAACATAGCTATTATCCGAGTAAATCGAATAGTTTATAATTAAATGCATAAAGCATCACTATTGAAGAAATCGATTCCAATGCTTATCTGTGAATAATATAAACTATGTGTATATTTTATCAAATTGGTTAATGTCTACAATCTATGTAATCACCATTTAGGCTGCTCGGAGATTCATTTATTTGAAAAAAAAAAAAAAAAAAAAAAAAAAAAAAAAAAAGGGGAAAGATAGTAAAAGTGATACACACAATGTATAAGAAAAAATAGGAGAGCCATAATAAAAATAAGTTTAATGCACAACAAATGTATTGAAATAAACCAATATAAATCTTGTTATTTATTTCTATTTTCTTCTTCTTCTTCTTCTTTTTTTTGTTATACTTTAAACAAGTAATCTTTATGGAAGAGGTGGTCCTATAGTTACATAACAATAATGCTAGGTGTGGAAAAACAAAAGCAAGATCAGAGTTCTACTGTAAGTCTAGAAATATAAAACTAAAACTAGCTTTAATTCCTTTTTCTTTTATGTAGTTAGAACCATTATATAAATATTTATTAGAACAAAAATTCTCTTCAGCAACGAGTGCTTTCGAATTTTGCCAAAAGTTATGTTTACAATATGGCTTCCCTATAAAACAAAAAACAAATTCGAATCAAGTAAGTAACTAGTATGTATTTCGCTATTTATGTTTATTTTAAAAGAAATGAAAGAAGAAAAAAAAAGAGAATAACATAAAACTAATTTTAATATATACATACAGATGATTTATGTACATTGTTCGTATAGGCCTCCATTCAATATTCAAGGCTCTCCATTATCACCATTGAAAAAACAACGCTCATCTGTTAATATGACTGATGCTTATCATAGTAATGATTGTCAATGGCATATCATCTTATGTAAGACTGTATTGTCAGAATGGATATTTAAGCAATCTAATATTTCAACTATAAATGAACATAATCATGAATTATCCTCTGGTGTAAATATTACGAAATTAAAAATCTTGACTGAGAATACAAATGATAATCTTCAACTTCCTATCGAGATTCAGGAACAAATTAAACAATTATTGTACCAAAATAGTAATATGCAAACAGACAAAATATATGAAACAATTAAGCAACAGTTGCAGCTTCTTTCAAAAGGCACTTTAGATTGTAACAAGGAACGTGAATTTTATAATTACGTGACTAAAATAAGAAAACAATTAAAAGAAGAAGAGATTACGAAAGGAATACAACAATTGATCTTGGTCTCCACTCGTCTTTGCTCCATTATTGCTTCAAATAAAATTTGGACTACTTGTGTAGCTAACGAATTGACCAACATGATAGAAGATTATCAACAGATCTTAGGTCTATCAAATCAAGAACTTGATCAGATAGTCAGTCTTCAACCCGATATGATCTGTTCATTAACTGATATAACAACGACTCATAATGCTCATTCAATATCATGTCACAAGTCTGCTATAGAAAAGAAAAACGTTCCTGTAGAGTTACAGAATCAAAATTCATTAGTAGATAAAAGACAAAGCAACAAGAAACGAGCGTTAGATCATAAAGAGAATGTTAATTGTTATAACAAGACTAAAAATCATCCATTATCGATAGTTATATCGATACCAAGTTGTACTTTAAATGTTCGTGCTCAACCTTTACGATCTTCATTGGCTATAGCAGCTACGGCAATCAAAATGGAACAGCAATATTCCCCTCATTTATATAATAATAATAATGATAGACGTATTCATTTTACTTCACTCGATGAATTGTCTATCACTAATACTGATAATAAACGTCCACAAATGATAGTAGCAACAGCCTCAACTGGACACTTTGGCATTTCAGCAGCAGCAACAAATACAAGTACAACAGTAGCACCAGCATCAGCACCAGCACCAGCAGTAGCAAACTTTTCTTCCATCTTTTCATTGTCCTCACCCATCATTTCTCCTCAGACACAACAAAGGATTGCTTATAATGGCTACCAAAATAACTCAATGCATCACTGTAATAGTATACCTACATCTCCTTTAGTCTTTAGGTTAACAAACAACAACAAACTCACTGCCGGTCATGAAGGAAACATGAATCACGCCAATTATGATTCAACAAACATGTATGCATTACAGTCACCTTATTTATCTTCTCAAAGTGCAGATACAATCCAAAGCAATAGTAATACAAATGAGCTTCATATTCCTTTTGATTCTAGTAGTTACCATCCACAGATACCATCCTATTCGTATCAGCATACATCTCATCGACAGCAACATGACGTCCAACAATCGCCCTTATCTTCATCAAATTATTTATCAATGAGTTATTATAATTCAAACAACAAAAATTTAAATGAAGTAGTGCCAAAAGTTAAAAATTATCATAATGTTATATCCATGAATACCAACTCAATTCAACAACGAATCCTGTTAGAGGATGAATATGAAGAACAAGAACAATTGCAGCGACAAATAGGATTTGTTCCTATTACTCATAGTAGTCATGTATCTACACTAATGACGAATACTAATAAACTAGTCTCTAGAACAGAAAGCAATTCTAATATTGACGCTACTATTCGATTACCTATTATTCGATCTAGTCATCACCAATTTATAAACAATACATCAAATTGGACATAGAGCGATATATATATGTGTGTGTATGTATATGTGTATGTGTATGTGTATGTGTATGTGTATGTGTATGTGTATGTGTATGTGTATGTGTATGTGTATGTGTATGTGTATGTGTATGTGTATGTGTATGTGTATGTGTATGTGTATGTGTATGTGTATGTGTATGTGTATGTGTATGTGTATGTGTATGTGTATATGCATTTGCATATGTATTACATGAGGGTTGAATCCTATTTATGATATATGCTCTTTATTATAATATTTAGTTTATTCCTATTATTAATTCTTATTATATATTACTTATACTCTTATTTTTTTTTTCTCTTTTGATATATAATTATATCCTTTCTTGTCTCTATTTATATGTATACAATATATTTACAAAACAATATTAAATCACAATAATAAAAAATAAATAAATAAATAAAATAAAAACAACAACGAGTGATATTATATATCATTTATTCTAGTTAATTCTTCCCTCCTCTTTTTTACTTGCAGTGCTTTTTAATAATAGTATAAGGTCTTCTAACAGAGTATGATGTTATCAGAAATCCAGATTGCTTAAGCGCCTCAACTACCTTCTGACCCATGACCCAATCCTTTTTATGACAACAGTCATCTAACAATAATTTCCAAGTATCCTTTGTAGGACTTATATTCATAGATATCATATGTTCTAAACATGTATAAGCATCTGCTAATCGATCATGGTCCAGGAAACCAGTGATCATGAAATTGAAGGTAGCTCTATCGGGTCGGATACCACTACGTAATATAGTTTGAAATGTCATCATTGCTTTGTTTAAATCCGATTGCTTAATATAACCTTGAATCAAATTTGTGTATGTATGAACGGTAGGCTCTATATGCTTGTATTTCGGTAATTTCATCAACTCAAATGTTTTCTCTGCCTGTTCCATATTACCGCTTTGAACCCAACTATTAATGATGGCATTAAAGGTATACACATTAGGAGTGATATCGAGTTGTTCCGTGATAATCCTCATCATTTCCCCGGCTGTCGTGGGGGCTCTTTTATGGAAAACAGAATCAACCAAGGTAGTAAAAGTGACTACATCAGGTTTAAAGCCTAGTTTAAACATATCTGAAATGATCCCCATTGCAGATGGAGTGTCATCTGTCTCTATATAACCCTTTAACATTGTATTTAACGTAATTAAATCTGGTTTATAGTCAGATGCCATCATTTGTCGATACAATAATCCCGCAATATACATCTCCTTATTAATGATTAAACCATCCAGCATTGTATTCATAATCACCTCGTTCACCTTCAGTTGAGGATTCTTTTCAATCTCTTCAAAGATCTGGACAGCCTTAGATGTCTGTCTAGCTTTAAAATAAACTTTAATCAGTTGATTATAGAGATTTTCATCCGGAGGATGACCACCAAGAATAGTGTCTCTCACGATAGCTTCAGCAGAGGCAACATCTCTCCTATGAGCATAGATCGATAGCATACTTGAACAGATATATACATTGGGCTTGATATTTTCCTTTCTCATATCCTTGTAAGTTTCAATAGCATCGCGTATTAGACGAGCATCTATGTATCCTTTAATAAGGGCATTGTAGGTAGTCACGTCAAGCTTCTTTTGATTTTCTGATCCTGAACGGCAATGTTCATATATCATTTTTATATCACTAAACGATCTCTCTCGAAAGAGATGCATAATGTTTGCATTCAATGCTTCAGTATTGTCATCAAATGCATGGTCAAAGATCAAGTGTTTTGCTGCCTCGACTATGGTTGTGTTATTGGGCATGCATCGATACATAGTTCGAGCAAAGTCTCGGATATCAGGTATCACATCATGTTGTTTATATACATTTCGTATTAGCTCAATCGCTTCCTTTTCCATCCCTAACATAATATATGTAGCCAAAAGTACATTGAATGTGCCTGTCGTAAGCTTCATAGGTGGCTGTCGCTTTTGCAATTCTTCTCTATACATATTCAAGATATCATTATATTCTGCTTTGATTAATTTAACCATAAAATAATCGTTATATTCGGCTATTGTCCAATCATGGCCTAAACGCTTCATATCATCGAGTACTTGCAGGATATGTTCTTTAGAACCCCAGCTTCTCTCCCTCCAAAGAAAAGATCGAAACTTTAGAAAATCTTCTCTTCCAAAATTCTTATATTCCTTTGAATCATCTAGAAGAGTATGACTGTGAAATTCTGCAGAAGATTTATCCATGTCAGTTGAACCTACTGTTTGCATGGTTTTAGTAGCGGCAGTTGAATAATAGTGATGATGACAGATGCTTAAATAAGGCATCATTTGTTTTGGTTGAACCTTTTGCATCAAGTCTTTTTTGAGCACATTAAGTGGGATGCGTGTGGTACATGCTTTAATTACTCGTTGCATCTGCTTTTTCTTTTTTTAGATGATTTTTTCTATTATTGTTAAAGAGGGGTAGGAAAACAAATAGTAGGAAATAGTTTATAACTTCAGCCTCCACAAAAAAAAAAAAAAATTGCCAGGGCCCATTTGTCTTAACATGAGATAATTGGTGACAAAATTATTTAAAAGCGATTTTTTTTTTTTTTTTTGTCGGTAAAGCAAAAAATTGGAGCAATAGCTTTAACTTTTAGAATTCCATCTCTTCAAGTTTTATTCATAAAGGTTTAATAAATTTGAGACTATATGAAGAGTAAATTATTTTTGATGGCTAGCATCTTCAAATAGTAAAGCGAAAAGCACTAAATTAATTAGTCACATTATATTTGTTTGGAGTCAGAAACTAAACGTTGATCCTTATTCTTTACTTTCTATTTATTTATATCCATAGTCATTCAGCAAAGATTATATTAAATAATAATGTCTGAATACATACAAATATAAAAATACTCATTAAATAACAAAATAAAGAGGCAGTCAGAAGAGTGAGTTTTGAACTATCTTCGAATTTGTCAGTATCTGATTATCATTTTCTACTGTTTATTTTTGCTATTATGCCTTTGTCTTTATTGCTGAGAATACATCACGATTAGTTAGTTATGCTAATATATCTGAGTATTTTGTTTATTTGGAACACAACACTACCAGCATATTATTATTATTTGGATATTCGATATGTAAGATTATCAATAAAAAAAAAAAAGAACACCATTGAAGTATAAACAAGAACTGAGCCTCATATATCCTAACATATAATGATGTATATTCTTTTTATCTGGCATATTCACTGTACATACATCAATTATAGAATATGATGAAATTCATGTGGTTTATATACCTTGGATTTTGTATGTAACTGAGAATGGCTCTACAAACTAAAATAATGTGTCTTAACGAATGACTTTATAATTAAATGTACCCGTTTTAAAGTATACACGCATTCTAAAGGCTCTAAGGAGTATTGCTTTGCTTTTAAATTGGTAATTTAAGGATGAATGTGCAAAAGTGTGAAATGAGTCACTTATGGAATTGATGTTAACTTCTTTGATCACCTCACATGGAAAAAAAATGAGTGGATTAAACATTTCAAATAAATCCAATAAATCCTATTAAATTGACTATTTCAAGTTGACTAGTGTTCTTTTTTTTGCTTCATTCTTAGATTTTTGTGATGAATTCAGTTAATGATGATTGTTACTATTGTATTCAGGCACATACCCTATCGTATTATGTAATACGGGGATTAAAAAATTAGAAATTGAAGTACAGGATTTTTTTTTGATCCTCACACTAATCATCCTTTCTTTCTGCAAACATCTTTTTTTTTTTGTATATGGCTGCAGTTTACATAGACTTAATACTACCTATTTTTTAGTGGATTACAGCAAACAACCTCCTGTCTTGTTTCTTTTCTTTTACCTATAACGTGTGTATCTCTACATTATTTACTACACATATGTTTAGTCTAAATAACTCTTCATTACAATATATTTACACGAGGGGGGGGGGGTTTCATTATTCACACACAGCTTTCTTTCTTTCTCCCTCTATTTCAAGCTGATAATTCTATTGTCCTCAATTGTCAAATCTTAAAATCTGGTGGTAATCTCCGGTAAAAAAAAAAAAAAAAAAAAAATACACCAGTTGCTTAAAAGATTAGATTGTTTAAAAAGAAATTTATACGTGTATTATACATGAGTAAAGAGAATAAAAAAAAAAGGTATTATTAAGGATAGCGACTCATGATTTCAGTAGATTTTCTTGGAGATATAGTTTCTTCTGTAGGAACTTCTTCACCACTCACAAATTTAGTGAGACTACCCTCTAATGTTCCCCAAAGTGTTGAAAAAGTCTTCTTTTGGAATTTTGGTTTAAGCCATGATGTAGGATCAACACTATAAAATACAAATTTAATGGTTATTTTTTTTTTTTTTTTGGTTTTCATACGATATGTATCCATATATTTACCCAGTCTTTTTTCCTCTAGAATTTTCTAAATAAGTACCAAAGGCATCTACCTGTTGTATTAATTGTGAATGTAAATAAGGGTTGCCCTTATTATAGGATTTTATACATTGATCAATAGATTCATAATATCGTTGTGCAATATCAGTATATCCATAATCTGCTAATATCCATGCATGAGCCAGTTTATATCCTTGTAGAAATGGTAAACAAACGGTAGAATTAGAAGTGTGACATGAATTTGCAAATTCAAAAATCTCGGTCAAATAATAGGCTTCAAGATTGGGCTTTTCACTACCAATCAATGACATCCTGACGTTTACTGTATCATAACCAGAATGAATTGAGCTTTGAGGGGAAAGAAGATAACTATAGAGTGGTGAAGATGAGATGAGAAGGACATCAATAAATACTATTCAATCTCTCTAAGCTTACCAAATATGAGCGGCTTCAATCCATCCTTGTTCTTTCATAATATCTCCTAAAGCAGTCAACGCATCTAAATCTCTTACTGTCCTATTTGCTAAAATGATAGCTAAAGTATGTCTCCATTTAATTAACTGTGATGGATCAACGGGTGGAGTCACTGTTTGTAATCCATAAGGAGTATGTACATGTTGAACATCATTGACAATAAATTCCTTCATTGCTGCAGGACCTGCACCAGAGAATAAGGAATACATGACGCGTAATGCTTGATTACTTCCAGCAATATTATTAAACTTTCTATGACGTCGCATTTCAGGTGTAGAATTCATTTCTCGATCTACAAAATGACTAATTACTTTTTGCCAAAGCTCCTTATTAACACAGCTACTAATGATTAAAGCATGAGCCCATAAATCCTCTTGAATTGCATAATTAACAGCTCCAACTCGGTCACCATTCAATAAATAATGTTCAATTTTAGATAGCATATATTCAGACAAGTCCTCCTCCTCCTCAGCTACTCCTCCTTTTTCACCATTTTCTTTTTGAATTCTATTATCATAAGAAGGAAGATTAAAATAGGATTCTTCTACATTATCTATTTTAGGACGTATAACTGAAAGAAGAGCTTGATCCATTTTATCTCTATACGTATATATATAAAATTAGGAAAAAAAAAAAGATATAATAATATTAGAGTTTTACTTGTCATTAATAAATCCATCGTTTTCGATCATGACCTTCATCAATTGCCATAGTAATATCTTTGATTCTAGTCTATGGTATTCAACAGAATCAACTACAATCATAGACGATTTTTTTTGCTTTTCAAGTTCATCTATGATCTGAGTGATATAATGACTAACATCTTTCCTTTTCTGTTTGGTTCCTACTTTGCTGTCCAACAAGACAGGTCCTGGGAATTGTAGGTGAGTAGCAAGATTGAAGTCCTTCAAGGATTTGATTTGAATAGGACCTGGCTGAGGTTTTACAGTAGAAGAGTAATAATTGGCTACTGTTCGTGGAAAGGTCACGAGCATTTTACCACCAAATCCAAAGGTGACGATAGGACAACCTTTTGCTCTGTCAAGAGGATCGACAGTCGGTTGTTGTTGTTGTTCATAAGTATTTACAGGATTATATTGACTAGGTGTAGCTAGATAATCTTGATGTTCTTGTTGAAGTCCATATAAGTTTTGCATAGATTGATGATGAACACCGTTATAATATAACGATGGTTGTTTACTACTAGAATGGACTGCATTGCCTACAGAAGGCGTATCATAAAGTGGTACAGCTTGTACTGAATCTAAAGGACTTGAAGAATAAACAGGTGCAGTAGGAGGTCTTTGAAGTGGAGGAATAGGTTGATAAAGATGATGGGCGTCATGAATTTGATGGTTTGAAAAAG
This sequence comes from Cokeromyces recurvatus, assembly GCF_025118155.1. Lineage (NCBI taxonomy): Eukaryota > Fungi > Mucoromycota > Mucoromycetes > Mucorales > Mucoraceae > Cokeromyces > Cokeromyces recurvatus. The sequence continues at coordinate 153,918 of NW_026251390.1, forward strand.
ATTTTGTTAATGAATTAATAAGATTATTATTATTAGTATTATTATTATTATTATTTATAGTAGCAGCAGGCGTAACCGATCTAGAGGCTGGTTTCAGCGGTCTTCCACATTCTTCACAGAATTTAGAGGCTGGTTTGTTTTCACCTTTACAAGTAGGTTCAGGACAAGGTAATAATATCTCTTCTGGTGTTGGTTGTCGAGAAGCTTCTGTATAAGAACTATTTACAATTTGTTGTTGTTGTTGTTGTTGTTGTTGTAAAGTAGATGATGGGGTATAAATTTGGTTATTGTAATAAAGATTTTCTTGTTCATAACCATAATTTACAGCTGAATTAGGATCATAATATTGAAGTTGACCTTGTTCATCATAATAATAATGCACATTAGGATCAAATTGAATCCACTCATTTTTTACAGTTCCATTATAAGGTGTTGTCATTATTAAAATAAAATAAATTCAAATAGATAAAGAAAAGCAGTTTAACAAATAATTTATATTACAACGAAAACATTTTTTTTTTTTTTTTTTTTTTATGTATTTATTTATATGACTTTCTTATGGCAGTAAATAATAAAAGAACAATTTTTAAAGGCCTCGAAACAATGAGTCCGTCGGCGATATATTTTGCATTTTATTGTGTAAAAGGTGTATTTTATGACAACACATTTTATATATTAAAATAGTTAACTTGATGCATGCATGCATTACACTACATATATGGTTAAAAATTACAAGTTGAATTTGGTGAACTATGTCAGTCAGTTTTTCCTTTATGTAAACAGCATCATTATAAATACACATTACTAAAAAATGACAAAATAGTATACGTATTATATTTACAAAGTTTAAGAAAAAAAAAAGCCTTTGTTATTATGTGTGTTCGGTTATAACCTCCGCAAATTACTATTATTATCTTCGTATCCGTTGAGTTTCTTCATCAGATATGTCTTCTTCTTCTTCTTCTTCTTCTGAAGATGTAGTATAGTCTTCTGATGACGACTCTTCTGAATCTTCTTCTTGTGATGTGGTTGCTTCATCTTCAGTAGAAGACAAGTATTCTTCATCACTTGACTCATCATAGAAAGCATCTAAATCATATTCATTACCCTTCTTCTTTAATGAAGAAGAAGAATAGTTAGATGGACTTCCTATAGCTTCAATACCAGATAAGGCAGTCGATGCACCAAACCTTTTGCCAGGATAATAGTTATCATTGCCAAATCCAGATTCCATAATAATCGTTCTACTTCCACTCCAACCTTCGAGTTCATCTATATCACGTACACTGGTATCAGGTTGTTCTTTAGGAAAATCAGGCAATGGCTCATAACCTGGAAGTGGTTGATGTGCCAAAAGTGAAAGAGAACCAATATTGTAATTTGCTGCATCTATTCATAACATATATAAATGAAAGAAATAAGATATAAGATATACATATAGATGTATATATTTCTTTTTTTTTTTTTTGCTCCTGTTACCTTGAGTATCACTTTCAATGACTGGAGGCTCCTTATTGGAAAGTAAGATCTTCTTCAAATGTTGTTTTAATTGATTTAAGCCAGGCTTTTCTTCGTTCTGAATAGGTATAGTCAATGCGCGTAAAAATCTTGCACGATCTCTCACGTCGTAGTCGGTATCATATCTAGCTAAATTTAGTACATATTGATTTAAATTAGCCAAAGTGAGATGAGTTGGATTCAAGCAAATCAATTTTGCTGATAAAGTAAGAATTTGCAGTTTTGTTATATGATTCTTATAATACCAAAAAAAAAAGACTATGTTAAGTATAACAGATAGACATACAATTCTATTTTCTTACCTCATTCATAAAGTTCTTTATAGCTTGACGCAGAACATCAGGTCCAACTCTTGGTAAGATCTCTGCATATTGTCCAACTAACCATAAAATATTGGCTCTAGCCATAGGCGCTTTTAAAGTATCCAACAATTTTACAAGAATAATTACTGCTTTTGTTTTCTCCTCTGTAGGGACTTGTAATAGACGAGTTAAAACTATTACAGATTCAGTAATAACAAGTTCTTAAATAATAAAAAAAAAAAGAATTAATTTTAAATAAAATAAGAATCTTGCTTTTTTTTTTTTTTTCCTTTTTACCATTTTTGCTTTTAAGTAGTTTCATTAATAATTGAAGACATTGACCCATAGCAGAAGGAACAGTAGTAGCACATCGAGCAATAGCTTGAATAGTTGTAGCAGCAAAATCTTTATTTGGACTCTTGACATATTGCTATTAAAATAATTTTAGTCGAATTTCTTAAAGGGGGGGAATTAAAGAAATATTACTTGGAATTCTGTAAGTAAAGTGTGTATATTAGTTTCAGTTGCTATTGTTGTTAAGATATCTAATTTTGTATTGCGAATAAAAACAGGCTCTGAGGATTGCGCATAAAAATGCTGAATTGATGATTCAAATAAATACTGTAAAAATATATATTTGTATACATGTATTTATATTAAAATATGTATCTACTTCTTTTTTCTATTTAAGTTATTACCGGTCTTTTAAGGGCCATAGTAGCAATATTTGTTAAAACAACATAACATTGTTCACGATGTGTCCTTAATAAGCGAACTAGTGGCTTTGCGATCTTTTCTGCTTCTACTGCTGGAGCTAAATAGTAAAATAACTTGGCAACAGCTAAAACAACCCCACTGTTACGGCTTTGTAATAAAGGTATGCAGCTTTTTAATAATAATTCATGATCAGGGTCTAACTCAATCACATCGTCTATATGTGTTGCATCATTATTGTCATCTGAATCTAAAGAAGAATCGGAATAAAATGATTTATTTGTTGTTACAGTCTTTTTCTTAGGTGGAAGACGTGATTCACTCTCTCCCTAAAAATGAAATAAAATAATAGGTTATTTTATTTTCTTTTGCTCTTTTGTTTTATTTACTTACATTTGGATTAGGATTTAAAAACTGATTTCGTCCATAGCGTAATAATAAATTAAGAATGGACATTTGTCCCCATTCATCGCAATCACCCAACATTGAGCATAATTTTCTATAACAAGGATGAATCAAATCAAAACGATTAGGGCAAACTTCATTAAAAGCCATAATGGTGCTTCCAATAACAATATTTGATCTATCTTTAAGTAATGTAGCAATAACTTCAACTAAAGCATCCTTTTGACTATCATCTAAACTAAATACAAAAAAATCGATATTAGTATATAGTATCAACTATACATGTATTTAGTTACCTATAACACTTTGGAATAGCATGAGCGGCTGTCTTTCTAACATATGGACTAGGATCTGTTATACATTTTTTAATGCCAAGTAAAACAATAGGGCTAATGACAGGAACACGAATACCACTCATGACTCGCAGGGCCATAGCACGAATTATTTGATTTTTATCACTTAAATCCTTTTGAAACGAATTGATGGACAGCAAAGCCAAATCAGGTTCCTGTTCAGCATATCGTAATAAGAAAATATAAACCAATTTACGAATTTCAATATTTTGAGAAACAACATTCTTGACAACATCAGGAAAAAATTCAGACACATCTCTACCTTTAGAAATCATCTGATGAAGTATATATGTATATGTATAAACATGTACATGAATATATAAGTTTTTTTTTTTTTTTTTTTTTTTTGTCGACTTACAGCAATGAGTCTTTTTAAACCATCTAATTTCTCTCTATCGTTTTTAGAGTCTAATTGGCGTTTTATATTTCTCATTTTCTCTTCAGATGTGTCAAAGTATTGAGAACCTGAATCACTACCGGGAAAGCCTAATTCTCGCGCGTTATCAACAAGACCTTGTGACATTTTTTGAGAAAGCTTGGCTGCTTTCTCAGCAAACGTTTTGGCACTATTTATATAATCAGATACTTCCATCTAAATGATAATTTATTTATTTTTTAAATTCTAATTGCAAGTTAATTAGTTGTACAAAATAAACAGATACAAGTATACAAAAAAAAATTACAGACGACAACAAAGCATTCTTAAATATGAAACAAGAAGAGAGAAAATTAAAATAAAATAAAAAGAGAGAGTGAGGGAGAGAGTCGGAGATTAATTTAATTCTGCTAACAAACATTACGTGAATAATGGAACCCAAAAGAAAAGGTGTATATATTATATATTTTTATATTATATACATATACGTGTACATACACATATACATATACATACACATGTACATATTTATTACGTAATATAGTTAGCTGATATGCCATTATAATGCACTTGTAGCAACACTATTACTTTAATTATATAAACAAATAAAGAAGGTATTCTTGATATGAGAAAAAAAAAATAATGCAATAATTTAGGTTAAACGTCATAAAAATGGATATCCGATCCCTTATTTAAATCAAGTTTTTTTTTTTTTCCCTTATCTTTCTTCCTTTTCTTTTTCTTTTAGTTTTTTTATTTATTTAATAAATGACAAGACAACCGGCAATAACGAGAGTAGCTACAGCACCTCTGTTAACAACTAAAGAGGAACAAAATTCACTACTTTCTCCACCTGTTGTCAATAATCCTAGATCTACTCAACTTCAGTTTAAACTGGCTAAACAAAGACCACTTCATTTTAGAGCAAGACTAACTCAATTTGATTTATCAAATACAGATAGTTCAAATGATGCATTTCGTGGATTTTATACTTTATTTTGGATTGCTATGGGACTCTATGTGATTCAAACAGTAGTTTGTTGTTACGAACAAGAAGGTATTTTACTTAGTTTAGGCTTTTATCGTTTATTTTCACAAGATGGTATGGCACTTTTGATTTCCGATATGGTGATGATTTCGATGACTTTATTTAGTGTCCTATTTTCAAAGATGTTTATTTGGGGTATATTGCCTTATGAAACAGTTGGTTTCATCATTCAACATATGTGTCAAGCTATTTTTTTATTCATAAATATTTATTGGACATTTTGGAGGTATAGTAGTAGTAGTGGATATAAAGAAAGTGAAAGAGATGATTAAAGATAGGTTATCTATATAGAAATTGGCCCTGGGTACAATCAGGATTCTTTACTATGCATACAATTGTTATGATGATGAAGATGCATTCTTACACTGCTCTTAATGGTGACTTATCAGTTAAATTAAGACGTCTAAAGCAATTAAAAGCTGAATTACCAAATATGATTGCTACTGCCAATCATGATACTAATGCATCGATTCAACATGTAGAAGCAGAGATTGCGTTTCTAGAAGAAGAAATGGTTCATGGCAGTACGCGCTTTCCGAACAATGTAACAATAAAGAACTTTTTAGATTATTTACTTGTACCAAGTTTAGTTTATTGGATGGAATATCCTAGAACAGCAAAGTAAACAAATCATTTAACTATAAACGATAAAATGTATTCACGTTATATATTTATTTATATATCTATTTTAAGGGTTCGAATTTGGTATGTATTTGAAAAGACAACAGCTACTCTGGGTTCATTCTTAATGCTTTATGTAACAACTGAACGCTATATTCTTCCAAAGCTTTATAACCCAAACATGTCTGAACCTCGTGTTATTCTCGAACTCTTGTTTCCTTTCATGATTAACTATATATTCATTTTTTATATTATTTTTGAATGTATTTTAAATGCTTTTGCTGAGTTAAGCAGGTAAAGTAATGCCTATTTATTTATTTATTTGTTTGTTTGCTTGTTTGTTTGTTTGTATAGAATAGTTATTTAATCGTTATTATAGATTTGCGGATCGAAACTTTTATGATGACTGGTGGAATAGGTAAGTCAAAAAGGAAGAAAAAAAAAAAAGATACATGTGTGGTTTACTCCTTTTTTTATATATATATTCTTAGTGTCACTTATGATGAATTTGCTCGTAAATGGAATAAGCCAGTACATCATTGGTTACTTCGACATGTTTATGCTCAATCAATTCAATCATACAAACTATCAAAACCAAACGCAACATTTATAACATTTTTGTTATCTTCTTTGTTTCATGAATTAGTATTAGTTATTGTCACACGAAAGATTCGACTTTATATGTTTGGCATTCAGATGTTACAATTACCTATGATTGTTATGGGTAGGATGCCTTTATTTAGAAAACGATTTTGGATAGGCAATTCATTCTTTTGGCTCTGTATGTTATTCGGTCCTCCTTTGTTAGGGATTTTATATTGTCGGGAAGCATTTTGGGCATCCTGGGCAAGTCCTCGTATCTCCACTGATACTACTTTTTAAAAAAGAAAAAAAGAAAAAAAAAAAAAAAAAAAAAAAAAAAAAAAAAAAAAAAGATAGAAAGGCCATTTACTTATTTATTTATCTATCCATACATTCATATATTAAATAAATCTACATATACAAATTATCTAATTCTTTTTTTTTTATTTATTTATTTTATTGTCCAAAATTATGCATAATAGCTTCATAACAGAAAAACATGATAGCAGCATTAGGTACAACACGCATTAAATGTGCTGACATACCACCATATAATGCAATAAATCCCTCTTCTTTTACAACCAGTTTTAAGCATTGTAATAAGCCTGTATATTTGGGCGTGCCATTCTTTGGAATAGGCTCTCTTAATCTTGTTCTAATTACTTCATGTGGATATGCAACACAGGCTGCTATTAATTTTGCCATTGCTGCTGCACTTAAATTACCAAACCAAGCTTTTTTTTTTTTTTTTTTTTTTTTTTTAATTGTGATGATAATTAACAAGTATGTCTTGTATAAATATTTTACCTTTAACACTTTTACCACCAATGGTTAATGTATGATCATCCGAAAGTAATGTTGATGGTGAATGAGCCCATCTTCTTTTTAAATGTTCATAAACAACCCATTGAATTGTACCTTCTGCTACACCAAGATAGGATGCACTCATACCTTTGTATAATCCCTTTATTCCTTCCTGCTTTAAAATTTGCATTGTACAATGAAAACTATTCAGGTATATTTTTTGTTTCCCTTGTAATTGTAATCTTGTCTTTACTACCCAAATAGGATTTGTCACTGTTGCTGTCACTACACCTATTATACATATTAGTTTTTTTTTTTTTCTAACAGTGAATTGAAGTTGAATTACCAGCTGTTGCAGCAGAAGTTAAATGAACGATGGGGGTTTCTTTTCCCTGATTCAACTCTGTAAATAACCTTTTTCCATTACCATAGGTATAGAAGTTGATTGCTCTAATGACCGTTTATGTAAGTACATATATATGTATGTATGTATGTATGTACGTATATATGTGTATATATACTCCTTTAGTTACCTTGCTGGTATAACACCTACTAAATTTGGCCCAAGACCCTTAAAATATCCTTGGATACCTTCGATTTGTTTGATTTGCCTTTTTTTTTTTAAAAAAAAAACAAAAAAAAAAGTATAAATAAGATGTAAAGTAGACAAGATCTAAATTCAGATGATATATTTACACTAATAATTTACTAGTTTCGACAAAATGACTCCATATAGATTTTGTAATATCATGTTTTATGCCTTTCTCTATCCCTTGTTGATAAAATGTTGACTATTAAACAAAAAAAAAAGAGTTATTATTATTATTATTATTGTTACCTTAAATTCACTTTTATTTGTTACTTGTAAACGAGTTTTAACAACGTCTAAAGGAGAAGTACAAACGGCTCCAACAAGACCACCGACACTGTCAAATAAATAAATAACACAAAACTCTTTTATTATTATTAGTTTGAATTCATTACCCTCCAGCAATGAAATGAACATATGATTTTGTTTCTTTTTTTGTCATTGAGTTTTTTATCCCTACTTCATTTATCGTTGCTGCTCTAGACATTTTTTTTTATTAGAAATATGTATTAAAAAAAGGGGGGAAGGAGAAAGAGAAAGAGAAAAAAATAATAATAATTGACATTTGGAAAGTAATAATGGTGGCTTGGGAATGCTTGCAAATATGGTATATGCAGTTTTCATACTTCAAATTCAGATAATGTCAGTTTTTTCTAGGCAAAGTAAAATTAAAATCCAGATGATATACTTACTACCTTTTTTTTTTTTTTAGACAAACAAATGGAAAAAAAAAAAAAATAGAGCGGTCAATGATAAATTTTTAAATCCTGACCAACTAAACTTGATAGAATAATATTTCTTTCTCTCTCTCTTTTTCTTTTTTTTCTTTTTACCTCTTGTCTTTTAAAAAGGGGGTTTTTTTTTTCTTTTTGCTAATCAACGTGACTGGTTGTTTAGATTTGGTAATCCGCCTGTGTAGTAAGAGTAGTTACAACAGAATAGTAGCACGTAGCCTTCCTTAATTACAACATAGATGTCTTTGCATAATTTCACTTACTATACACTTGGCTCTCCTATTTTCATTTTATCATAATTCATATAGTATTTATTAAGAATCAGTCAATTCAGAAGGATATCCTATTTTACAGAAATGAGAGGGTAACTAACACACTCATAAATAACTAAAATCTATATTCTGAATTAAAGCTATAATACAGAGATATCTATAAGATTAGATGTGAATTTTTTAAAAAAAAAAATTAGTATGACGTAGCCAAGTGAATACCCTCTTCCACAAAAGCTTTAACTGGACAAGTATTTAGAAGACAGGATAGAGCTTGTTTTTGGAAAGTCGAAAGAGTTCAGTAATGCAAAGTGAAGTTAATGAGACGGTAGGTATGAAGTTTGTTAAAGAATCAACATAAGAGGAAAATGAGTTGGGAGCAATGCTTTGATAAATACAAAAAGCAAAACTTATTTAGTTGATATGGTGGTCATTTGAGCTTGAAGAGCGCACATAGTTGTAATAGGATGTAATAGATACTTTTACCTTGTTAACACTTTTTTTTTTATTAGACTTTACGTCCTTCCTTATTTTCCCTAAAAAAAATAAAAAAAATAAAATTGTATTGTATTATCTGAATTTGAAAAAAAAATCCGCTTTTAATGCATTGCTTTTTTTTTTCTTAAAGTAGCGTATTTCCAACATCAAACTTCTTGTTAATATCTACTCTTTATTTTTGATACATTTAAATAAGAATAGAAGATGCTATAACTTCATTAATTGAACTTAATACAATGCTAAAAGTTGCCTACTTTAATAAATATCTTTTACTAGTATTATCTTTATAAAAGTATGTGAGTCAAGTTTATTAAACAAATTAGATCCAACTATAAAGAGCATGACAACGTCGTGTTGTTGTAACCGAAAAAAAAAAGTTTAATAAACACAAAATACTTGCATTTTATTGGGTAATGATTATAATTTACGTCATATTATTGTCTTGCAAAAAAAAAAAAAAAAAAAAAAAAAAAAAAAAGTGTGTACATTACTTCGTGCGCGAAAATAATAATAATAAAAAGTAATTCTTTTCTTTTTCTTTTTCTTTTTACTCTTACATAATTCTATTATTAATGTCTGACTCAGAAGAAGCACACAAAAGCTTTATGTCCATGTTAAATAATCCTATCATCAATCCTGGACCACCCCAGTTACCAAAATCAACATCAGAAGGAGAGCCTCGTATCAAACCATGCCCATTTGTTGAAGTAGAAGAAGCTAAAGAATTATTAACAAAGGCATCCGAGGATGTCTATCTTCACACCGAGTCTGACGAAGGGTTTAGATGGATAGATGCACCCACAACAGATAACTTGTTACCGTCATCCGTAAATGAATTGGTAGAATATGGATTACTTAACGTAAAAGAAGCAGAGTCGAATGTCCTCAAGACACTCTCCTTACAAGAATTCTTTGATACATACGGTCATAATAATGATGATTACAATAACATCATTCAAGGATTTAAAAAGATTCAAGAGGAACAGGGACGAAAGAGTGAAGATAGTAAAGTGTTTTTAATAGGAGAAAGGGCCATTACAGTCTTGATTTTATGTATTGTACAGGATAAACCAGGAGCAAAAGCGGCGATTATTGGTTTAAAGAGTTTACTAGTACAGACTTGAATAAATTTTTACTTTAGGAGGGGGAGGAGAAAGAAGTTGTCAAGTACTTTATTTATTTTTACTTTAAAAGTGAGCCAATTTTTTGTATATTCTTCAGCATAAACTTCTTTAACCAATAACAATGATTTCAATTATTTTTTAATATTTCAAAGCCACTGGTTATAATGTGTGACATTATTAGGGGGAGGATAACAAAAAAAGCAGATCACAAAATTTATTATGATTATATCTTTTTTAATTTATTTTTTATTTTATTTTCTTCTTCTTCTTTTATTATAATATATAAAATGGCTAAAGAACCTAGCAAGAGAACAAGTAAGTACTTTTAGAAAAGAGAATGACGCGTGATTTAGTACATATAGACATGATGTATAAAGGTACCAACTTTGATAATAATCCATTTTATCATTTATTATTCTATAACTAAGCATCAAAAAAACCCTCCCCTTATAATGTTTTCATGAAGGTAATATAGAAAGACATATTTACATATACCTATATACAATCATTTAACTTCTATGATTGCTATATAGACTGAGATTTCTAAGGTCAAGAAAGAAAACCCTGGAATGTCACATAAGGATGTAAGTATTTGTTAGATATCTACTGTATATATTGGTGTGTAAGTTTTATGATTAACATGTGCTTTTTATTTTCATCTATAGGCTTTTAAGAAAGCTGTAAGTTTCTTTATATTGTTAAAAAGGGATTTTACTGATATTGTATTTTATAGGCTACTAACTGGGCTACTTCCTCTGATAATCCAAAGAATAAAAAATAAATAATCAATCATTTCTATCTATCAAAGACAAGACATAATATATATGCAAACAGATTATATACACAGCTTATAATTGCTTATAATAGTTACAACATATTTGTTCTTTTTTTTTTTTTTTTCTTTTTTTAAAAAAATGAAAAAACAAACCAAAAAAAAAGCAATTTTCTCACCCAAACTAAGTATAAATAAATAAATAATTTATACCCTCCTTCCCCACCCCCGAACAAAGTATCATATTGAACTTGATTTTTTTTTTTTTTTTTGATATATATTATTTTTATAATATGGCTTCCTAGAGTGAGTTTTATAATTATGTATATAAATATATGAATAGTCATTATAAAGACAATCATCCTATTTAAGTGAATGTACTTTTTTATAATTCTGATCTTCTACATGTATTCTATTATTTACACTTATTGTCGTTTTTAACCAGGGCACGATACAGGTTCATTTTCTTTTTTTTTTGTCAAACAATAAGTTTAAAACCAGCTGATAGATCTACAACTCCTTATTATCGTTCATACATAGTCTACAGAATCAAGCCTTATTCTAGTAATGAGCTTGTTCTTTTTTTTAAAAATAAAATAAAATATAATATAATATAATATAATATAATATAATAAAGTAAAGTAAAGTAAAATAAAACAAAATAAAAAAATCATGTTATGGTTTTCAATTTAACAAAAGTAAATTATGTTATATTACCCACAAACGAATAGATTTATGCAATTTTTTTATAAATTTTGTCGTTGAAAAGTTGCTAAGCTGAAACACGCTTAAATACGGTAAAGAGAATAAGACAAACTAAGATATATTTATCTTAAGAAGATTGTTCGTGAATAGCTGCTTCTACTTTCTACATCTATACGACACTTTTCAATTGTAAATAATTTAAACAAGTCTAACAAATACGAATAGTCTTCAATACCTGAAGAATATTACATTATTTGTGTGTAATAAAATAGTGGAAACAGAGATGACCAAAGTCTATTATTCCTCACATCCTCTTTTAATAATTATAGAGTCAATATTTGGTAACATAAGTATTAGAGCATTAGAAAAATCTTTGTAGTTTAAGAAATTTCGTTCTTTATATAGTTTATAAAACATGAATTATGGCTATAGATAGAGTGCCTTTAAAAATCCTCAGACGCTTTTATTTTATTTTATTTTTTTACAATTTCTCTCTAACACATATACATTTGCAATTCTTTTTTTTCAACCTTTTGAACTCCTCTTTGTGTTTATGTTTACCATACTAAGAGCAGAGATTGTCTTATAAATCGACTTTTTTTGCTAAAGTAGTGGGGGTGGGGGAGAGCTTTATGGATTATTGGTGAATCATAACTGGAGAGGATTAGCAGCTTAAGACTACAAGGAATATGAATATTAAACTTGGATTTGTCTTTTCTCCTTTATTTTCAAATTAACAAAACTCTACTTTCTTGTAAAGTTAACTCATAGGTTCATTAGAGTGATAGAGGGCAATATATATGCGGTAATCAAAGTGAATTACCTTCTATTCAACCCTTTAGATTAAAAAGTACCTTTAACACATGTATTATATAATATTAAAGTTGGGATTTCAACAGCTTATTTACATAATCTACACATTTAAAGGCATTGTACACTTTATTAAAATACTAAATATGATTCAGTCATAGCTATTACTTCTCTGATCTCGGATAGGCTTATTCATTTTTATTTTAATGATATATTTTAGTAGAGTTTAATGTAACTAGAATTGCATAAATAGTTTCCTTTATTAAGCAGCCATCTGATCTCTTAACACTCATTTTATTTTTCTTTATTGGCCTTTAGAATAAGAATATCTCTTGTCCTCAGTATTGGCTATTTTACCTACTAGACTTAAACAAACACTGAACATACTTTAACTTTTTTTTTTTTTTTTTGTTTCATCTATCTTAGAATTCTTAACTCTTTTCCCCATATTATCCTTCAAATATAGTATTAGAATATTGACCTGTAATAGTTTGTAGCAAAAAATTAATCCAGAGTGGAGAATCCTAAATGTTTATACTTTTTTTTAAAGTATTCCTTTCTTTTTGAACAAGCAAGTTATCCAGCATATCTTAAAGACTTTGTTAATATGATATAACCTTTAGTCATTGATTTGATCCAATTTGTTTTAGTCATTAACGCTGACTTTAACAACTTCATAATATTGTATTATTATCATCATTACTTCTGATTAGAATTGACTCATTTTCTGTCTGTACCTTTTCTACTCATGACACAACTTTTCTTTTCATTTCTTTACATCTTAATGTGTAAAGAGAGCGTTGTATTTGTTTATACGATACAAAATAGTATAAAGAATACATCCACACATTCAATGTATATATGTATACATTCATTATTATATCTTTATTGTTTATAACTAGCATTTATACTATCTTTCTCTCTCCATTGAATAAAACACTTCACTGATAAAGGATAGTCTGATATTTGACATCTTGCAGCAAGATTTAGCCGTTAAAGCGTTGTACAAATTACTTTCTAATTCTATAGGAGGCAACTAATAATAAAAAAGTATGCATACATATACAGGCTATTCTCAAATATCATTACTGTAGTATCATTTGCTAAACATTCTTTTATCTAGTCAACACCAGATAAACTAACAACTTGAATCAATTATATTAAAGTCATTAAATCAACAGAATTTATATAAGCAGCAACAGCAGCAGAAGAAGAAGAAAGGAAAAAGCTCAGTTGAAATAAATAAATTAATAAATAATAATAAAAGGAGAGTGGGAGGAGGGGAAGATCTATCTGAAGTGTAACAAAGACAAACAGGTTTATTTCTTGACAAATTATACTCTTCCATGGATCCAATTAAAAACAATAATAAAGTATTGTTATCTTTTTTGCACCTATTAGACCGTTTGTTTATATGAAAAAAAAAAATTTTTTTCTTCTTCTCCTATTTTTGATTTTGTTTTTTTGTTTTTTTTTTCTTCTTCTTTATTGAAGTGAATTTCTAAGGATATTGGTCACTATAAATAAACAATCCGCAGTGTAGTTCAAGGGATATTGGTCACTTTAAATAGAAAATCCTTAGTGAAGTTTTGGGGATAATGGTCACTTTAAATCATCAATTCGCAGTGGAGTTCCAGGGATAACATTCACTTTAAATAAAAAAATCCTTAGTGATCTTGTAAGGATGAGGGTCACTTTAAAAAAACGCTCCTTGGTGATGTTGTAAGGATAATGGTCACTTTAAAAAAACAATCTTTAGTGATGTTGTAAGGATATTGGTCACTTTAAAAAAACAATCTTTAGTGAAGTTCTGAGGATATTGGTCACTTTAAATAAACAATCTTTAGTGAAGTTTAAAGACATAGGTCACTTTAAATAAAAACAATCTTTAGTGAAGTTCTAATGATGATGGTCACTTTAAATAAACATTCATTAATATCGTTGTGAGGATAATAGTCATTTCTATTGTCCAATATCGAGAGTATGTTTCATCTATAGTTTTCGCGTCTCTCGTTAAATAAAACTGTGAAAGGAAGCACATAATGATCAACCTCCACGATTGGTTGCTTCTGGAAACAGTAGCCTTTTTTTATTATATAATGAAGCTACTGGCTAATTGGATCATTACCCCTTTTTTATTATTATTATTAATTAAAAATGAAAAAACACACATATTATCAATAAATAAATATTTTCAAAACTTTTGTATAATAATGAATCTAATCATTGATGACTTGTAGAAGAAGAGTCGTCTAATGATGTTTAGAAAAGAGTCAAAATAAGCTTTGTAGCTGTTTATGTACTTTATTTATTGTCCTTTTTATTTGGTTAATGAGTTTACAGAAAGGTATGATTATGAAGCATATTTTACTTTCTTACCTTAAAAAAAAGGGAAAGGGCTGTTTTCATTATAATCATACTTCATGGATATATTTTCTTATATTTTAAATAAAAGATAGCAACGTGAATTTAGCTACTATAATTATATAGAACAACTAGCTTAAAACGCGTTACTTTTTTTTTCGTTTTGATGCTGATATTGGCCTCATAGGTTTAACCGTAATGGGCCAAAACCTAGTGTTATATATGAACGATCTTGAATTTACAGTTTGTGTATATAACAGAGCTGCTTTCCAAAATAGATCCTTTTTTTTTTTTTGAGGTACCCAAATCATAAGTATACATTGCATTGAAGAGCTTTGCTTAAAATTAAAATGTCCGAGAAAGATAACGTTATTGCTAAAAGTAGGAACAGTTATTGACTCCTTTATTGAGTTACTTCTGCCTTATATAAATCAAGATGATGATAATTCTTATTTTTTAGATTGAATTCGTCGTGATAAGGACGTTAGATATGAATGGTATTGTATTTGTTGGTTCTGGTGTTTTAGTAAGTGAAAAAAGATCTCTCATTGATGCCTGGTGACGGTCATTCAAAGATAGGGTTTATCATTCAACCTATTTTTCAAGCTATTGCTGCTAAAGTTTCTGATGTCTCTCCATGTTGTAAGTGGATTATTAATAAATCAAGAATTGGGAGCTATACCAAGATGATTCACACCAGTATTGGTAAAAATAGATTCAAAGAAAAGAAGGAAGGGTATATTTTTTTTATAATAAATTAATTGTAATATTTATTCATATAAATATATATAGAATAAGGTGATATCTGATTAATCTATGAAATTTACCTACATATTATAAAAGACTTTAGTATGTCCAAAGATTGAAACAGAGGTGAATTAGATTCTTTCTGTATTGAAATTATACGAGATATTCTTCGATGGTGAACATCTTGTGAAAAAGATTTTTTTTTAATACAGCTAATCAAAAGGATACTGGTAAATTGGACAGGTATTGACTCGCTTGGTCGAAGTGTTCCTGCTACCTTGATTGGCAAAGTAGTCTATTCGCATTATCTTTCCCCTCTAAAGGAAGAAGGTGTCAGACCTTTTTAAAATCTTGATCAGGGTTTCCTCTTGTAAAAATTGACACTCTAATATGATTAGAGTGAGAAATTTTCTTCTTGTCAGTCTTCTTTAATCTCAACATGATCACTTTGGTACTCACACACATAAGCTTTTAAATAATCCTAGTATTTATATTCATAGCAACTGGACTAGTAAAGGTGGTAATAATGTCTCTGTTACTACTTTTATTGATTAAAAAAAAAGGCGGGAAAGGTTACATCATCTGTATATATTTATAGTAAGTTGTGCACAATAAAAAAATCGCGTAATCAAAGCATAATTCTGAGTTCATAATTTCATGCTGTTTACAACAACTAATTATCATTTTGTTGTAGATTTTTTTTTTCTATTTTTCTTTTTTCTTTTTTTAGCTTCAAAATAATATGGTACAAATTTTAACACTGGTGGCTATAACTGCTTTAGCAACTCTTCAACATTCTGCACAAGCCATTAATCTTCAAGAGGTAGATCCCAAAACGATTGACGAATACAAAGGCGGCGCTTTGTAAGTCACTTTTAGTTGTGGCAAAAAAAAAAGTCTGCTAATCTCGCCTTTCTTTTTTTTTTTTTTTTTTAGTGTTGTTGAATACTATGAACCTACATGCTCTAATTGTGCTGAATTTGGTATGTATTTTATTTTCTTCTTCAACTAATATATAAAGAATTAGTATGTTTAAATTGCATAATTAAAAACTTTATATATATATATATATATATATATATATTAGAGCCAAAATGGAATGAACTTGTTCAAACTCATCAAGACAAAACAACTTTTGGTAGACTTAATTGCGATAGTTGGAAAACATACTGTAAAGAAAAAGGTATCATGCGTTTTCCTACTCTTCAAGCAAATATAAATGGTAAAGAATGGAAGGAATATACAGGCGACTTTTCCACGAAAAGTGTAGAAAAGTTTATTCAAGAGAATCAATTGAAACGAAATCCAACTGGTGAAAGTGTAGAATTAACCAAACTCGAAGAATTAAAAGAGATCATTGAAAGTAAAGAACCTTGGTTTGTTAAGTTTTATGCGCCTTGGTGTGGACATTGTAAGCATTTGGCACCTACTTGGACTAAAATGGCTAAACAGCTTAAGGATAAGGTGAACGTAGGCGAAGTAAATTGTGACGAACATCGAGGTAAATATAAATATACTTAATCATATGTAAGCCCTATAATACTTATATATATATATACATATATATATATATATATTAGACATATGTCGAGAATTTAAAATTGCTGGTTTGCCCACGCTTAACTATTTTATTCACGGAGCCTCTCTGAAATTTACAGGGGAAAGAAAACTTGAAAAATTAATGGATTATGCCATTAAAATGTCTGGATCACCTGTACTTCCTGTTGAAACAGATAATGAATTGGAAAAGATACTTAAATTACACGATGTAAATCTGGTCTACGTTCAAAGTCCTGATGATGAAAATAGTCAGCTCTCTTTATTAGAACAATTAGCACCTTCCTTTATGGAAGAGATTCCTTTCTATACAACCCATGATCCTAAGACAGCACATCGATTTAATTTACAAAAATCTGATCTTCCTGCTGCAGTTATCGTTAAAGACGGTACATATCAAGTCTACAGTGAAAAGAGTGTCAATAACATCTCTCCTTGGATTTATCAAGAACGTCATCCTCTTGTTACGCGTATTTTACCCCATAATTCGAATCGTATCTTAAAGGGTGACCAAGTTGTAGTCCTTGGTATTACAAACCCTGATGATACAGAGTCAGAAATCAAACTACGTGAACTGGCCACGATGTATAGGGATAAGCATGGTGGAAAAGATATTATGTTTGCACAATTAGATGGTAAACGATGGGGTCATTATGTCTCTAGTGCATATGGTATTCAAAGTAACAAAATGCCCGCCCTAATTGTATTGGATCCAAAGAATGACATGTATTATGATCATGACTCAGATAAAAAGAAATTTAGCTTTAGTAAACCAGAAACAGTGTTAGCCTCGATTGCTACTCTTAGTGCTCTAAAGGGTATATCTACAGCACCTTCAAAAACGATGACTATGATTGAGAAGATCTTTATTTTCTTTGGTGATCATTGGATTATGATGACGACTGTTCTTTTCGGTTTATTTGGTGTTCTCTTTTGGTTATTAACCAAGGATGAGCCTACACCTATTAGTCGAGAACAAATGAAAGAGATTGCAAAGAAGGAAATTGCTGAAAGAAAGAAAGAGAAAGAAAAGGATATTATGATTGATGAAAAGATAGAAAAGAAAGATGACCTTACATCTGAGCCAAAGTTAGTCGAACGAAAGACTATGATTATTGATAATAAATAAAAAAATGATGTAAATATATTTAAAAAAATAAATCATGATCATTCTGAAATTTAAAACTTTATTTATAGGGAAAAGATAAAATACCCTTTAAAGAATTCTATTCTTATTTACTGTTAGTTTATTTTTATAAAGAGCAGCGTTATCTATAAAGGGAAAAAAGCAGTGGCGATAGCATGAAGAGGTTTCTTGTTAGATGAATTACTATTTACGACAAAGTACACGTTCTTTTCCCTTTTTATTTATTTATTTATTTCATGTTGAGTTTTATTTATATTATTGTTTAAGTAAGAATTTATTACAAAGACAGTAAATGGTTTTACCTGGTAAAGAAGAAGGGAATTTGAATATAAACAACAAACAAGTTTCTTTTAAATATGTCTATTAATAGGTTTCTTTATATTTGCATATATATTATATCTACTATCCTGTAAAGAATATATACATTTGGCCTTTTTTTTTTTCAAAGTAGTAATTTTATGCATAAATGATATAAAGAACATAGTTTCTTCTCTCTTCTCTCTCCCTTTTAATAATAATAATAATAATAATAATAATAATAATAATAATAATAAAGAATGTATATATTCCTTTATATTATAATATAATTCTCTTGATAAGATACAATAAATTCTCTGTTTCTTTTTCTTTTCTTTTTTTTTCGGTTGACCTTTTTATTATATTCAATATTTTATAGTTTGTTAGTAATATCATTAGCAGAATGTAATACTGACTTAGTTATGGGTGATAACGTAGTAGTAGCAGGTATATGACTTAAACTTGTATCAATAGGCGGAAGAATAGGCTTTTCTGAACAAGGGGATGGATAAGACGAAGGTTGTTGTTCATTGTAACAGGTCGTCTTTATTGTTGGCTGTGGTAGAGTCCGTTGTCTTTTATTTAGATGTTGAAGAGTTTGTCGGGAGGTTGATGAGGAGGATGTTCTTTGAATTTTAGCCTTAAGAGCTTCTATGACTCTATTATGAGTCAGTGTCTTATTCTCCTCATGACTAGTAGATATAGATGTATGATTTCGTTTCTTTAATGTATCCGATGTAGAATTATTAGGTGAAATAGGTGTAGTTAGTTGCTGAAAGGAAGTAATAGGTAATAAATAGGAACGTGATAAAGGAGGATACCATACTGAATAAGGAGTTGGTGAAGACAATAGTGTATTCTTTGTAATACATGCTGTAGCTGGCTGTTGTACAGGAACATTCATATTATCATGACTAGAAGAAGGGAAAGGAACTAATGTATAAGGCACTTGCTGCCCTACTAATTTTGATCGTTCTTTCATTAATTCTATATCTAAATATCTTGAATGAATTCGAGCTTGTTCAATCTTTAAAATATCTTCAGCAGCTTGTTTCTTTTTTTCATTATATCATAAAAAGAAAAAAAAAATTTAGTTTAATTAAATTAATAAAAAAATATATACATATATGTGTATGTATTCCTTTACTCTATCCTCTTCTATTTTAGCTGATAGAATATGTTTTAATAACTCATTATTAGTTGAATAATATTTTTCAATTATTTCTTTAATGGATATATCGTTAGTAGTAGTAGGTATAGGCCATTGGAAAATGGAAGAATTCTTAATAGTTGAATGATGATGACCTTTACTAGCAGTCATATTTACATATACATATATACAAATAAATAAGGCTTAGATGATATAAATAAAGGAAAGGAAAGAGAGAGAGAGAAAAGAGAAAAGAAAAGAAAAAAAAAAAAAAAAAAAAAAAAAAAAAAAAAAAAAAAAAGAGAGAGAGAGAGAGATAAAGTATTGAAATACGTTATATGTGTGTTGTATAAAATATTTTTTTTTTTTAAAAAAAAAAAAAAGCTTAATTTTATAACTCATCAGAGATGGATCGGCGTTTTTTGTTAATGGAAATAAAAAGCCCATAAATATTAGTATACACATTACACAAATAATAAGTATTTCTAGTAAATGATCAAGTAGTAATCCTTCTGAGTCTAGATGTTAATGCAATCAATCTATTATGTAGTAAACTGATTTCTATTTTTTTTTCTTTCTCTTTTTTGTACCGGGAATAAATACAACGTCTTATTTTATTTTTAGTAAATTATATTTATAGGATTTTGTGAATGAACTTTTTTTTTTTTTTTTCTTTTTTTGCAGCCCGATTTTTTTCTTTTTTATTTCATGACCAAAAAAATATCTGTATTTCTTAAGACTTTCTTCACGTGAGCCATCATGTCAGAGCTTTTTTTTTTTTACTTTTATTTTATTTTGTTTTAGTTCTTCTCCCTTCTATTAACACGAGTAAATCTTAAATTCACTCAACGTATCTTTATGATTTTAAATGTATAATACCATAATCTCTAAGTTATCAGAACTCATGATGGTTCAGTCTGATAAACTAGACGCAAACCTTTATGATAGTGTATAAACAGAATAGATACTACATGACTATCCTGACACTAAAGAGAAAGAATAGAATGAAGAAAAAAAGATAATCAATTCTTAAAACTGATAATGACTTTAAGCCAATTTCTGAATCGATATCGACAAAAGTTTTTTTTTAGAATTAAACCAAAAAGTTCTGATGCATTTAAAGTATTATTTGTATACGTTCACCTTCAGAATAGTAGCACTAAACTTTTCTACAAAACGCCTGTAAATATAAAGCATACAAACATTGCAACCATAACAAATCACCATATCGTACTTATTATACTCTAGTACAAACACAAGTGATGCTAGACTCTATTATTTGCAAAATCTAATTTCTATTTTTTTTTTCTTTTCTTATTCAATTAGATGCTTGGGGAAGAGGAACGTGGCTTAAAACTATTTTCAAATGTCTATAATGGAATGTAAGGTATCAAAGTATTCAAACGTTTCCTACCTTTTTTAAATAATAACATTTAGCAAACTAAAGTTTTTGCAGCCTCTAAGAACAGTATAGATTTATAAATACTCTTTTTTTTTCAAATTTTGTTTCTATTCGATATATAAATATATGTATATGTATATGTATATGTATACGGACTTGGATATTATCCTCAATAAGGAGTCCATACCTTTGAATGTAAAAAGTCGAGTTATTAGAGATTTAAATTTAGGACATAAATCAAAGGTAAATTTATTTATGTATTATAATATATACAAAAATAATGCTATCTTGTATTAGGCCAAAAAATAAAATAAGAAGCAAGCATTTAGTACTATCATACGTAAAAAATATATATATACATAACATTAATTTTAATATAAACATTGCTTCAACTTGTGCCAGTATTCATATTCTGATCTCTAGCAAAAAAAAAAAAAAAAAAAAAAAAAAAAAAAAAAAAAAAGATCTTTATATCAAATAATGAAAGTATCTCCTGTACAAAATTAATTTATAGTTTACCAAAAGAAATGGCAGTAAACCTTTTTTCCCCTGTCATTTATATTGTAACACAAAAATAAAAATAAAAAGTAGTAGATCTATCCAATTTAAAGAACATCTTGCTTGGTAATAAATGAAAAGCTTCGACTTTAGGATTTTTGGAATAAATCACTCTTACAATATGTAATGAAGAGATACCTAAGTTTGTTTCTTCAAAGTATTAATTTTAAAGATAAAAAAAAAATAGAGCAGAATTACTTGAAAGATATTGGATTCACAGATAAAGAATCTCAACTTGAATAATCATATATGTATATATGTGTATATATGTACGTATGTATGTATATTAGATTTTAGTCAATTTGCTTTTTATCCTAGACACTACTGTATATTTATAACTTTGCATGAAACTAACAACCTATAATAGACGATCAAGTAGTGACCTAAATAAATATGATGATAACTTCTATTGGAACCCCCTTTTTTTTTGTGCATAGTTCACCTATCATTTTGATAAGGTAATAAATGTTTTTTTTTTCATAGTGAACATTACATAGTTAAATGCTATTATTTAAGGGGGGTTATACCGTCTACGCTAAATATGAATAAGAGCTTATACATTCATTGTTAACTATGGTAGATAGTATTATCATCACTCATGTTTATAATAGTAATTGCAGATGCAAATTACATTGATCTGGGTTAAAGAGGGGGAGGAGGTAGATATCATTAGAGATTATGTTTGCATTTATCAAAATTTTATTTGCGTGTTCAGGTTATGCATGTTTAATGATATTAAGACTATTTACCACATTGGTTCTCAACTAAAGACTGTAATTTATCCAATCTCTACATTTTTTTTCCTTTGACCCTTTAGATATAGAATTAATAATTCTATGCAATACATTAATCGCGGCTGTAAGCTGTGTTCTTTTTTTATACCATCTTTGACCTTGAACTTTTTTTTTTTTTTTTTTCTTTTTAGGATTTAAAAACAGCGAATACGGAGGAACATACCCACATTTTATTATCAGTATTGATTTTAATGGCCTTATTGATAAAAGTATTACTCATTACCAGATAATGGTCTAAAGATGACTTATATAAGACGGTTATTTTAGAGCACCTGTATTTCTTACCCTACATTTCAAGTAATAAGCATCTAAAAGAAGTATCCATAATTCCCATTAATAAACTCTAAAATTGTTCCTACTCTGGTAACGGTGATGACTACTATTAAAAAACATAATCATGTGTGTTTCTTTCTTCTTTAATATATATATATTTTAGATTTATGCAACATCAAGTCAATGGCTATTCTCCCTCCTCATAGATAACGTCAAGAATAGAAACTAATGTACGTCTGTTAGTCAGGGGAGGACGTTTGTCATTGTTGGCATTCCAGTTTTTTTTTTTTTTTTTTAAGGGTACAAAACTGCGACAAAAGACACATGTTGAAGTTAGCTTGCTTTGTCAATAGAAACACATATCTGACAACTAACTCATCGCTTGCTATTCCAAAACTTTCTTTCTTCTTGCTTGGCTACTGTTTTGTTCTGTATATATATATATTTGTATGATGTGTGGTTACAGTTTATAAGATCTTACTTTCAATAATTGATTATTATTAGAACATAATAAAGACAGTAGAAGGTTTGTAATTATTTATTTATACACGACTATTATTATACAGCACTATCATAATATATACACGAATAAATAGCCTATCAATAATTTTTTTTTTATATTAATCTACTATCTTGTTGTAGTTTTATATGCTTATTATATAAGATGAATGATATGTGTTCAACTATAGATACCTTGGGAAGAGGAAAGGTACCTTTCCATCCAAGGTCGGGTTCCATATATAAATAAATGTTCCACAGAAAAGATGCAAATACATGCATTTCTTTTTGTTCAAGTGAAATTAAACCATTTAATTATATGAAATTTAATTTTTTTTTTTTTTTAAAAAAATTCATTTCATGAAATTTTGATAACAAAACGTTACTATTACGAAAGAAAAAAAAAATTGTTTCAGTCAAATAAACATATGATTTTTTTTTTGTTCATTTGCATTTCAAATGATAAAAAATTATTTAATGATGAATATGCTTTATGTAAACTAATGTATTAAATACAAAAAAAAAAGAAGAGAGTACGACAACATGATTTTAAATAACTTATTGACGAGAGAGGATAATGTCACCGAATTCGGGCTTAAGAGAAGCACCGCCAACCTATTTATAAAAAAAAAATAATAAATTAATAATTTCATTCTTTCTATAACTTTAAATCACCCATAGAGCTTATCTTTTCTCTCTCCCCCTCTCTCTCTCCCTCTCATGAATGAATATAAAATATACTTTACCAAGAAACCATCAATATCAGGCTTGGCAGCAAGAGTCTTACAGTTAGCACCGTTAACGGAACCACCATAAAGGATACGGGTTTCGTCAGCAGCCTTTTGAGAAACATTTTCAGCCAACCACTTACGAAGGAAAGCATGAACATCTTGAGCTTGTTCGGGGGTAGCGACCTTACCGGTACCGATAGCCCAAACGGGTTCGTAAGCAACAACAACGTGAGTCCAGTCCTTGACGTGATCAGCAATGGCCTTCATTTGACGAGCAACGACATCGTTGGTGATGTTGGCTTCACGTTCTTCGAGCTTTTCACCAATACAGGCGATGACAGAGACACCAGCAGCAAGGGCGAAGGCGGTCTTTTCACCAACGAGATCATCGGATTCCTTGAAGTATTCACGACGTTCAGAGTGACCAAGGACAACCC
Organism: Cokeromyces recurvatus; assembly: GCF_025118155.1. Taxonomy (NCBI): domain Eukaryota; kingdom Fungi; phylum Mucoromycota; class Mucoromycetes; order Mucorales; family Mucoraceae; genus Cokeromyces; species Cokeromyces recurvatus. The sequence goes on from NW_026251390.1 coordinate 178,097, forward strand.
ATTCAACACCCATATCCTTGAGCATTTGAGGAGAGATTTCACCAGTGTAAGCACCAGAGGGCTTGATGTAGGTGTTTTGAGCAGCAACCTTGATATCCTTCTTTAAAGCTTGGTTGACACGGTCAACATAGAGAGCGGGAGGAGCAACAACAACCTCTACATGAAATTATAATAAAAGTTTCATGGTATTTGTTAAAATACGTCTTTTTATAATATATATATATATTCATATATATATTTGTTTATTTATGTATTTAATTTATTTACCGGTGTTAGCGGGGACTTGGAAACCGTTGAGCATATCAACGAGCTTCTTGCAGTCGGCAACAGAGCCGTTCATCTTCCAGTTACCACCAACGAAAAAGTTACGAGCCATTTTGAATTATAAGTTATTACGTGAAGAAGAAAAGAAAAAAAAAAAAAGAAAAGAAGAAGAAAAAAAAAGACAAGTATATTTAATCTTCTCTCTCGAGTTACCAGAGAATTGCTTGAAAATCACGTCACGAAAAAACGGGGTTTTATTTTTTTCAAGAATATTTGAAATGGCGGTTAAAATTAGATGAAACCTAAAATAAAGAGAGAAAATAAAAAATACAGGAAAAAAAAAGGGTAACTCAAAGTTGTTCAAAAAAAAAAAAAAAAGTGATTTTACATCAACTACAACTTGAATCATATTGTACTACAAAAGAAGAATTAAATACTTTTATAAAGAAAAGCTTGATAACATTTCTTATAACTACTCTTTTAATGAAACTACTGAATTTTAAAATTCTACAATAATGAAAAAAAAAATTGGTTCTATTGATAAGATCAGATTATAATCAATTTATTTTCGTTTATTTATATAAAGAATAAAAAAGAAAAAAAGAAATATTAAAAAAAAAGGAGAAAAAAAAAAAAGGGAAACAGCCACCAAAGAAATGCCTATGAGAATTTTTTTTTTTTTTAAAAAAAACCCAAAAGTCTGTGTGTTTGCCTTTTGTTTTATTTATTTATTTTTTTGTACCCATTGTTTATGCTGTGTATAGTAAATGTGGCAAAATATTTTTGAGTGGTTTCTGACCTTGCCTTTTTTTTTTTTTTTTTTTTTTAAAAAAAAAAAAGAAAGAATGAAAAAATCTGCCCTGAATATATTATAAAAGACAAAAAAAAAGTCTATCCTGTTGTGATTGTATAAATCTCGCTCGTTTTATATATCAGTTGTGATTTTTTATACATTATTTTCACGTCATAAAAAACAAGTGATATATGTGTACAACTGTAACTTATTATAAATCAAGTCAAAAAGAAGATCATCGACCCGTTGTTCTAGCTTTTCTTTAAATTATGCTTATTAAATCAAAAAAAAAAAATCTATAATATGCATATATATTTTTAAATAAATATATAAAGAAAGCTATTTATTGATTGATTGATTATAATAAAAGCCAAAAAAGAAAAGAAAGAAAAGTTATATTATGTACAGACTATAATAATAAAGTATTTATGATGTCAATATTCTCGGGAAGTTAGACATTTTAAAGAAGCAAAATAAAAAGAAGACGATAAATGACGAAATCTTCTGAAACCTTCTAATGCTTCGAATTCATCTTTTGTTAAATTCAGGACACCACTTTTGACTGTATCAGAAGAAGAAGGAGAAATTGGCGGATTACAAAGATCAGCAATAGATAACCTTCGTTGGTGCCAATGATCTCTTTTTTGCTTTTTAACGGGCGATATTTGAGTATTGATTAGTTCTTCTTCATCCGAAAAAGAAGAGGAAGAGGAAGAGGAGGAAGAAACGGATGGATAAAGTCCTGATGATGATATTAATTCTTTTGGAACGGTCTCCTTTATTTCTTTATTATTATTTTTTGACGTCTGTGTTCTAGTAGATCGACTTTTTTCTTTTCGATAATATTCTTTTGCAGCATTTGAAATAACTTGATAATTATGATTTCGATGTGTTTGAGTATGTTGCATCATATTATCATATCTACTAAATGCTTTATTACATTCAGGAACTATGCACTTGAATGGTTTCTAATTCAAACAAAATAAATGTTATATATGTATATACACATATTTATTAGTATATGTAATGTAATGTAAGGTATGCTTAATCTATATTACTTCTCCTGTATGTTTTCTATTTTTTTTTTTATTAATAAAAATGTTAATTTTGTCAATATTAAACTTTATATGTATGTGTTATGTAGGTACCTAGAATGACGTGCTAAATGTTCACTTCTAGTAAAGACCATATTACAGTCTGCATAGCCTGTACATTGAAAAAGTTTAGATTTTGGATTTCTTGAACGCTTTTGTTGCATTATAAGAGAAGATGAAATAAGAGATAAAAGAGAGATAAAAAAAAATAAAGACCAAAGAAAAAAATATATATGTATAAAAAGGAAAAAAAAAAAAAAAAAAAAAAAAAAAGAAAAGAAAAAAAAACAAAAATAAATTAAAGAATTATACATACATGCATATATATATATGTGTGTGTGTGTAAGTGTATATGTGTGTATATATACATTTACATATACATTTTTACATATACAAAACTATATACATATATACAAATATATGTATATATATATATATGTATATACATGTATATATAACAACAAATCTATATTTATATATTACAAACAATAATAATAAAAAACGCCTTCTTTTCTAAAATAAGCAGCACATGCACACAAAAGAATATAAAAAGGAGAATTCAAATATGTGTAATTTTTCCTTTTTATTTATTTATTATAAAAGTATTTAAAGGAGAAAAAAAAAGGTTATAGGTTATAATAGTAGTAAATAGTAGTGGCAATTGTTACTGTTATTGTCATTGTAGCAGTAATAATTAGAGTAGTTAAAAGTAACATGTATGCATTTATACACATATAAATAAATCGTCCAGGCACAAAACCACTTTTTTTTTATATATATTTGTATTTGTATATAAAAGTGCATAAGCTGTAAATTAAATAAAATAATATATACATCATCGTCATCATAGCGGGCATAATTTATTAATCCAAATCATCCATTAAAAAGTCATCGTGATAGCGCCTATTATTTATATATCGTGTTTATTATATTGCATCTCCTTTTTCTCCTTTTTTCTTTACCTTGAATTTATATTATCATCATCAATAGCATCAATACCTTCTTCTTCTATTGCTTCTGCTGTAGGTCCATTTAAACTAGTAATGATGGATTTTTAGTTATATTCAAGAATTTATTTATTTATTTATTTTTTTTGTTACCTTTCACTTTTAATAGAAAAGAATATCATTCGTTTTAATTTTCGATTAAAAAAGAAATAATTCACTGACCAACTTTATAATAGATAAAGAAATAAGAGTGTGTTAATAAATGAATTCCTTTTCCTTAAGAAAAAGAAAAAAAAAAGACTTCTTTACAGATATCCTTCTTCTTCATTCATAGGATCATCATCAACGTCAGGTGTATAAGTATATACATCACATTCGTTTAATTGTACAATCTCATCCAACACATCCCATAATCTATTTTTTTTTTTTATTTTATTTTATTCCTTGAGTCTATATACCATTTTTTTTATATAGAGAATAGACTTACCTGTATTTATTCACTATCACATCATTACCCAAATTAAATAAAGTTGTATTAACAGAATTCATAACCATTTCAAAAGAAGGTAACTTTAAGAACTGGTCAGGTCTAACGTCTTCAAAGTCATGTTCAGGAAAGGCAGCGTTCAGAGTAGCAAGTAAATAAAAAAATGTTTTACGTGGAGCAGACTCTGTTAAACGACCAAAAGGTGAAATAATTTGCAGGTCATCAGGTGAAATAGAACCAGGTGCAAGTAATTCTGTATTATATCTATTTTCAAGTGTCTTGAATAGTTTTTTATCTGTACCAGCTGATTTACCTAATTATGTGTATATAACGATAAGACCATCATTATCCCTCCCCACACACACCCCAATTATGCATTTTTATAATATATAAATAGACTTACAAGAGTACGCTTCTACTCTTCCTGTTAATACACATTCTGACGTTTCCCATAAGAATGCTGTATTTATTAGATCAAGTGAATCAACTTCAAGGAATTTCATATCCGTTTTATTATTATAAAGAAATAAAAGAAAAAGAGAAAAGTATTCTAGTATGAATGATTCCAATATTGTAGAAAAAAAAAAAGGGTGGTGGTGAAAGAATGTCGTGCAAATATCTATGATTTTATTGGTCCATATTTTTAGTTTCGCTTGAACAACATATTAATTGTCCGACGACAATGGAAAGAAAAAAAAAAAAAAGATATTCTTAATGCAAACTACTCTATGTTTGAACTCAATTCAATTAGGGTAATTGAGTTCGTTGAATACAGGGCTGACTAAGTTAACATTTGTAGCTATCAATTGAAAGACATAGTGTTTTTATTTCTAAGATGAGATTATTACATAAATTAGAAAGTACATTGGATTAACAGTCCGAAAAAGCATAAACATTCTCTTTTAATTTATAATGCTTATTATGAATATAATTAACTGACCCAAAAGAAAAAAAAGAAAAGAAAAGAAAAAAAAAAGCGGGATGGATATAGGAGAGGAGGAAATAAGCCTTTAAAATACAAACGATAAAAGTAAATACCTTCTTATCATAGAAGAGATGGTTATGAATACTGGACTGAATATGTGAAACATGGTATAGATGCTGATTAACGGTTATTATCTGCTACTGCGGCTGCATTATTATCCCCTTTTTATATCCTTGCTACTCCCATTACTTGTTGAACGATGAAATTCAATTTATTAGTGATTAGCTTGTTAGTAAAATCATGTTCATAATAAAGAATAACTTCGATTATGATTGAAAGATAAAGTCAAGTGTCAGCTTTTAATATATTAATCATGCATAATGGCAGTAGCAGCTTACTATAAGTTTTTAAAATCAGATAAGGGGAAGTGTAATCTATTACTATGGCAATAGATTGTGTTTTCACTTTAAAATCTCAAACATAAAATATCTAGTTTTTTTTTGTTTTTTTATTTTTTTATTTTTTTATTATCATGCTTTTGGTGATAAAGAAGCTAATCTCATCTTCATTTTATCTATACGTTTTGATTTATTTTCATCTTTTTGACTCATTATGAATCCTCTTTTTATTCCTGATGGTTTAGTTTTATCAAATCTAAGTCTACTTAGAAGCAATTTACTATTAAATTCAAACCAAGCCTCTATATAACGATCCATATCCACTATTTCTTCTTTCTCATTTGATCGACTTCTTTCTGTCTTTGTTGATTTTAACTTGATTGGAATAATAGGTTCTGGAATACTTTGATCCACTTTTGACTCTTCACTTTTATCTATTCTTTTGTGATCATAATCAAAGTCAAAGACACTATCATCATCATCATCATCTCGATTCTCTTCTTCATCTAGGCTTGGTATCATGTCTCCTCTCCTTTTTCCTTTTGTTGAATGAAAGGGTAGAGTCGATTTAGACCTTGATTGAATACTAGGACTCATCGATTTACGTTGTCTATTTTTTCTTTTTGGTTCTATTGATTTGAATTGTGATAAAAGCTCCTTTTTGGAACTCTTTTTTAAAGAAGAAGATTCAGAAGTAAGATTAGGATTATATCTAGATAATAAGGCCTTTGTATCACTTAGTGTTAAATGAAATGGTGTTAAAGAAGGTTCTTCAATTGTAATAGGTTGACTAGCAGAGGTGCCTTCATCCCTCGTATCGATGATCTCTTCATCATCTACTACCATAAATCCTAAGAATAGACCCCATTATAAAATTATTTACTGACTGGTCGCGCCTTTCACATTTCATTTTATATTATATTATATTATCTATCAAACCTTTCTTTCCTCCAGGCTTTTCAATGACTTTTACTTTAGACTCATAACTTTTTGTTTGTCTTTCAATCTTTGACCAAAAGGATTCAAATTGTCCTTTTTCATTCAAAACCCCTAAACCAATGATCGGTAATCGACATTGTTTTATTTGACGTGGCCATAGCTGATATGCAAGTTTCATTATTCTTTGTATATCAGCGTCATTACTCATGTTCATGAACCATTCTGGGCCATGTAAAGGATGTTTTTCCAAATTGGTAATAAAATTGACAAATGTACTGCATCGCGCTCTAACTTTAATATATCTAATTAATTTATGCTTTACCATTGGAAATGGATTGTCTTGCCAGTGATCCAATGCAAATTTTTCATATGCTTTGCATTCTTCTGATATTTCTGGTGAATCTATCATATTATGTTTATGATCTTTATTATTCAGTATTATAAATATGTATGCATATATATATATAAAGAAGAGAGAAAGAGAGAGAGAGAAGAAAAATGCATTCTTGATGAAAAAAAAAAAAAAAAAAAAAAAAAAATAAAGCGTGACTCTAAATTTTCGAGAGATATAATGACATGTTTTATTTAAATGCATATAATCGTTTTAATTCTTTCTAATAATTTGATCAGAAGCTAAAAGATGATTCTTGACAAGATAAGAGACAATGACTTCAACACTTTGCTCTATACTAATTTCATGGGACTTGATATGAATCTCTGGATTTGTAGGTGCTTCATAAGGAGCTGAAATACCTGTAAATTCTTTTATTTCACCTGCTTTCGCCTTTTTATAAAGTCCTTTAGGATCACGTTGTTCAACCACTTCAAGAGGAGCATCGACAAAGACTTCAATAAAAGGAATACCAGCAGATTGATGAAGTACTCTAGCTTCATCACGATCTGCTCTATAAGGACTAATAAAAGCAGTGAGAGCAATCACAGTTGCATCTGCAAATAATTTAGCGACCTACACATACTTTTAATTAACTTTTTTATTTTATTCTATTTTCTCCTCGTATACACACATGTCTTTTATACCTCTGAAATACGACGAATATTCTCTATACGATCTTCAGGACTAAAACCTAAATTCTTATTTAATCCAAAACGAATATTATCACCATCTAAACGATAAGCATTTACACCAGAATGAAGTAAAGTTTGTTCTAAAGCAGTAGCCAACGTAGATTTGCCAGAAGCCGAAAGTCCAGTAAACCAAATAGTAAAACCCTACCATCATAAATGAAAAAAAAAATAAAAATAAAAATAAAAATAAAAGTGTATACATGTGAATAACAAAGTTATTTTATTTTTGTTTTGGTGTTAAACCTTTTGCTTTAAAAGAGCTTGACGTTCTTCCAAACCAACACTGCCAGAATGCCATGTAATATTAGTAGCCATTTTATTTAAAATAAGTATGTAACAAAAAAGAAGAAGAAGAAAAGATAAAAGAGAAAGAGAGATAACATCATCTTCTTGTTATTATAAAGGAGACATCGGAGATGATGAATAGATATATTTCTATTGGCAGTTCCTAGGATTACGCCATTAGATACTATAATTTGTAACAATGTATTGTTTATACATCTTTCCCTTTTCTTACTAAATATTCATATTTAATAAAATATTACTTCTTTAATAATTAAAATGAAAATTAAACTCTATTGAGTCATGGGATCATTTAGATAATTTACAAAATAAAATAAATAAATTATTTTTTTTTTCACTTTCATTTCCCTTCCCTTTTTTTTTTCTTCTTTAAATAAAAAAGAATGATAGATAACAGGAGTAATTATAGCTCTATTCCAAATGATGAAGAAGCTATAGTACAAAAAAAGACGTCTACTAATGTAAGCAAATATTTGTTTTTCTTTGTTTTCTTTTTCTTTCTTTTTCTTTTTTTCTAATATTCATATTAATACTCTATGTTAGAATAAGAAACTCCATTTGACTGTACGCTTTATTCTTTATGGTGCTATAGCTTTTGTTATCGTCTTTACTCTATTATTTTTTAGAAATAAAAGGAATAAATCAGGTAAAAGAATATGTCATCTTTTTGATTTATCATAACAAATTTCTCTAACTCTACAAAAAAAAAAGCTTCCGTTTCAAGTAAAAGAAATGTAATCATGATGATCAGTGATGGATTTGGTCCTGCTTCGGAAACTTTTGCAAGACAATATTATGCTTGGGCAGAAAAGAAAGACATTGGTTTTATGCTTCCTCTGGATGAAATTCATGTAGGAAATAGTCGTACACAAAGTTCATCTAGTTTAATTACAGATAGTGCTGCAGGTGCCACTGCATTTTCTTGCGCTAAAAAATCCTATAATGGTGCTATTGGAGGTAATCTATATATGTATATAGTCTAATATAATACAATGTTTATCATCATTATTATTATTATTCCATTCTATTAGTTGATCCCGAAAAAGTACCTTGTGGGACAGTTTTGGAGTCTGCAAAGATTCATAAAAATATGTTAACCGGCCTTGTTGTAACTTCTCGTGTTACACATGCAACTCCCGCTTCTTTCTCTGCTCATGTTGGTTGGCGTGATTGGGAAAATCAAATTGCAGAACAACAAATTGGCTATACTCCATTAGGTCGTACAGTCGACTTGATCTTTGGTGGAGGTCTTTGTGAATTTACAAAGAATTCCTCTGAAGGAAGTTGTCGTGCTGATGACCGTGATTTATTAACTGAAGCGAAAAAAAATTTTGGTTGGCATATTGTCCTATCAAAGGAAGAATATGAAGAATTAGATTCTCAGAATGCTTCATTACCCCTCATGGCCTTATTTGCTCCTAATGTAGGTACCTTTTTTTTTTTTTTTTTTTTTTTTTTTTAATTATAGAGTGAACACTTATCCTTTTATTTATTTTCTTAAAAAAAAAAAGCACATGTCGTATGAAATGGATAGAAATCCATTACATCAACCTGCTTTACATGAAATGACTGCAAAGGCTTTAGATATTTTGAAAACAAAATCTTTAGAACAAGATACTGGTTTCTTTTTAATGATTGAAGGTAGTCGTATTGATATGGCTGCTCATGCGAATGACCCCGCTGCCCATTTTTATGATATCATGGAATATCAACGTACAGTAGCTTTAGTGAAACAATTTGTAGAAGATAATCCCAATACTGTACTTATTTCAACAAGTGATCATGAAACGGGTGGATTTACAGCGGGTAGACAAATAGGTGATAATTACCCTGAATATCTATGGTAAACTATGATTTCCTTTATACAAATGTGTGTATAGAAATTCGAATCTAATCAGAATTTCTCTCTCTTTCTCTCTCTCTCCCTTTTTTTTTCTTTCTTTCTTTCTTTCTTCTTCTAAAAGGAATCCTCATATTATTCATCGTGTACGTAACTCTTCTGAAGCACTTGCTATTGCCTGGAATGATATTGTACATAAAGAAGAAGATGATGTTCAAAGTTATAATTATCTTCGTGAAGTCTTGATTGAAATTGGATTAGGTATCCTAGATGCAACTCGAGATGAAATTGAAAAGTTGAAGGCATGGAAATTAGCCAAGAAGACTTTAGATGATTTAGGTTATCTTTTTGCAGATATGGTGTCTCGTCGTGCATTAATTGGTGTAAGTAAATAATAATAAAGATATGCATTTATAATTTAACTTTATTTATAGTGGTCCACTCATGGTCATACAGCAGTTGATGTTAACTTGTATGCTAAAGGAGAAGGCACTGAAGTGTTGAGAGGAAGTCACGAAAATATAGAAATTGGTGAATTTATTGTGAATTACCTCGATTTAGATCTTGAAGATATTACTAAAAGATTAAGGTAAATCATATTAAAGTTCTTTATTTATTTATTTACTTATGGATACTACTTTTTTATAATTAAATAGTGATGCTAATTTTACCTCTTTGGGAGGAACGACAGCTTCTTTTAATACGCAGCATGTTCAATATCATGGTTAAACCCATCATGTGTCTTGTTGATACAAAAAGGGATTTTGATATTCCGCATACTAAGTTTGACATCATCTCCTAAATTTATTTTATTTATTTTTGTTACTGATGAAATAAAATATATAAAGTCAATTGTGGGGTCTTTTTTTTTTTTTTGTTTCTTGTTCTTTTATTATTATTAACCATGCTTTCTACTGTTACACGTTCTACTATCAAGTCAAGTGCTTTCAAGTCTTCTCTTCGTCCTTTGACATCAATTCGTACCAAGGTTACTTTACCTGACCTTCCTTATGATTATGATGTAAGTTGATATTCTTAAAGTTTGTGGTAGGGGAAATTTTTTCTTCTTTAAAGTTAATTAATTAATTTTTTTTTTTTCAAGGCACTTGAACCTTATATCAATACAGAAATCATGAAGCTTCATCACTCTAAACATCATCAAGCCTATGTAAATGGGTTCAATCAAGCTGAAGAGAAGCTTCAAAACGCCTTCAAGGCCCATGATTTAAAGGAACAACTTAGTCTTCAAAATGCACTTAAATTCAATGGGGGTGGACATATCAACCATTGTCTCTTTTGGGAAAATTTATCACCTAAAGGGAAAGGAGGTGGAGCAGTTCCTACGGGTGCTTTAGCTTCTGCTATTGAAAAGGAATTTGGTTCCTTTGATGAATTTGTAAAACAATTTAATGCTGCTGCTGTAGGCGTTCAAGGTAAGAGAGAGAATTTTTTTTTTTTTTTTTTTTTTTTTTTTTATTCATTTTTTTTTCTTTTTCTTTTTTGGGTATAATAAGGTTCTGGCTGGACATGGTTGGTAAGTTGTTTATAATATAAATACTTTTTTTTTTTTTTATCAAGATGAAATCAATGTGATATCATGAAAATTAAAATAAATAAATTAAAATAAAATTTTTTAGGGTTATAACAAGGCTTATAAACGTCTTGAAATTGCCACTACGCCTAATCAAGATCCTTTGCTCCGTAAGTAGTATCCAATTATGCATTGTATTGTTTAATTCATCATTATTTTTATTAGACTTGACTCCTCTTTTAAGCGTAGACGTTTGGGAACATGTAAGTGTATTTATTTTATATACAATTTAATTATTAAATCCATTTATAATTATTAGGCTTATTATTTGCAATATAAAAATGTACGTCCTGATTATCTTAAAAATATTTGGGAAGTAATCAACTGGGAAACTGTCGCTGAACGTTTTGCTAAGGCTTCTTAAATATTTTCATATAAATAATAAACATCTTTTTTTTTCTTTTTTACATTGTACAGTTATTGTTTTATTGAGAGATTATTAACAAGCACATCCATTACTATAATCTCTATTGTTATCACTATCAATACGAATAGGGTCACTAACATCATTATAAAGTTCAACATCAGCTTCTTGTTGAAGTGCATTCTTTGCGATTGTTTGAAAAGCTTGTTCAACATTAATAGCATCTTTAGCAGAAGTTTCAAAATAACTAATTTAAATAAAATAATAAATATTATAATTCTTCTTATTCTAGCTTTTCATTACTTACGGGATATTGCCTTTAGCTTGACAGAATGCCATAGCTCGTTTTTGAGAGACCTAATATATATAAATACACAAAACACATTTAGTCCTTTTTTCTTTGCATAATAATAAAAAGTGTACTGTACCATACGCTTGGACTCATCAACATCAATCTTGTTACCTAATACAACAAAAGGAAAATTATCTGGGTCACGCGGTGAAGCTTGTACCAAAAATTCATCATGCCATTGACCAAGGGATTCATAACTTTGATTATCATTTACATCATAAACTAATACACAACAATCAGCACCACGATAAAATGCAACACCTAATGATTGAAAACGCTCTTGTCCTGCAGTATCCCAGATCTAATTTAAATAATAACAAAACCATCACACACACACCAAAGGTTAACGTCCATCAAGTTAGTTTTATTCCAATTTTTTATTCTTACTCTTTTTATTTTATTTTTACCTGCATTGTAACTAATTTGTCATCGACCATTACTTCTTTTGTCAAGAAGTCAGCGCCAATGGTAGCCTTATATTGACCACTAAACTTCTTGTTAACATATTGATTCATTAAAGATGTTTTACCGACACTAACAGGAGGAGAAAAAAAAATGGGTTTAATTCTTAATTATAGTTTGAGATGATGCACAAAACATACCCACTATCACCCAAGATAATGACCTAATGAAAAAAGAATTTAATATTCTATTCAATTAAAAAAAAAAAAAGGTAATTATAAATTACCTTTAATAAAACTTTCTTTCTTGTAGCCATTTGTTAATAAAAGAAAAAAAAAATAAAATAAAAATTATTGAAAAAAAAGAAAAAGAAAAAAAAAATTAAAATAATCACAAAGACCAGCTCTCGTCGTTGTCGTCGTCGTCTTTGCTGGCTGCTGTAATTATTGTAAGTAGCAGTTTGTTATGGCTAGAATAAGCTCCGATAAATAATAAAATCATTTTTTTTTTTTTTTTTCCAACTAAACAAAACCTAGTCATTCTTTACAATCGATGCAAATAGTTATTTTAGTTATTTATATTTCAATACTGTTTATATATGCCATAGATAGACTATTCATAAAATACAAGATTTTTTTTTCACTCTATGACTTTGAGTGATATTTGTTGAATTCCTTAAGCAAGCAAACACTATATTCATTAAAAAAAGATATAAGCAGTATTTGAGTACATCAGAAGAAACCTATATCCTTATTCAACATTTTTTTTTTTAATAAAGCAGTTATACCAGCAGTCTTTCTAAAGTAAAAAGGCGCTCTCTCTCTCTCTCATGGTAAAATGTAAACAACAGAAAATAAAGGATTGTTGTTTCAGAGTTGGCTTTCTTTTAAAAATAGAACATTTGAAAGAAGGGGGCAACTAACTAACTAACTATCTTTCATAGTAGTCTTATTATTTTTACCCTTTCATATTGTCATTATGAGTATTATTTTTAGAATACATAAAGAAAGCAATTTTGTATTGTTACACTGGATAGAAAGAGTGTGAGAATTCGTTATACAAGCAAAGTGAAAGTAGTAGTAGTAGTAGTAGTAGTAGTAATAGTAACAACAACAATAATAGTAGTAGTAGTAATGAGTGTATGCATTTTATTAAGGTATGTTTTACATGATATTACATTGTGAATCTCTGTTATTAGTCTTGGTATCAAAAGAGGGTAACCTTTTATCTGGAGTAATCGATATCGTACGTCTTTTTTCTTCTTTTTGATGCTTTTTGGCTAATGTTTCTAATAACTTGACTCGTTCTTTTGCTTCTTTATGATTTCCTTTTTTAACTGCCTTGGAATAATAATAATGCGCCTGTTGAAAATCTCTTGGTGCACCAATAGCCATTTCATAATACCATCTATACATGCATATATGTATTTGTATACACATGTATATTTATGTAAGTGATAAATACAATAAGATAAAATAAACAAAATTTACCCTAACAGATAGCATGCATCAGGCAAATTTTGATCTGCAGCTAATTGACACCACTTAAAGGCTGCATCTTCATCTCGAGCATGTGTTTTAATCCAATTAGATTCATCCTGTTCAAATAAAGCGAGTTGATCATTAAGTTGATTAGGAGGCACTTTAACACCTTGATTATAAATTTGAGAAAGATTGTACATAGCATAACTATGTTTATTTTCGTTTGCAGCCATTTCATAATAAAAAATAGCCTTTGTCATATTCACTCTTATGCCATAAAGGCCTTGCTCATAAATGTAACCTAAACGAAACTGAGCTACTGCTAAACCCATTTCTGCTGCATGTTCAAAATAAGTTATAGCTGCAAATGTACCACCATAGCTTTGAATTAATTCACTAAATGATTTACAAGTAAAAAAAAAAAAAATGGATATACATATATAAGAATCAATACTTGAATATATATATATATATATGTGTGTATAATGTATCTATCTATCTATCTAGAGAGGGTTTACCTTGGTATATTAACAGATGGGTAATCATTTGTAAGAAGTAATCCTAAGGTATATGGTGCGTCAGGACAAGAACCTGTTGATTTTTCAGATGCTTTAATTAATAATTGAATGGCTCCATTTACATTACGTCTTGAACCAAACTCTCCATTTAAATTGATCATTGCAATTCTCTATACAAAAAAAAGCATAAATAATAAAGAATAAAAGTCTATATACATATACATGTGTATTTCTTTTTTTTTCTTTTACATAGAGTGCTTCAACAAGCCCTAAACCGGCAGCTTCTTCATAAAGTTGAAAAGAAGTCATATAATCTTGTTCCCTTTCATGATATTGTCCTACAGCAAACATGGCTTCGGGTACTTTTTCTTTTGCAGCAACTTCATAAAATTTTAATGCACGTGTTGTATTCTTTCGAAAACCATACATGCCTCGATCATACCATAAGGCTAGCAAATAAGCTGCTTCTCCAACATGTTCGTAAGCTAATCGTTTAATCCATCTGACACCTTCTTCTTCCAACATTTTTCTCTTTTTAAATTTTGTACTGGTCTTATCATCTGATTCCATTATTGCTGTTGTTGCTGTTCCTGTTGCTGCTACTGTGATTGAGTCTCTATTGAATAAAGAGGATGCACTTCTGCTGAAATAGGTATCGACACTACTACGACGACTGTCATCATTCATACTGTTGGGTCTCTTTTGTTGTTGATAATAACTTAAACTCTCTTTACGAGGTCGTTTCAGTAAGAGAGGTAATGTGGATGATAGATTGGATGAATAGGAAGGTCGATTCTCTGAATAAAGATGGGCGACTTCTAAAAGATATTTAGCATAAGTAAGTTGAACAACTCGATCATTTGTTTTTAAAGCCATGGATCGATAGAGCTTAATAGCATCAGGATGACTTGTAAGACTATAAGAGGCTTTAGAATATCTCGAAGAAGATTTCTGTTGTTGCAAGAGATGAGTAGGTAATTCAGTAGAGGAAGATGTGAGTAAAGGATTATGTTGATGTTGCTGTGGTGAACTATCGATAATTGAAGAAGAAGAAGAAGGAGGAGGAGGAGGAGGAGGAGGAGAAAGAGACATAAGCTGTTGATCTCTACTTGACTCTTCCTCTCTTTCATCCATCTTCTCCTCAGAGGCTTCATGGGTTGTGATGATGATACTAGCATTTACAGTTTGTTGAGCTATAGAAGGAGCCCCTTTACCCAAGGTAGTAGAAGTAAAGAAATCAGGATGATGTTGCGGTAATTTTGGAGGCGAAGATTCGGATAATAAATGAGATTCTTTAATGGTACTTAAAAGAGGAGGTAATCGCTTTAGAGGAGGTAAAAATTCCAATCCTTCCTTATCCTTATCAAAGGGTGATGTATTATCCCCTTCTACTAGTACTTTGGACACTTTACGTACAACAGATGCTTTACTGTTATTATCATGATAATTTTCATTTTGCCAAGAATTTGGAGAATTGATAGGTACGACAGTAATGATATCTTCTTGATCTTTATTCATTTCTTCAGGAGTTGAAATAATGCTTGGATTTAAAGTGGGTTTATATTGTTTATTATGGTCATCTTCATCTGATAAATCTGGATTAACGACGCGAAGAGTAAAAGGAGGATTTATAGCTGCTATCGCTGTACCCGTATCAGAATTGAGTGATATTTTACTATCATTTAATAATAGCTGTGTTGTTTGTGAAATACATTGCTTAGAATTTAAATAGTCATTAGCAATGTTATTAGATTCGAATGGTAATGAAGCACTTTGAATAGAAGGCATTTTTTTTTCTTTTAGTAATAATAATAAAAAGATTCAAATTAGATTGTAAAAAAAAAAAAAAAAAAAAAAAAAAAAAAATAATAATAATAATAAACAAGTAATTAAATGGAAATAAAAAGAAAAATAATAATAAAAAAAACAATACAAGTTGAACTCCCTTTATTTTTTTTTGTTTAAAAAAAAAAAAAAAAAAGAAACCTAAATCACACAAAGAAAATAGATTAAGGCACCAAATACAAGTAAATATCATGTGACGAGTTTATAATCAAATTTTGATTGGTCAATAATTAGATTTAGAAAAAAAAAAGTTATTTATAGAAATTTGCAGTTATAAAAATCACAAGAAAATAGAATTTCCATCTTATTATTTTAAAATGTAATGTCTATATTATATATAACATGGTAAATACGAATAAACGTAATCCAGTTAATTATGAGGAAAAGGGTTTATTAAGGAAAACTGGAAAAAAAAATAAAATAAATAAGAGTTCAAAAGTAATCTATATTTATAATTTAACGTGTATATTACCAGGTAATAATAATATACTATTTATATAAATATAAATATTATACACAATTTTATAATTAATTGTTTGTTTTATAAGGTTGGTAGTTAGGATACATGGGTGGATTTGGTTGGGAGGCGGGTGGTAAGTGCTGTTTATGATAATGAGAAGGTGGAAATTGACCTGGATTAGGTCGTTGTTGTTGTTGTTGTTGTTGCTGTTGAAAATAGTGTTGTGGAGCAGGACGTTGTTGCTGAAGATATTGCTGAGGATGAAATTGTGGGCGTGACTGTTGATATTGAGAAGGAGGAAATTGGGTTGGCTGAGGACGTTGTTGTGGAATAGGGCGATAAAAGTTAGAGGGATTATTAGGAATACGTTGAGGTTGCATGTTAGAGGGATTATTATGAATACGCTGAGGTTGCATGTCAGGCGGATTATTATGAATACGTTGAGGTTGCATGTTAGACTGTGGTAGTAAATTAGAATGATTTACCTGTATTGGAGGTAAAAAATTTCGAGTTTCATCTACTACTTTTTCATTATTTTTATGCTCTTCATTTTGAGGGATTACAGTTTCATCAACTAACGGTTCTCTTTCACCTTCCTCACTATTCTCTTTTTCCTTCTTCTTTTTATCCTTCTTCTTTTTATCCTTCTTTTTCTTCTTCTTTTCTTTATTCTCTTCATCGCTGGATGCATCTACATCTGACTTATCATCTTTAGTTTCTTTTGTTTTTTCCTTTTCAGTATCAGAACCCATTTCAGCTTCATCCTCTCTTTCCTTCTTCTTCTTCTTCTTTTTGTCTTTCTTCTTCTTTTTTTCTGTGGTCGAAACTAACTCGGGATGAGCAAGAGGACTTAAGCTTGACATACTAAGTGCATCATGAATATAATTTGCTTTAACAACAAGCATAGCTTCGTCATATGTAAACTAAATTAAAAGAGGAGGAATTAGGATATCAAGTTTTTACCCTTATATAAAAGTGTGACTAGACTACTTAAACACCTTACCCAACGTCTTTCTCTTTTCTTTTGTTCTGGAAAATTCTTAGTTACTTCTTTAATTTCCATTTCATAAATCCAATGATGCGCCTTTACACCTGTCTTTGTCTTTTCAGCAAAAACACCAATATGTCTAGTAATAACTCCTTTCACACCTGCTTCCTCCCATGTCTCTCTCATTGCAGCTTGTTTTTGTGTTTCATCCTTTTCCCAACCACCTTTAGGCTAATAGATTATAAATTAGAACAAGATGATTACAAGTAAATGATCAATTGACTTACAATCACCCAAGCTCCAGGATTACCTGAAGAAGAGACTAATAAAAATCGTTTATTGATAGGGTCAATAGGTAAACAACCAGCTACTTGTCGAATGCCTTGTTCATCGAACACATCACAACCATGACCATGTCTTGGCGTCATACTATACTCTATCTCTGACTCTTTATTTACTGCCTTTTTTTTATTTTTTTTAAAAATTTTCGTAAATTCTGGCATCTTGACTAATTGCTTTAATTCTTTTAAAAATTGAAAAAGAAGAAGAAGAAGAAGAAAAAAAAAAAAAAAAAAAGAAAAAAAAAGAAAAAAGGAATTTGTTTCTCTTTTTAATTTTTATTTTTATTTTTTTTATTTTTAAATTTTACCTTTTTAGTTTTTTATTTATTTATTTTAACTTTGTTTCTTACTTTTTTTTTTCATTTATTCAATCCATAAATCTTGCTGTAATATAGCTTATTTTATATTATTTGTTTGGTTGTTATAATAATTTCTGGTCATTTCTTTTCAATATATTAATTATCATGCTTTTTTTTTTTTTTTTTTTTTTTTTTTTTTTTTTTTTGTTTGTTTGTTTCCGCCTATTCTGTTACTGCTATACTATTGAGCCGAGGTTTAAAGATTTAACTAAAAAAAGAAATTTTATATTTATTTTAAAAACAATGTATGAGATAATACTCCATTATATAAATACACTTTTTTATTTTTAAACATATTTTATAAGAATACATTTATAAGAAGCTTATAGAATATGACAATTTAGGTTCTTCTTATAAAAGAAAAGCATAGAAGCCTTTACTTATTACGTAAATCCTACTGTTATTTTATCAAGACAGCTCAAGGACAAAGCAAACAGGAACTTTTAAGATAATATAAATTTGTAATACATATTCATTACACTCGTAAATGATAGGATAGTGACACGATGGCATAATTTAATATCCAAGTCAACTGCATAAAAGGGTATATAAAGCAGCTTATTACTAATAATAATAATAAAAGAGAGAAAGATGCTCTTCATTACTACACCGACAAAACAATCATTTTCTTCTAATAGTTCATAATTATACTTAAATAATGATAACTGTAATTCTGTATGCAAAATATTCTATTAAGGATTCTATAGTGCTATTTTCTTTTCTTTTTTTCTCTTGGTAGTCAGACTGTCAGTTAATTAGTAATAAAATGTATCCCACCTTCTCAAGATATGAATACTTATAGCCATTCTTTAACACTTTTATAATTAAGCAACATTGTGTCCATATAATATCTACTTTTTTTTTTTCTACATCTAACTATATACTGGCTATTCTGTTTTATCAATCATGGTACATACTTTATTTAATTCTACTACTCCCTTTTTATTTTTGACAATTGACATATTACTTCCTTTGTACTATATGACTTAATATCCCCTGAGATCTACAAATGATAATGTTGGAGAGGAATAAAGAGAGAGAGCCGTACTGTATACTTGAAGGTCTCTACTAGCAGTAATAAGCTCTTCAATCATTTGTTTCAGTTTAATAATCAGATTTACTACTGCTATTATTGCCTCTAGTATGCATATATGTATATACATATATAATAGCAATTATAATGACATTATTTATTGATGATTATATTTGTATATGTATGTAAAAACTTATTTACTAGAAGAATATACGTGTATATGTATAAAAGAATCATTATTTATTATTAATTGAATATGTATTTAACAGGTCTGAAAATTGCTATTTAATTTAATAATTTTGACATGTTCGAATCTTCATTTGTATCAGCATCTTTTTATAAATAAAATTTTATTTTATACACATAGATTTTAAGTACAACGGCTCTCTTTATTATAAATAGACTATAGGAAAAGTGTGTTTATTACTAAATTGGCGCAGTCTCAAAAGATGGACATTTACTTTGTGAGCATTTATTTGACTTTTAAGGTAACTTCCGTATTTATTTCTGAAGTATTCATCAAAGATATTTTAAATTAGTAACTACACTTGCTTTTTTTACATTATAAAAATACCATTGTAGCTTCCTCTCTCTCTCTCTCTCTCTCTCTCTCATTGATATAAACATAAATATAAATATAAACCTATACATAATATATCTAATAAATATACAGTACAGTTTATACTCTATTATTTTGAATGTATATTATATGCACTATGATCATAAGCTCTAATCAGAAATGTATATTAAAAGGATTAGAATGACTTTGTAAAGCTTAACTAATAATGTCGATCGTTTGTATTGTAGTTACACGAGCAAGTTTATTCTATGCTGTAGTGGTTCTAAAAAAAAAAAAAAAAAAAAAAAAAAATCGAATGAAGTCTCTTCATCTGCGGAAGCACTGTATTCCGAAAATACACCAAAAAAAGCAGCAAACCACGATGATAGTGAGCTGTTATAGCTCAAAGTAAAATACAAAAAAAAAAAAAAAAAAAAATTGAATGCTGTGTCCTAATAAAAGAGATAATTGTATTACAAAATCTTCAAACCAATAGTGTGATATTAAATCAAAATTTTATTGCAAAAATTTATATAAATAGGTGTATGTCAAAGAGAGCATATGAGTGAAAAAAATATATAGATATATATTTGTTCTATTAGTTTATAATAATGAAAACTTTATTCTCATTTGCACTTCCATTAGCTGCTTTTGCTTTACAAAGTGTTACCGCATTCCTTGTAGAAAGAAATAACTTGGAATTTCTAGTTACCGTCATTCCTGAAACGCCCTATCATGGAATACAAGTCTGTATTAATGTAGATACCTGTGCTTATGCATGTAAGCCAATGTCCTATACTTCTCCTAATCTTTTGGGTTATTTTCCTGGTGTTTGTCCTAGTGCTTCTAACTTTGTTGATGCATCAGTTTGGGCGGATAGCAATGAACCTGCTATCCCTGAATATGTATTGATTCAAAGCACAAATGAGAGAGTGCCTTGTGGTTATGGTGGTCTATTATATAATAGAGATGTCTGGTATTGTCCTCCTCGTCCTCCAGCTACTACTACTACTACCACCGCCGCCGCCACCACCACTACTACTACTACTACTACTGCTGCTGCTGCTTCTACACCTACATTGACTTGTGCAAACCATAACATCTACTATAACAAACGTAAAGGCAATGGTCTGTCTGGTGATTGTTGTAAAGATCAACGAGATTGTGTCAATCAATGTATCAGAGGTAAATGCAATGGCCCCTCTCAAACAAATACTTCCTGTACAAACCCTCGTATCTACTTTGGAAAAGGACGTGGTAATGCTTATCATGGTGATTGTTGCAAGGATCAATCCGACTGTATTGATGACTGTATTAAAGGAAAATGCAATGGCCCTCGTAGAGGTGGTATCAGTACAAGCAAGCCTGCACCAACTTGTCTTACTGGCTATAAAGGCAAAAAGAAAGGAAATGGGCCGAAAAATGCTTGTTGTTTGACTCAAGCTGATTGTAAAGAAGACTGTGTACGTGGTAAATGTAATTAATAATCTAATAATAAAATAATGCCTCCCTCCCCCCATCCGTAGTATTTTATTTTTATTTCCGTATATATATATATATATAATGCATTTTAAGAACAATTTCATTTGAGATGATATTATAAGATAAATCCAATTTATTTATGGATATATATAAAAATATATATTATCGTTTATTTCCTTTACTAAGCTTATAAAGTGGAACTAGGTATCTTTGGCAGTAAAGCCAATAAATTATCACATATATTTAGTTTGTCAATATGTTCTAGTATTTTTTGCCTTTCATTACTGTTCCAGACTGCTCTTGATTGTAATTGCTCTTGTAACAATCTTTTCTTATGTTGTATTGCTCTTACTTTTCTTTCAAACAGATAAAATAAAACTTCTGCTCTTTCTAATACTGGTTCTAATGGTATATTTCCTGTTAAATCATTAATATACTATATGCAAAAAAAAAAAAACAAAAAAAAAAAAACAAATAATTATTAATATTATGTATAATATAAAGTATAAAGTATATATATATATATATGTACCTTGATTATCTCATCAAATTGATTTAACTCTTCCATCATTTGTTTCCTGTGCATATCAATAATAGCCAAAGCAATGAATAAAATCATTTTATCCGTTAGATAATCTGTCCAGAGCACCTCCCACAATCGAATGACATCTTCCCATTCAAACTCACGCTTAAAACATACTAGTAACCATCGAAAACAGAAAAAGAGATTAGATGATTCTGTTTCTTCCAATCGTCGATAAAGATTAGGGTCCATAAATTGAATCAATGCATTCAAGGTCTTGAGTTGTCTATGCATACCTGATTGATCTATAAAAAAGTTGGATTGCACACGATCCATCAATGCACTAAATGTCCAAAACGCCATTGCTTCATTTCCCATGACCACAAAGAGAGGGGCCAAAAGATCTGACATGCCTTGCACATATCCTCCAAGCTCTGTATTGTGAAAATTGTATGTAACTAATATATCCTTCATAGTTTCTAAATTTGGGTTCGTTCCTACTGCCATAGCAGGATCTGGGTTAGGGAGATCTTCAGCTTCAAAGGCCGCTTGAGTTCGATCGGTACGATGGACATCTTTATCAATACGATGCTTCTCGTCTTGAAATTCTTTCGTACTGCACACTTCAGGATGATCAAACCAGCGTGCCTTTATATTGTAATAGGCATCGAGTCGACTTCGACGTAATGCCTCTCGTTCATTAAAGTTAGAGTCCCAAGGGTAAATTCCTAAGAGAAACTTCCATGCCTCAATACGAATATCAGAATGAATCCCCCCACGAAAGATCAGTTTTCGCACATACTCAACTGAGACTGCTAAACGACCTTCATTATCAAAGAGCTGAACCCATTCTTCAGGCAAAAGAGGCGAACGACGAGTATGAATTGGAGCAGGACCATAAAGCTCAGGCATACCTACTAATAGACCATCCAAATCGTCTGCTTGATAATAACGAGAAGCTGAGGTAGTAATACTCCATCTTGCTAAATAATATGAAGCCATATTATATTCATTTATTGTATTCTGTACATTGCCATTTCTACTTAAGGCTTGAACAGAAGGTGGCATTAACGGTAACAAAGGTCTCGTTATAGGGTGTTCAAGCACTTGTGCTGCAGTATTTCGGGAATATTGAGTAATTCTTGAAAACCGCTCAAGTAAATTCCATCGAGCCTCTTGTAGTACTTTAGTAATAGGATCCATACTTGACCCACATGCTTCTTCAGCAGAGAATTCTTGCTCTTTAACAGAATTTATATTTGTTTTATTTGTATTATTGTCAGAAATAGATTCACCTACCAAATATAGATGCTCTGCATCCCTGTATACATATACAAATTGTTAGATCAAACATTAAATAATAATAATAATAATAAAAAGAAAAAAAAATAGATACCTCTTTAATGGAGTGAATGCATCTAATATATCTATAATATCATATCCTGGCCACGAAGCTTTATCTAAATAACAATTATGATAGAGGGTTGAATCATTCAAGGCCGAATACCATAATGGTTTCAAAATGTCACCAGTCCGAGATGTGATGATGATAGAGCCTTGAGTAGTTGATAATGGTGGACATATGTATAACGAATGAATGTTCTTTATTCCGATTGTCATCGTTTCTTCCTCACCAAAGTTCAAATCAATAGTTGGAAATCCCTGATCTACAGCTAAGACACCATCTAATTCAATAAATTTTGTAATATCATGAGGCTCAATTAAATATTCTGGGATCCAAGCTATTAAAATGTTTACATTTTCCTATATGTGTATATAATTTTTAGTCCATGTACGTCATAAATATGATGATGATCAACAAACCATTGATTTCGAAACAATAGCAAAAAAACCATGTATTGAATTTATGGATGTGGTTTTGAGATAAAATCCTGATTTAGTATATATCAAGCGGACTTTATTATTAGAAGATGCAGTGGGAGAAGTAGTAGCTGCTATTGATCTATACGCAGCAGGTCTAGGCGGTAACTCAGGAGGAAGAAGGGATATAGGATCCAGTTGAAATTCCGAAGGATTATAGGTTGGGTAAATCGTTGAAAAACTTGATTGATGATTTAAAAATGGATTATATAATGTCTTTTGATGAAGAAAGATCTAAATGTTAGATTGATGATTTTTTATTCATTTATATACATGTTCATTTTTTACCCTGTCATTTAACTGTTGTTCTCTTAAAGAAGAGCTTGCTTCGAGATTACTTTCTATTATTGAAGAATGCATAAAATCGTTTAAGGTGCTTCCTCCCATTTTGACAATAAATGTTAAGAAATGAAAAACAAAGTGCTTTTTATGCAAAACACAAGATTTTATTATTTAAAAAAAAAAAAAGAAAAAAAAAAAAACTTGGCAACAAGGCACAACCAATTATTTTCTTGGCTGTCATGCCCTTTTTTTTTTTTTTTTTTTTTTTTTTTTTTTTTTTTTACTTTTACTTTTACTTTTTCTTTTTCTTTTTCTTTTTCTTTTATTTTTATTGCAATAACTTTTTAATAATATCAGACACAAGCTTACGGTCGGCAACTGAACTATCATGGTTCCAAGCTTTCATAACCTTACCCATGTCCCGCATTGTTGTTGCACCCAGTCTATGAATAATTTCTCGAAGCTCTGTTTCAATCAACTCAGGACTCATCTGCTCGGGTAAATAATCTTGAAGTATTTGAAGCTCTTGACGCTCTTGTTCTGCTAATTCAGGTCGTCCTCCTGATTCATACTGGTTAATGGAGTCTTGACGACGTTTTATGGCCTTTTGTAAAACAGACATGAGGGCTTGATCTTCTGAAGTGCCTTCTTTAAAATTTTCACTTTTTATATAATAAGTAAAATCACTTAAAAGACCCTTAACGACATTTAAATCAGGCTGCTTTTTAGTTTTCATAAAAGTCTTACGATCATCCTTAAGACGTGTAATGAGAGGTGCTATTTTTATTAATCAAGATTAACTATCTTTCTTATTGAACATGTATGTTCTATATACATATCTATTTTACCTGCTTCAACAGCACCACTTGTATAATATCGAGTAGCAATAAATGTAATAGGTTTAAATTGTCTAATAAAAATTGACATAGTTAAAAGAAAATGCAAACAAATAAAATTAACAGGCTTATGCACTTTTATTATTTTGCCCCAGAAAAAAAAAAAAAAAAGGAATACTGTCGGAGCGCAATAACAACAATTCCATCATTATTTCTTCATTTGCACTTTTTTTTTATTGTTTTTTTTTTATTTAATATACACGCATAATATAAATGATTTTTTCCCTCTTTTCTTTCTGGTTTTTTTTTTTTTTTTTTTTTTTTTTTTTTTTTTTTTTTTTTTTTTTTTTACAGAAATTATTGCTGAGGTTGGAAGCTATTTGAAGGATTACTAGCATCAAGGCCTTCAGTAGTATTACTCATAGTAAATTCTGTTAAAGGGGTTCCTAAAAATTGTGAGCCATCAACATTGTCAACATTATGGAAATCTAAAATTTCAGAATACATCATCACTTTCCAGGTATCAATAGGTAAATCAGCTTCATTAAAAGACCAATCAAACTTCTCATGTGCAACTGGTTCATCTGTAGGATCATGATAGGGTGCTAAATATGGATGAGCTAATGCTTCTTCGGCTGTAATACGTTTACGAGGATCAAAAGTCAACATTTTCTCCAATAAGTCAATTGCTTGAGCATCTTGTCCTGCAAAACGTTGACTGAAAGGTACAGGATCACGTTTGGGTAAATTTTTTACAAAGCGGAGAGTCTAAAAAAAATAAATAAAAAAAAGGTGAGTATGTTATATATAAATTTAAATATGCGTTATATATACATTTTCGCTGCAAATAGTAGAGATCACATCATCATCAGGGGTACCAAGAAGTTCCGTAATAATTGAGAATTGATGAACATCTAAATATATTGGTATCAATATTATTGTTTTCATTATCAATGATTGAAGCTATATAATAAACTTACGATCTTTGCCAGGGAAAAGAGGTTTTCCTTCAAGCATTTCTGCAAAGATACAACCTGCGCTCCAAATATCCACAGCAACATCATATTTTTGCCAAGTTAACATAATTTCTGGAGCACGATAATATCGAGTAGATACATAGCCTGTCATCTGAGGGTCTTGAATACGGGCAAGACCAAAATCACAAATCTTAAGGTCGCAATTTTCATTAATAAGAATATTACTAGGTTTCTACATGCATATATGTATACATGAATTATTAGTTTTTTTTTTTACAAAGTATATAAATATTATAATACCAAATCTCTATGGATAACACCAGCTGAATGAACATATTTTAAGCCTCTTAATATTTGATAAAGAAAATATTGAATAAATTGCTTTTCCAGGGGACGAGATTGTAATAAACGATGAAGATCAGTTCCCAACAATTCTGTAACGAAATAGCTATCGTTTTATAAGATAAAATTCCATATAAACTTACATGCGTATACTTACATATCTTCTAAAGGTGAAATAAAGATATCACTTAAACTGATAATCTATAAAATAGTAAGTCTAAATGCAAGATATACATCTGTGTATATGCTTTATTTACTTTTACATACATTTTCGTGTCGAAGTGCTTTTAATAATTTCAATTCACGATAAGTGCGTTTGGCTAAAACAGGTGCCGAGAAGGGTTTCATAATCTTTTTAATAGCAACATTCATACCAGTCAATTGATCTTTTGCAGAACTATACATGTATAAAAAAAAAAAGTAATTTAGAAGTCGCTCTTGTTAATTTATATTCAAGTATGCACATTAACAAATCAGCATTAATGTGAATTAAGAATAAGATCAGTTTACCATACAAGGCCAAATGCGCCCATACCAACAGGTTGTAAGTCAACATATCTAATATATAATAAACGTGTCAATTTTTGGTTCCTTTTTATTTTATCAACAGTATATTTGGCTTTTATTTAATCCTTTTTCCTACCTTGTAGTTACTTCAAATACAGTACCAAAAATGGACAATTTAACAAATTCAGCCATTTTGTTCAATAACCTAATTATATATTTTTATAAATATGTGTATAAATATTTATATATATATAAAAAAAAAGAAAAACAAATGAATGTGGACAAAAGGATCATCGTCAGCAAATCGCGATGAATGATTTAAGCGCAGCAATCATTAGCTTTTATGGGGTGCTTGAAGGGTTAAATGGAAATATATGCTTTCTTTTTTTTTATTTGTCTGCTTTTTTTTTTTTTTTTTTTTTTTTGAGTTGATTGATCAATGAATCATATAAACCATGATTTATTATTCATTTTATAGTTGTTATTTAATTCGATCTTTAAAAGAAGATCAACGAAATAAGGTTTATGTTGGATCTACACCAAACCCAATTCGACGATTAAGACAACATAATGGTGAATTAACACAAGGTGCTTATCGTACTAAAAAACATAGACCTTGGTAAAAAAAAAAAAAATAAAAATAAAACCAAACATCATAAATGAATAAATTCAGTTAAATAATGTATGTATGTATATAAAAGGCAATATGTAATGATTGTTTATGGCTTTCCAAGTAAAAAGCATGCACTACAATTTGAGTGGGCATGGCAAAAGCCACTTCAAAGTAGACATACAAAAATAATTACAGACACTTTGTCTATAGAAAAGAAGTCTTTACTGCTAAAAAATACAAAACATTCTAATTTAATGTTAACAAAAATGTGGGCAGCGCAGTTATTGTTAAATACAAAGCCATTTTCTATCTTGCCTCTAAAACTCCGATTTGTCACACCTAATATGCA
This sequence comes from Cokeromyces recurvatus, assembly GCF_025118155.1. Taxonomy (NCBI): domain Eukaryota; kingdom Fungi; phylum Mucoromycota; class Mucoromycetes; order Mucorales; family Mucoraceae; genus Cokeromyces; species Cokeromyces recurvatus. The sequence goes on from NW_026251390.1 coordinate 205,258, forward strand.
GGCTTTGTTTCTTGATAGTTGCGACCTACCAAAGCATATGACAACTTCGGTAGGATCTATAGAAGACTTGATGAAAGATATCAAGAAGAAAGGTACCGTTTCATGAATGCTATAAGAGTGAAATAATATTAATATTTCTATAAACAGAAGAGGATGTTATATCAAGATTTCAAATAATGAGAAAAGAAAATAATGAATTACTTTCCTTAATATTAGATTGTTTTATATGTAAAAAATCTATATCAATAGTATGTATCATATATGGCAGCATTGTTATACAAAAAAAAAGTATTAATCTCTCATGTCTATAATATAGGACGATACAATGAATTATATAGAATGTTTTCATTGTTATGCTATGACAAGCCATATATCTTGCTTAGCTGTTCAATGGATAGGGCCGTTAGAATTAATGCCAGTAATTGGCCATTGTCCAAATTGTAATCATTTATTACTATGGGGTGATTTAATTTTAGAAGCTAAACTAAGAAGCCGTGCTTTAATTAATGAGATGGAAAACATTAGTAATGATGATTCATTATCAACAACATCAACCACTACTATAGACAGTTCTTCATCATCTTCAGTAATTAATTTAACCACTTATTAATAAAAAAGCTTATGTACAGGTTTTTTTTTTATTGTGTAAATAATACATAAATAGAATCAGAGAATTTGGAAAGTTCTATTGTCTTAACAAAATCTCATACACAACAGCACAAAGAAAACTATCAAACTAGATGAAAATAACAATTCTTCGGAGTATTTTCATCAAGTCCATCAATCATAGTAGGCCATTTATTTTATGTGCAAATAAAAGAAATAAGGAAAGTGACCAATAAATTTAGTTTCATTTAGATAGTATTAATTAGTTTACATTTAACATTCGCTCAATTTATTGCTGCGGCTTATTATGGAACAAGTAGCAAAAAACTAGATCATAGTGTGTTATTTTTTGTCCAATTAAATCAATATAATATACACGTCACAATCTGATTTAGTTAAAAAAAGTTTTTTTTTTTTTTTTTTTTTTTTTTTTTTTTTTTTTTGTATTCTACCTTTCTTTTTTTAATCAAGACCTTTAAAAAAAAGAGAAACCGTAAATCAAACATGAGTGGAAGTATCTCTGCATCAAAAGCTAAGCGTCTTGCAGCTAGAGCTGCTAAGAAAGGAGCCAAGTCTGGAAAGAACACTCCCATGACATCAGAGAACAACTCATCTGAAGATTTAGGAATGGAAAATCTCAAGATCAGTACTGATCGTACTGCTACTGGTGTTTATACTTCTCAAGAAAGAAGTAGAGATATTAAGATTGACTCTTATTCTCTTAACTTCCACGGTCGTGTTTTGATTGATAACGCTTCTATCGAACTTAACTTTGGTAGACGTTATGGTCTTATTGGTTCTAATGGTTCTGGTAAAACCACCTTTTTGCAATCTCTTGCTTCTCGTGATATCGAAATTCCTGATCATATCGATGTAAGTATTTGTTTAGTTTTTTTTTGTTTTGTTTTTCTTTCCTATTGGGCATATAAGTGTAATATAGCATACAACAAAAAATATTTATCTGAAAAAAAAATATATTTTAGATTTATCTTTTAAATCAAGAAGCTGAACCTTCTGAGATGAATGCTGTTGAAGCTGTTATTGATTCTGCTCAAAAGGAAGTTGCTCGTCTTGAAAAGCAAGTTGAGGATATTCTTGGTGAAGAAGATGGTGGTGATAACCCATTGTTGGACGATATTTATGAACGTATCGAATCTTTGGACCCCGCTACTTTTGAAACCAGAGCTTGTACTCTTTTGGCTGGTTTGGGTTTTGATACACAACAAATGAAAAAGATGACTAAGGATATGTCTGGTGGTTGGAGAATGCGTGTTGCTCTTGCTCGTGCACTTTTCATTAAGCCTACCTTATTACTTTTGGATGAACCTACTAATCACTTGGATTTGGAAGCTACTGTTTGGCTTGAAGAATATTTGAAGACTTACGATCGTATTCTCGTTATCGTTTCTCACTCTCAAGATTTCTTGAATGGTGTCTGTACTAATATGATGCACTTGACACATAAACGTAAGCTTGTTTACTATGGTGGTAACTATGATATGTTTGTTAAGACGAAAGAAGAAAATGAAGTCAACCAAGCTAAAGCTTATGCTAAGCAACAAGAAGAAATTGCTCACATTAAGAAGTTTATTGCTTCTGCTGGTACTTACGCTAACTTGGTAAGACAAGCCAAGTCTAAGCAAAAGATTATTGATAAGATGGAGGCTCAAGGTTTGATTGAAAAGGTTGAGAACCCATTGCCTTTCAAGTTCTCCTTCACTGATGTTCCTAAGCTCCCTCCTCCTGTCCTTGCTTTCCAAGATGTTTCTTTTGCTTATGATGGTAACATGGATCATTGTCTTTATAGAAACCTTGAATTGGGTGTTGATATGGATTCTCGTGTTGCCCTTGTCGGTCCTAATGGTGCTGGTAAATCCACTTTACTTAAATTAATGAATAATGAGCTCGTTCCTACTGGTGGTCGTGTTCAGAAACACACTGCCTTGAAACTCGGTAAATACTCTCAACACTCTGCTGATCAACTCGATATGGATCTTTCTCCTATTGATTACATGCGTAAAAAGTTCCCTGAAGAAGGTTCTGATATTGAATACTGGCGTCGTCAAATTGGTCGTTATGGTTTGACTGGTTCTCATCAAACTTCACCCATCAAGACACTTTCTGATGGTCTTAAATCACGTCTTGTATTTGCTGAATTAGCTGTTCTTCGTCCTCATATTATTTTGTTGGATGAACCTACTAATCACTTGGATATGGAATCTATCGACTCCCTTGCTGATGCCATTAATCGTTTCTCTGGTGGTGTTGTCCTTGTTTCTCACGATTTCCGTTTGATTTCTCAAGTAGCCAAACAAATCTGGCGTTGTGAAAATGGTCAAGTCACACCTTTCGAAGGTTCTATCTCTGCCTATAAGGAATCTCTCAGAAAGAATGTCAAATTGTAAATTTATTTTCCTTATTATTCCAAAATTATACTTCTACAGCAAACTTTTATTATTTCATGTATAATGTCCTTTCTTTTGCTATAACCTAACTCTATATTGAACATCCTCCTTCCTTTTATATATATATAATTAAAGACTTACAACACATTTTATAGATTTTTTTTATATATAATTTGTCCCCTATACTATAGACAATAATACATGTTATTTCTAGTTTTTTTTTTAATTTGCTTATTCTCTCAGTTGACTATTATTTATAAAATTTAAATCAAAGCAGAAAAGATGAGGCAATCATATTGAGTGGAAAAGAGGTAGTGAATAGGCATACGTCTGTCACGAAAAAAAGAAAAGAAAACGGGCAGCATGTGATGTAATTCAGGCCGAAAAAAAAAAGAAGTTCCATAATTTTTGAAAGATTACGAAATTAATGTGAGACAATTATGTAATCATATGCCTGAATTCTTTTTTTTTTTTTTTTTCTTTTCTCCTAGGTTTTCTCTTTTCATTTTCATTTAAAAATAATATAGAAAAAGAAAACATGTCAACTAATAAGGACTATGAGCATACGATTGATGTTTCCAATCTCTTTTTCAGTTATGGAGGACCGCCTATTATTGATCATTTAGATTTGCAGCTTGATGCTGGTAATCGTTGTATTTTAGTAGGAGCCAACGGTGCAGGAAAAACGACTTTATTACGAATTTTAGCAGGTAAACGTATGGTAAAAGGTGATATTAAAGTCCTTGGTAAAAATGCATTTTTGGATGCACCACCTGTAAGTAAATTAATTATAACAATGTTTTATTTGAACAAAGATAATAAATGAAATAAATGAAATAAAGGGCGTTACTTATTTGGGAACAGAATGGGCCAATAACCCGATTGTCAAATCAGATTTATCTGTAGCGTATTTACTCAAAAGTATGGGTAGTCATCGTTGGCCAGAACGTACGCAACTATTATTAACTGTCTTGGATGTTGACGTGAAATGGCACATGCATCAAATCTCAGATGGTCAACGTCGTAGAGTTCAGTTGGTTATGGGTTTACTGCAGCCATGGGAGATATTATTATTGGATGAAGTTACTGTTGATTTAGATGTTCTTGCTCGCGCTGATTTTTTGAATTTTTTGAGAAAGGAGACTGAAGAAAGAGGCTGTACGATTGTAAGCTATTTTTTTTTTAAATATATATATATATATACGTATATGCTTATGTTTATATTAGGTTTATGCTACACATATTTTTGATGGATTAGGTGATTGGGCTACTCATATTGCTCATGTTGCTGACGGTAAATGCTTATCCATTCATGATGTAAATAATTTCCCTGAATTTGAAGAAATGAGGAAAAGACACAAAGAAAAGAATCTTGTCGATTCACCTTTAACATCACTCTGTCTTGAATGGTTAAGAAAAGATAGAGAAAAGCTCCGTAATATTAAAGCAATAGATCCTGAAACAGGTCTTCCTCATTCAAAATGGGATGACATGAGTAAGGATATGAAGAATCTTGGTGATAAATATTATAATTATTGGAAACAATAATGATAAATAAATTTCATGTGTCTTGATAGTTGTTGCTAATCAAACCTAAATAATTAAGATATAGAATCCTCTGCTATTGGCTAGTTTGATTGACAAAAATTCGTATGCATATTTTAAAACTTGTAATTTACTTGTTGAATGCAGATGTGTGAAAAAAAAAAAGCAAAGTACACATTGGATGAGTGGTAGCTGCACCATTCCATATTCAACAGATCTTAATGAAATCACAGTTTAAGTTACTATTATTCCTTTCGCTTCTTCTTTGCTTGTCAAACGTATTAATATACAATGATACCAATCTTCTGACAGTGGCTTCATCAGTACTCAAATAATTATCTCGTACTACTCCGTGAATATTTACAAAGAAGGAACACAGATAAGCAAAAAAGAAGAAAAAAAAAATACAATATCTGCTCTCCTTTTTAGTAGGTTTTCAGCTATTTTTATTTCCTGTCTTTTTTTGTTTTTGTTTTTTTTTTTTCCTTAAATTCACATAAAGATGAATAAGATTCCAAATGAGCTTCAACCTGCTTTAAAGACGATGTTACGAGCTTATGGTGTAGGTTGGTCGATAACGACTATTCCAGGCATTTTATCTATTCTTATTAAGACTTTATTTCTTGCAACAAAAAAAGACAATCGATCGACTACGACTACTACTGCTACTATTCTTCAAAAAGCTCTTTTTATCAGTCTGCCTCAGCTTTTAAAAAACAGTATCACACAGAATGGATTCCCTCTTTTATTAGTGGGTTCGTTAGGGGGTCAAAGGCTCTTGCGCTATTGGTATTCATCCATTATAAAAAAGAAAAAAAAGGTGTCGCAAAGGGCTGCTATTTTCTGGTCCTCCCTGATTACGATTGTTATTATTCGTCGTTTATTTCCAAAGACTAAGACATTGGATTTAACTTTTTTCGTTCTTGTACGTGCACTTGATGTCTTTGCTCATCGTATTTATGTTTCTGCTAAAGTTAGACAAAAGATGCCAGAATGGATACTGGAATATGGCAATATCTTTATTTTCATGCTGGCAAGCACTGAAATCATTTTCTCTTGGTTTTATGAACCTGAAAGATTGCCAAAGTAAATATTTATATATTCTTTTTCGTTTATATCACTATTCAGGAATTTGATATTATTCTATGTATGTCTCTTAGATCTTACGCGAAATGGATTACAAATATGTCAGGTATTGATACTAGATTATTAGAAACACTTCGAGCGATTCGAAATGGCAACTGGATATATGGTGTAATTATAAGGACGAACACTTTATAAGCATTTATTTATTATTTCTTATTTCTTATTTTACAGAAAGATACTGGACTGGGATATTTATTAAGTGATTATTGTGCACAATTAGGTTTACCTCGATCTTTTGGTGATCCTATTTATGGTAGAATCGATTGTACTGTTATTCATGAAGGCAGTCCCTATGGCTGTGAAGTGAATGCGTTATATCGTTTCTATAAAGGTTTTGTTAAAATATTTCCAGTAATGTATATAACTTGGCAGTTTTTTTTTTTTTTTTTTTTTTTTTTTTTTTTTTTTTTTTTTGCTTTTTCTTCATTATACTACTATATACATACTTAGTCATATAAATAGGTATATCTCTCAGTTCATCTATTGCCAACTTTATTTTTTCAAACATCACGTTTTATTCAAACACCTATTCAAACGATTTTACGTGTTCTTTTGGCTTCAACTCGTTCCTCTACATTTTTGGGAACCTATATTGCCATCATTTGGTACAGTATTTGTTTAGTAAGAACGCGTTTAGGACATCAGGTATTTAAGATCAATCAGACAAGGCTAGATAACACGCTATCACCCTTGGTGGGTAGTATGTTATGTGGCCTTTCACTTTTAGTTGAAAGTAAGCATCGTCGAGGTGAAATGACACTCTATGTCGTTCCACGTGCCCTTTTTTCATTCACAGAAAGAATCTTAAGTCCTCACCAAAAGGGAAGAGGGTGGGAAAAAGCTGCTGCTGAAATTGCTGAAAATCTTACCTTTGCTACCTCTGTGATGATCGTTCTTCATGCTGTTTATCAAGACCAATTTATGGTCAGACCTTCTGTACGTGGATTATTATCATGGATTTTGAAAGATGAATTAAAGCAAGAACAGATGAAAGACATGAGTGACTATTATCCTTCAGGTGACTCAACACCTATAGATGATAAAGATGAAATTCAATTAGAGATTACAAAAAAGGAGTCTATCGTGCTCTAGTATACAACTCTATCTACATTATATATACATTATCATTAAACGTCACTATTTTATTATAATTCACATAATACAGCGAATTTACTCTGAGCTGAATATATTGAAACCTTTTGGATACAATGCATACACACAAAAGTGAATAGCTTCTTTCTTAAACAGATATCATTTTAATATCTTACTGAAGATTTTTGTTTAAATAAACTTGGCTTAGTAAATAAATAATGTACATTTATAGATATATAATATCGTATTTAATGAGTCTAAAAAAAAAAAAAAAAAAAAATCAAGAATAATACTAATTAATCATATAAAATGATTGGCAGAAAATAGGTTGACTGCATAAAAAATAGGTATCTTTTCTTTTCTTTTTTTTTTTTCTCCTTTATTTTTCTTTTTTCTCCTTTTTTACCCACCTCACCCCCTCCCAATGCCACATCCAGCTGTTGTTGCAGCAATAGTTGTTAGCAGTGTAGCTCTCTTAGGAATAAGCGTCTATCAACTATGGAGAGACACAAGCTATAATAATGACTATTCACATTCAAAAGGTCGCCCTGATCCTTTTCGTCACAGCCATGACTTTGATTTTGATGATAAGAAAAGATTTAAAGAGAAGAGTGATGATGATGATAAGCCACTAATACGTAATCGAAAGCTCTTTTCACGTAAATCATCTTCCTCTGGTGATACAAGTAATGATGATGATAATTATATCGATAGAAAAAGGGTATTTGTTAAAAATATTTTTTTTTTTGCTTAAATAAATATAAACTAAAGTATATCTAAAAGTCCCCCAGAAAAGAATACCATGAACTTTCGTTGCTGGAAGATAGCATTATAGAAAGAAAAAAAAGACTATTAGCTGATCAAGCATTGCTAGATAAAGAAGAAGAAGAGTTTGAAAAACGGAAAAATGAATTTCTAAGTCATGGTCCTCTTTCTGTAAATTCAAATGAAGAGTCGGAAAGCTCATCAAATAATGATGTTGATAATTCTATTGATGTATTGAACACATTTGGAAATGAACAAGCTTCAGAGGAATCAGCAAGTAATTCAGATGAAAATAAGACTGAAAACCCATTTTACTCTTTCTATCAAATGGATAATGATGATAGCTCCTCTTTAGAAAAAGCATCATCATCTTGTACAGACACAAAAGAAGAAGAAAACCAGGAACATATAACTGATACGTTATACCCTTCAAACGATATAATAGAATATGAAAATCCTATACCTTATACTTCGCGTAGTGTATCTGATTCTGAAGAAAGCTGGAATGCTGTTAGTGATGTATGGAAGGCCAGCTCTAACAGTTCATATTACTCCTCAGATCAATTTACTAATATCAGTAGTCCTGATAACTTGTCAGACAGTGAATAAAAATGAAATATTAAATTGATAAACTTGAATATCTTTTTTCACATTTCACATAAAAATAAAAACAAATATTACATTTAATGGAATAAAGTACATTATACAAGTGTTAAAATAGTTATTAAGGATTTACTAATACTTGTGAAAAAAAGTGTATTGAAGCGAGAGATGCTAGTGGTAAGCACTAGAAGCCTCTTTAATAGTGTATTTTGTAATTTATACCATTGACTAGAACTGAAAATTATGAATACTTGGTCAGAACTATGTAAGAAACGCATCATCGAGTGTCAGTACAATTAGAATATTTGGAGGGGAGGGGGCAGTAATATTACTAATGTTACTTATAAGAGTCTTGTCATATAAACTGTTGTTTCCTGAAGAGAGGAGCTTTACATGATGATGATATAGAAAAGATAATTCAATATAGGATAGCAAATAGATTTTCATCATGATATGAATAAAGTAGTTAACATATAATACCTGCAGCTTGTTTACCCTCCAATCCAATAGATTAGTCTGTGAATACTCTAAATTCTCTTTTCTCAATCATTTTTTATTATTTAAGTATATTTTTAATGATGAGGGCAGTAAATGATCTATTCCTCAAGTAAACGCTATCTCTATTACTATATGCTTTGTCAAGAATATAAGAAAGAATTGGAGTAAAGATAAACAAGGGCTTGAACTACTGATATCTACTAAATTAATAGTAGTATCAATTTATATAGACATGTGATTTGTCTTTTTCTTAAAGATAAAGAATGTAAGAGCATAATTTACATTATAAAGGTTAAATGTTTAGTTGATGAAATGGAAATATATGAAATAAAGCCGTCTTTAGCAGAATACAATTAAGACATGCTATTTTATATTTAATTGCAAATATGACTATACAATTATCTTATTAAAAAAAAGAGCGAGGGGGGGGACCTTAAAGCTGCAGAGTATGGTTTTTATAAGATTATGCTTGTTTGCAAAGGAAGTTCCACACTCTTGCAGCAAGACACTAACGTCACTTAAAAAAAAAGTGTGATATAAGCATGAAAATCAAGATGGTATGCCGATTTGTGTTTTTTTTTAAGAAAGCAAAGACCAACAATTCTTATTGCATTTAATTCAAACATTATCTTAGGTATTATTTACAGGCAAAAGATTTGGCTCGTCTGTAAAACTAAGACAATTTGGATACTAGTAATATTTGCCCCAATAAAAGAATGCAGAAACGTCTAAAAAATATACAATTCCAGAGTGTTTATAATAACATTTTGAAGCAACAGACTGATCACGGAGCTTTAATAATCATATATAAAAAATATGATTGGACATTTGAGGGTGGACGTCATGAAGTTTTTTTTTTTTTTTTTCTCTCAGAAGGCGACGCGTCAATTATGTACACCATATTACGTTGATATCAACCGTATGTTTGAATTTATTTCTTTTTTAGCCATTTTATTTTAAATTTAACATAGCGCCATGGATCATTTTCCTTCAAATTGGGGTAAACCTCGTTCTGAATCAACAGATGTATATAATACTGTACCCATGTATAAATCAATTCCTAATAACTTGACCGAATCTGCTTATGGACCCATTACTAGAACACAGTATGTATTTTACTTTATTTTATTTTAAAAAAAAAAGAAACTCTAGCATAAATGAAAATCAATAACAACTTGATGCTTTTATAATTAACTAGAACACCTTTGGTCACCGGTACTTCTATTCTTGCCTTCAAGTATAGAGACGGTATTATGATGGCAGCAGACATGCTTGGTAATTTCACTCTAGCATAAAAAGTCAAGGACATTTTTTTTTAATGTTTTCTTTATTTGAATAATTAGGTTCATATGGTTCATTAGCTCGATTCCGTGATATCAAAAGATTATATCCTGTTGGAGAAAGTACTATTGTTGGTGCTTCCGGTGATATTTCAGATTACCAATACATTCAACATCTTTTGGATTCTCTAATGTAAAGATATTTGTATTATATCTTGTTGATTTTTAACTAATAAGTCTATCCATTTGATTAGGATTAAGGAACATTGTGCTGATGATGGACATGTCTTGGGCACTCCACACATTTATGAGTATTTGTGGAGAGTAATGTATAATAGAAGATCTAAATTCAATCCTCTTTGGAATGCTTTAGTTGTTGGTGGTATGAACAAAGGAGAGAAATTCCTTGGTTATATTGATTTAAGAGGCACAACATATCAATCTACAACAATTGCTACTGGATTTGGTGCACATTTAGCACAACCTATTCTAAGAAGAAGAGTTGAAGGTAGAGAAAATGATTTAACAGAGGAAGAAGCTATTGAGATTATGAATGAATGTTTGCGTGTGTTGTTTTACAGAGATGCTAGATCTTTGAATAAGGTATTTATATACATATATATATAACAGCAAATACGATTTTAGTTATTCATTTGCTGTACTTAGTTCCAAAGAGCAAAGATTACTGAAGAAGGTTTAGAAATTACCGAGCCTTATACATTGGATACTGAATGGGGATTTGCAGAAAAGATTCGTGGATATGGTGCTTAATGCATATATGCGCATACGCAAATATAAAAAAGAAGTTTTTTTCTTTTCTTTTTTTTTTCTTTTTTCGAACATAATAAAATAATGTATATATTACATTAAAACGTAGTATTTGCTTATATTGAAATATTTATATAAACGTTATTCTTTGCATAATTCTTTATCTGTTGGGCTTTGCCATGAGAAATTTTTGTAAGGAGCAAATAATTGATGGATTATTTCGTACACTTTGTTTTCTTTATCTGAATTTTTACGTTCTTTTACATCTTTCCAAGATCGAATAGCATCCTGTACCTCTGATTTTCTCGCAAGACCAATCACAGTTGAGTCCAATTGAAATTGATCTCTACCTTGAAAAGAGAAACGTGAAGCCAAATTAGCCAATGAAAGCCCATTCTCCGCAGCAACCGCCGCTGCCTTATCAGCGGCTTCGCGAATAGCTTCATGGGCTGGATGCCAACTAGGTGTCATACCATCACGTAAAAGAGCCATACAAAGAGGTGAGGCATTCATGATGTAACGTACTCCAACCTCTTTAAATTTAGGAGCATAATCAGCTAATAGAGTATTTTGTAGTGTATAATGGCAATAGGACAAGATAATATCAAGGGGCTGTCCCTTGTCGTAATTATACTTTGCTATCTTCAATAAAACCTCTAAAGGATAACCTGAACATCCAACATATTTAATTTTGCCTTGAGATTTCAAATCAAATAAAGCTTCTAAAGCTTGATTATGACCTACAACTTGTTCAAACTCAACAAACTCGACATCATGACAATAAACAATGTCAATGTAATCTGTATGCATTCGTCTCATACTTTCAGCTACACTTTCATATACTCTTCTCGCACTATAATCAAAATCTTTAACAGTATAACCATATCTACCTACCTTCGTAGCTAGATAGTAAGTATTTCTTGGGAACTCATCACGAATCTGATAAAGAGCATCTCCCAAAATACATTCGCTTTTACCGTAATAAGGAGAAGTATCAAAAGTATTAATACCTATCCATAACAATATTTTTTTTTTAACAGTTAAATTGGGATCCTGCTTAATTACACATCTATTCATTCTTACCAGAATTAAGTGCTTCTCTACAGGCCTCAACAGGATCTGATTCACTGAATTGATCATAAGAACCTGAAAGTGCACCTGCACCAAATGAGACTTCAGAAGGTTTAAAATAGTCTTGTGAAACAGGCTTATGATTATTAATAGAGTTTAGAATGATGAATAATTTTTAATATTTATGTATTTTGATTACCTTTGCCATAATGTTTTATGAAAAAAAAAAAAAAAACAAAAAATAAATTAAACTAGGATAATGTCTAATTTCTAAATAATGAAAAATCTTTAAGAATAGATTCTTCTTCACGTCATCATCTTTCTTATTAACGTGATTTAACTTTATAGTTCTACAATAGAAGTCATTTTCTGTTCCTCTTATCAGGGTCTTACCATTCATCATACTTTATTACACCGGCGCTTGAAAAAAAAAAAGTTTATTCTCACGATAACAGATAACAGTAATGAAAAAAAATTTATCTTTTTATTGGCTTGAGTTATATACACACATATTTTTTTTCTTCTTTTTTTTTTTTTTTTTTTTTCTATAGTTGATCATTCATACATTTAAGAAAATGACCGATAAAGTCATCGATCCCAGTAGTCTTTCTAATCTCTCTGAGATCCTTACTCAACATGTTCATTTTAACTGGACCATTTCATTTACTGAAAAGAAAATCAGCGGTCATGTCCTTTTAGACTTGATCACTTTAGTTCCTAACGTGACTAAAGTTGTTTTGGATACAAGCTATCTTGACTTGAAAGGTGTTTCTATGAATGGTCAACAACTTGAAGTAAGTAAATGAGTAATAGTAAAATAGATGTTAATTATATTCTAAACGCGTTTTTCTTTCTTTCTTTCTTTCTTTTTTTTTTTTTTTTTTTTTTTGAAAAAAAAAAGTATTCTGTCGCGGAACGTCATCTTAGTCTTGGTTCTGCTTTAACCATTACACTTCCCGAAGCATTAACTGATATTGGTACTAAATTCCAAATCAGAGTCGATTATTCTACTACTGATAAATGTACCGCTGTTCAATATTTGGAACCAGAGTAAGTTTGATTATACAAAGTGTGATAATGACGCTTATCGATTCTTTTTTTTTCCCCTGTACACTATTACTAATAGACAAACTGTTGGAAAGAAGCATCCTTATTTGTTCTCTCAATGTCAAGCTGTAAGAAAATTTTTATGATTTTGCTATTCTGTTTGGACACATTATTAATCTTTTTTTTTTTTTCTAAGATTCATGCTCGTGCTTTCGCTCCCCTTCAAGATTCACCTTCTGTTAAATTAACTTACTCAGCTTCTGTCAAGTCACCTTTGCCTGTTGTTATGTCAGCTCTTTTAGAATCTTCTGAGGAGAATGATGATGGTACAAAGACATATCATTTTAAACAAAACACTACCATTCCCTCTTATTTGATTGCCATTGCTGCTGGTAACTTGGCTGGTCGTGAAATTGGTCCTCGTTCTACTGTATGGTGTGAACCTGAAGTAGTTGATCAAGCTGCTTGGGAATTTGAGGTAAGTAAAAGATAAATAGTAAAAGGGGAAGAGTGGCTTTGTGCTAATATATATATATATATACATATATATTTATATACACATATACATATATTTTACTGTTTGTTAGGATACAGAAAAGTTTATTGCAACTGGTGAAAGTCTTTTAACTCCTTATGAATGGGGACGTTATGATCTTTTGGTATTGCCTCCTTCTTTCCCTTATGGTGGTATGGAGGTAAGGAGAATAGCATGATCATCATCTTCCGGTCTAATCCGGTTAAGGCTTTATTTATTTATTTATTTATTTTATTTTATTTTTTTGATTAGAATCCCTGTTTAACTTTTGTTACACCTACACTTTTAGCTGGTAAGATTGAACCTCCTCCTATTGACTATAGAATGATATTCACTTTTGATATGATATAGGTGATAGAAGTGCAGTTGATGTTGTTGCACATGAAATTGCTCATAGCTGGATGGGTAATTTGGTCACTACAGCTAATTGGGAACACTTTTGGTTAAATGAAGGTTGGACTGTCTTTATTGAGCGTAAAATTGCTTGTAAGTGTATCACTTTGAGTTCTTTCAATATAGATATATATATCTTTATATTAACCTCTTATTTAGCACGTCTTCATGGTGAACCTGAAAGACAATTCAGTTCTATTATTGGTTGGAAAGCATTGAAGGAGAGTGTTGAACTCTTTGGACAAGATTCTCCTGCTACTGTATTAAAGCCTGATTTGAGCAGTGGTATTGATCCTGATGATTATTTCAGTTCTATTCCTTATGGTAATGATAAACATTATATATAAATGATAATATATACATATATAATAATCCATTCTATAGAAAAGGGTTTCAATTTGCTTTATCATATTGAAAAGGTTGTTGGTGGACCTGCTATCTTTGAACCTTATATGAAAGCTCACGTTGAACGTTTTGCTTCCAAATCTATCACAACAGAAGAATGGTTAGCCCATCTTCATGAATATATGGAAACTCATCATGGTAAAGAAGTTGTTGAAAAGTTAAAGACAATTGATTTTGATCTTTGGATTAATGGTACTGGTATGCCACCTGTGGATCCCAACTTTGATACTAGTCTTGCTGATGCTTGTTATAACCTTGCCTCTCGCTGGGATCAAGCTCGTAATTCAGATGATCTTTCTCAATTCTCTCCAAAAGACATTGAAAACTTTACTTCTACACAAAAGAGTAAGTGGACGCAGTTCTGTATATACATATTATAAATTACTAATACAGATGATTATTAGTTGTTTTCTTGGAACGTTTAACTGACTGTGAGCCTTTGCCTCATAACTTACTTGCCAAGATGGATGAACTTTATGAAATGACACCTATTCGTAATGCTGATATTCGTTTCCGTTGGCAACAACTTTGTGTTATGGCAAGCTATGAAAAGATTTACCCTAGTGTTGTTGAATTCATTACAGAACAAGGTCGTATGAAGTTTGTTCGTCCTCTTTATCGTTATCTTTATTCAGCAAAGAATGGTGCTGAATTAGCCCAAGAAACTTTCTTAAAGCATAAGCATTTCTATCATCCTATTGCTGCACAACTTATTGCAAAGGATATTAATTTGAAACAATAAACCATTATTCTTATTATTAAAAATTAAAATTAAAAAAAAAAAAAAAAAGACCGTCATCACTTTTACCACCATGATCTGTCCAAATAAACGAACTTCTTCTTACCACTCTTTCTTTCATTAACGGCGTGATAAGAAGAAAGGAAGCTTGACATCTATTATGATCAAAGTCATCATTCCGTTTACAAGTAAGCAGCAGTAACATAAATGTCTTTTCAACACCACAATCTGTTGCAAGAAGTAAACAAGGGATCTGCTAATAAAGTAGAATCTGCCGTCGTCATCAAATGAAGCATAGATTGAATAGTTTTGTCTGAATAACTCTCCCCTTTCCACGGCTTTTTTTTTTTTTAATGAGATTTTTATTTCAGCTAAATCCAGTTTATACTTTTCACGAATGTACTCGGATAACATCTAAAGTACTTGGTACAGAATTAAAACTATAACAACAAGGTACAATCTAGATTTTTTTTTCTTTAGTCTCATTATCCTATTTGTCAATGATGTATTTAGCTTATGTATTATTCACCAATAATATCTACATATCTACATATATATATATATATATACATATATATTACTATTATTATTATTATTATTTCATTAAGGAACTGATCTGGGCATGCCAGTATCCTTTTCCAGATACTATATGCTCCGTAAAGATCAAAAATTTAATTATATACTGAATAAATAAATATATTTATACATCCGTAAAACCAGTTGCTCCAAAGGTAATTACATAAATAGGCAATGATGCAAATCAGTCATAAATACATATGTTTATACATCATATTTTCTTTCTTGATAATCAATAATCATTAATACAATAAAGGGAAAATATATGATCCGAGATCCTCTCCTTTTTATTATTATTATTATTAAAAGCATGAAACTTTGTTCTATATAAATACATACATATTTCTTATCGTAATAGATTTCTTTACTTTTTTAATAATGGTCGACATTTATTATACCATTGCATTCATGTCAAGAAAGTCAAATGTGGGCTATTATTATGATGTCTGGTTAACGCCTTCCTTTTGGGTCGGGTTCCTACTTACTTTTGTTTGTATCTTTTTGCTGAGTCCGTTAACTACAGAGAGAATAGAGTTTATTAAAGAATGGGATGATATTACATAAGCACACACACAAAAAAAAAAAAGAAAAGAAAAGGGAGATAGAGAGAGAAAGAGGGGAGAAATAGTAGAAGAACATGTATTATTATTACATCATCAATAAATTATATTATTATATGTTATTTCTTTTCCCTACAAGTGGTATAATTGTGCTATTATTTGAAGATGTTTTATGTAACATTAAATTATCAGCTGCATAATACTCATTGTCTCTTTGAGATTCATTATTATAATCAATAGGATGATTTGCTGATCCTTCTTCGATATTATAATCATCAAATGGACTGCTATTTTTAGGCATGCCTATTTCTTGATGATGGTGATGATGAAGATGCTCTGAGCCTAATTATGTATTATTAGGTTCGATTTCTGTATCTAGCACGTTTATAATGCTACTTGATACAGTTATATTATTACCTATTCCTTCATTATTGCCTCCTCCTCTTTTACAAAATGTAACTCGAGCCGCAAATGGGTCTCGACAAGAGTCATGTGAAAGTGATGGATAATATTGTCGATAAGCAAAATACGCACAAACAATGCCTAACAAAGAACCAATCGTAACATCTTGCCAATGATGTCTATAATCTTCTGTACGTGAAATAGCTACTAATAATGCGCCAATGATAGGGAATGCAAACAAAAATCCTTTATATGTGTGCTATTTATTTTTTTTTTAAAAAATAAAAGTACGTAAGTTAATTTGTATCTTTCATTAGCCAATTTACCTTAACTTACACCTCTTTCATCAAACATTTTCATTTTACCAGCAAGATAGAATGCTAAAAATCCTAATCCAGCAAAGGAAACTGTATGTGCATAAAAGAGGGGAAAACTGTTAATATAATTGTATTCTAAATATTATAATTCTAAATTCTTACATGATGAATGCCCGCTTGGAAAAGATTTGAATCCGTCAATCATGATATGTGAGTGAATATCTGCTGTACAAATATCTATACTTGATAGTCCGAATTTAGGGTCTGCAGCGCCTTCAATAGGCTTACATCTAGATAACATATCAGGTCTTGGTCGTCCCGCTGTAATCTTATATATATATATATAAATATATATGTCAAAAAAAAAGCATTGAGCATGAAAATATCAATTACCTTAATAACATCTGTTAACATAATAGTCATTGATAAGCCTAAACAAAGACCTATAAAAATATATATAATATGTATATATTTACAAGTAAATATCAAATAATAAGGAGTCAAATGTAATTCATTATTACCGAGAACACCACTATGAAAATCATGTAAATTTCTTTTATATCCTATCCCGCTTAAGGAGATAATAGCAATAATAATAATAGGTGCAATAAAGCAAATAATCTAATATTAAAAGATAAATATCTAAAAAAAAAAAAAAAAAAAAAAAGATGTATCTCCCCCCCTTTTTTTTTTCTTTTCTTACCATTAATAACCACACTGGAACAGATTCTTTTTCAGCATATGGATACATGATTGATTTATCTTCAAGTGAAAACATTCTATGAAATGGTGTAATGCGGTCAATGGCAAAAAAAACAGCTGTCATTATAATGACTAATATCCAATCATATAGATAAGACAGAGCTACACGCCTCTTAAAAGGGTCATTTAAAGCTTTTAACATAATATTATATGTATGTAAAATAAGCAATAAAATAAAAAAATAAAATAAAATAAAATAAAATAAAAATAAAATAAAAAAATAAAATTAAAGGGGGAGGAGAAAGTTCTATTTTATATCAAAGCCCAGGAAATTGTTGTAGCTTGATTATTTCAGCTAGTTATTAATCATTGTTGTACAAAAAGGGTAAAAAAATGAAAAGAAATTCTTATCAGCCACAATAAATTCTAAATATAGTGTATTATTATGTATTAGTATTATATACAATAGTATAAGATATACAGTATTTGTTTAACATAAGCCGCGCATTTATAATTTTTTACAATAATTAATTGGCACCCAACCAGATCGGGAATCATCAAGAGTAGTTCCATACCACCAATCTGGATCAATGAAATCTTTATCTTGACTTATTCTTAATATTGTCCCTTTTTTAACATCTAATACATCTTCTTCATGTGTCTCAAAATCATAAAGTACTATACAATTAAAATCATCAGTTGTGGAAATCGGTACCATCACCGTATCATAATCTTCTAAATTAATCAAATTTTCTGGTTCTTCAGTAGGTTGAAATGAATTAGATGTTTGCCCAAAATAAGAGCTAAATGTCATTTCTAGAAAAAAGTAATAAGTTTCTCAACTGTTTAATAAACAAGAAAAAAAAAAGCTTACCGTTATCAGTATTAATTGATCTTGATGAGGAATATGTATCTTTTGATCTTTGTTTCAACATTGTTGTAGAATTAGAGGAATTACTACGAGAACTAGCAGCATATCTATTACGATTCAATATAGTAATTTGACTCGCTATTTCTTCGACTTTATCCATCTCTTGAACATGGTGTATCAGAATCTCATCAAAGGAATCCGCTGCCTGTAATCCCAAGTATTGTTCTATTAAATTTCTCCATTCCTTCTGCATCAGTTTATAAAACTTGATCTGAACCAGTGCGAGCTCACTTATTAGAATATCAAAGAATTTTTTTGTCAATCCAAAAAATATAGGTAGCTCTTCCACCAATTGAGCATTAATGGATACATAAGCATCAGCAGATTCTTGTAATGCTTTATCTGGAATGTCACCTTTTAATTTCATATCTCTAACTCTGTCATAATCAATCATCTTCATTGATCGTTTATGAATCACCTGAGCCGGATTTTCAAATACTTTAAGAAATTCATCAATACGACTATAAATATAGCCACGTATATTATTATCCTTAAGAGAGAGAGAGAAAAAAGGTATGAATAATTGATTGATTAAATTATATGTCTCAAGTTACCAATTCTCTGGATAATTTTGTTGATAGACGTGAAGCCATTCGATTAAAATCACTAATATGTGTCAAGCATTTTACTTGTACACCTCCCCATGAGCTATAGAATGATTCCATACTACACGCAAGTTGTTGAAGGTTTTCAAATGTAGTTTTTACATGTCGAACCCATCCTTGAACATCTCTTGCAAACTGTCGTATATATTCTTGTTGTTCTTCGAATTTACTATTTAATGTTTCAAACTGAGAATCATAAGTTGGTTCAACTGCAAATCCTGTAGCCTGCTTCAGTCTCTGCGCTCTCCTCGTAAACTTTTTATTAATACCATGCCTAAAATTAAAAATTGTATTAGCTTCTATACTCCTTTCTTTGTTGTAAATAAAACCTTACACGACCTAAATTTACAGAATATTAATATGTATATTTATATAAAAAAGGTGAAGCTTACATTAATGTCCGTTCGTCTTTTTTCGCCTACAATTTTTTCTACAATATCTTTTCTTCTTTTGATTTCATTGATATTATCTGCTACTTCTTGAATCCCTTTCACTGCAGCAAAGAGTTCGTTATATCCTTTATCTTCGGTTGAAGTAAGGGATAAAATCTCTTTTAATAATAAGGGGTATTTTAGTACTCGTTGTACTGGTTTAATTAATAAACTGCCTAAATCCCAACTTGTTGTTTTTCCTTGAATTTGTTCTTTACATTCCTAAAAATAAAATAAAATTAGTTTCTTCTAAACTAATCTGATAAAACTTATTACGTTTAAAAACATCTGCACTTTGGGTTGAATTTCTAATTCTTGCAATTTGAATACAGCATCTTCATGCCTTTTACAATATTCGCTATAAATACTATCAATAGTACGCATCTATTATTTTGCATAAATAGATATAAGTCTATATTCAAATAGAATTGAAAACATAGAGAAAACAAACAGACACACACACACACACTCACACTCACACTCACACTCACACTTTACCATTTCACTAAAGGAAGATCCAATTGAGTCCTGCTCACAAGAAGTCTCCAAAAGGGTAACAAAAGTCTTCTCAAATTCAACTATGTTGATCAAATTTGAAAACAAGTGTCGCATATCTGATTTTGAAAAGACGCCTGCTTTACATGCTCCATCATAATAAATATCTTTTAATAAAGTCATATCTTTCTGATATGATTTCTCTGTCTCTATCAATTCCTCAACTACTTTTCTACGCTTTTCTATTATATTCGGTTTTATATCTGCTGTATATTGAGGGGAGACAGTTTTAGCTGGTTCATTTTCTTCATCATTACTATTATCTGAGTCGGGCCTTCGAATTGAGTTTTTCAAGTGTTCGTTTTGTTGTCGCTGTTGCTGATGTTGTTGGTTTGTGAACCAATTACTAATGTGCCAGCCTCGTTTTGAATTCGTAAAAGAAGATGCTTGAGATGAAGTTGAAGTGGTACTAAGGATACTACTATTGCCTGTCTCTGTTCGTGATAACATAGTAGGAATAGATAATATTGAAGCAGATGTACTAGCTAAATTTGAAGCTCGATGAAGAGCATCATTGGGCTCAAGTTGTTGTGTTGATGACTGGTATTGTCGCAAAGGTGGTAATGGGTGATGCGATGGCTCGGTATATTTTTGATTATTTGTTCTTGGCTTTATGGGCAAAGCGGGCGGTCCTGTTTTAGCTGCTAGAATTATTTTTTCTGGTAATAAAGGTGGACCTGTTTTTGAAGGTTTTAATGGTATAGGTGGTCTGTAGTTAATCTAGTAAGAACAAAAATATATATTATGAATAACGAACAAATATTCCAATGAAAGAAAAATAAAATAAAAACTTACTTGTTGAGGACTTTTAGTGGGAATTGAGTTTTCTTGTTGAAATTTTGCACGAAGATCTTTAAATGTTAGTTGTGTCTCATCAATTTCTGCTGTGTGAATAAGGAGTTGAGGCCTTTGAATAGACTGAGGCTTTTGTTCTGTAGATAATGAATTTAATATTGGAGGCTTACTAGGGAGTGGAGGTTTATCAAGATGAGTTGCTTCAAAAACACGAGAAAGTCTGTTTACTGTTGAACCATTAACTCGTTTGTTACCGACCTCCTCTTCCTGAAATTGTTGTTTAATATGATTTACGTATGAATGACGAGGCTTAGTATCCAATGTTTTTGAGAATGCATCTTGTAATTCAGGCCGATTCATTTCTTAATATTGCCCCAAAATAAATATATATGAATATAAATATAAATATGAATATAAATATAAAAAAAAAAGACAAGTTCAAAAAGAAAAGAAAGAAAAAGAGAAAACACAAGAGATAGAAGAAGAAGAAAAAAAGAATATTACTTGATTAATGTATTTGATGGATTTATGTTATTTGTGCCGATTTTTCCTTTTATATCTATTTTTTTTTGAAATAAAAAAAACACACACACACAAATTAAAAATATTCGTTAAAATAGTACATGTAAATAATAACGAGATTTTTAATAAAATGGTATTGTATACTTCTATGTTAATATAAATTAATTATACAAACAGTCATATTATGTTATATTATACTTTAACAAAAATTTCGCCTTTTGCTACAAGCATGCGAAGAATAAGCATAAATAAAGCGGAGATCACTAACATAGAACCTGTGAATTGAATGGCAGCTGTCCAATTTGATGCATCTAACAAAAGTCCTATTATAGGCGTACCAAGTAAATTGCCTATAACTGTAGTCATGTATATCATGCTTAATCCTTTTTGAATATTTTCGACACCTACAATATCAGCAGTTATAACCGGTAAAAGTGATATAAATCCTCCTGCCATTAATCCATATAATATACAGTATACTACAAAGGTAAGATAATTAGTAGAAAACTGCCAAAGGATCATAGTAAACAGTCCTATTTTTTTTTTTTTTTTTGGAAATCAGTATTATTATTATAGATATATGCATGCTTATTTTACCTGCTAATAATGTACATACAAGCATTGTATTGAATTTACCTGCAAGATCTGTAAGATAGCCTATGATAAGACGGCAAATAGTATTCGCGGCTGACATGACAGAGATCATAGCTGCTCCATCAGAAGGACCTAGCCCCAGAGTTTGAACGTATTGTGGAGTTAAGAAGAAAGGAACAAGATAGCCAAATGGGAGAAAAAATCCAAATGCCCATAGCAATAGAAATTGACGTGATATTAAACTAGCATCATAAATATGGTACCATTTATCTTTACCATTCAGAGATGAAGGAGGACGATATCGAGATGTAGCTAAAGCAGTAGAAAGACAAAGTAAACCAAATCCAAAACAGCCTTGAACTCGAAGTGTATTGCGAAGTCCTATTGTGGTAAATTGTTTTTCAATCATAGGTGATAAACATACTCCTCCTATGCTTGATCCGCTAAGTGCAATACCAGTAGCAAGAGCTCTTTTTGAATTAAACCATTGAGATGGGAGTGTTATGGAAGATGAAAAGGCAAAGGAGGCTCCTATGCCAAATAAGATCCCTTGTGAAAGATAAACATGCCAAAGTTGTGTAGCAAAACTTGCTAGAATCAATGATAAAGGCACAATAATAGTACCAATTGACATGGTGCCTCTAAATCCAATCCTTTGAATAACAGGTGTAATAAACATACCTAAAGCAAGCAATAAGGCAGATGCTGAAGTACCCACAAATGCGATTTTTAGCAAATTCGTTTGACCAGCATAAATTTCATCAATATATCTATTATATGTATTAATCGTTAGTTGACATTGGAGATACAATATATTAACTTACAGTTTTTGATAATTTCCCCAACAAAAGGTAGTTCCAAATACAAAGAAATTCACTAAAAAACTAGATATAACAGTAAGCCATCCAGGATTTCGAATTCCTTCTGTATGATATGGTATTTGCTGGAATACAGATGATTCTTTAACTCCCTCTAAATCGTTTTTTTGATTACAAAAGCTACTCTTTTCTGTTTGATCTGATTTCACTCTAGATAGAGTATGCGTAACCTCATCCAGAATTCCTGATCTTGGAAAAGGAGCATGCTCAAGCGCTGTAGGACAATGCTCAATTTCTGTATATTTTATTTCATTTTTGTATATTATAACTTGCTTATCATCTTTAGACCCGTTATTGAAAGTGCTATTCGGTGGCACATCATTCGATTTCTTTTGGCTATTTATATTTTTGGTGGACATTTTAACAATTTTATTTATCTATATATCAATTATGACAAAGAAAAGAAAAAGAAAAAAAAAGGTACTTCCATATTTTTTTAAGTTATGAATATATATCTATGATAAGGATATTCGAGATTTTTTTGCGTGGAAAAATATATATATATGTATATCGTTGTAAGGGAAAAATAAAATTCTCCGAGAAAGATCCTTTTAAATACAAACAATGCTCCAACATCATATCCTTTTATACTTTTCCAAATTAAACATACATACACACATAAATAAGGCTCTAATCTTTTATGTAGTGTAGAATTAAATAAAATGTAACTATTAGGAATGAACTCAAAGAAATTGTTTATTGAGAACAATATGTGGGCATTTTTTGCTTTTTTTCGTTAAATCTAATTTTCATGCTTTTCTTCAAGCTTCCCAGTGTCCAAATGAAACAAAAGTTAATCTTGTTTTTTTTTTTTTTTTTTTATGGATCATTCACTGTAAATTGTGAGATACTATCACCACGGAAAAAAAATCAGTATTTCCAAGTGTTTTAAAGTGACAAAAAAAATATCAAAAACACCTAAAGTCACCACAAATCACTTTACATCACTAAAATTACTTTAAAATCACTCTAATCACTTAATATTATTTTATATATAAGTGACTGCTTTTATTAACGCTTTCATTATTAATTACACCAACAAGTATAATGAATAATTGTAAATACATAATGTCTCCTTTGACAATGGCAATATCTAGGCCGAACTTACCATTTTATTGAACGAATATGAGTCGAGCTTTGAAGTTTTGCTTGAAGTACGTGACTTTCCGAATTAGCAGTTGTGTTATAAAAACTGTTAGTAAAGGTTGTAGCACATTTATAAAGCTTACTTTCTCTAACTTGGACATCTATTACACTAAGAGGCTCTTTTAATAATATACTGGAATTCCTTAAAGTAATATTGCAAATAACAAAAGTACCAATTTCATCAATTGTCGCGTTGACAAGATTGTTTGTTTCTCTCCTTAAATCTTCATAAATTTTATTTGCATCAGATCCTTCTTCTACAACTTTAGCAATGACATTCACAATTACAGCTTTCCTTATATCTTTTGGTTTTGCGATCAAGTTATTGCGGGCTGCAACAAAAGTAGCGGGAATAACAGTAGCACTATTGGCGATAGAGGGGAGTAGCCAAAGAAGCGGGAATACGATTTATTATATCGTGAATAGCTGCAATATCAGTACTAATCTCTTCGAGTCTATTACTAATAGGTTCAATATTTTAGGTCTGGGCAAGTGTGTCGACTATACCGCCAATTCTCTTCACTTCGTTTATGAGCTCTGTGGCCCATTTTGGTGGTGCTTGCGATGCCATATGTCTGAAAAAGTTGAAAAAAAAAGAACAAAAGTGTATGGAACTAATTTAAAATACGCCAACTAATATGAATATTTGTTTACGCAATATATCATCTTTTGTGACTACTGATATGATTATTAGATATTGTTGTAGCAAAGAAATTAACCTCTCTTTTCTCTTCTGAACTTATTATATTTAGAATAAAATGAATTGCACAATATGCTTTGAATCTACGGGGAAAAGAAAGCTTGTAGCCAGACGAGAATTTACACGACACTTGGCTGCACATCGACGTGAAGAGTTTAAGAGAAAGCTGAGGCAGATACCAGAAATCCCAG
This sequence comes from Cokeromyces recurvatus, assembly GCF_025118155.1. Lineage (NCBI taxonomy): Eukaryota > Fungi > Mucoromycota > Mucoromycetes > Mucorales > Mucoraceae > Cokeromyces > Cokeromyces recurvatus. The sequence goes on from NW_026251390.1 coordinate 230,061, forward strand.
AGAATAATACTGTGGAGGGCATATCTTCAAGTGGTAATAAAAAAGCACTTAAATAGATATTCAAGCTACTATAACTAATTATGTATTTAAACAGCAGTTATAGTTTCCAGAACTATCAAGAATCCAGCTTTTCGACAAGGACCGTTGGCAGACATGATTATTGACGATGATATTGAGATGGAATATTTTCAAGAAGAAGCAGGCAGGGATGGTGGCCAAGAAGAAGAAATGATTCTGATAGAAGAAGAGGAAGAGGAAGAAAAAGAAGGCTTTTTCAAAGCAGAGGACGATGAGGAAGAGATAGCTGAGGCACTTGTTGATGATATCGAATATCCTACCAACGTTGAATTTGAAGAGGACAGATATATCGATGATGATGAAACCACAGCTACTGTTGAGGCTGAAGAGTCTTTTGCTGAAGCTGAAAGCTGGGCTAAGCAAGATTTGTTACGAATTGGTACATCAGAAATGACTGGTGAACCTATTCATTTAGACATTGAAGATTCTGATAGGGTTGCAGAACATACTGAGAGTGAGAAACGAAGCAAAGAGCTATATGTTTTGATGCAAAACCACCAAGTGAAAAAGTCAGCCAAAGACGCAATCATTAAATGGATCAACAAAAACTATCATCCTAATCAGTCAAAAGATGAATCACTAAAGTTTGTTTGGCTTTCTGAAAAGCTTCTTAGTGAATCAACCGCTTTGAATGAAAGGCGCTATGACATGTGCACGAACGGATACATGACGTTCTTAAGAGATGAAGAGCTACGATGTTTTTTTTTTTTTTTTTTTTTTTTTTTTTTTTTTTTTTTTTTTTTTTTTGTCTTGGGGCAAGATATGAACAATCTGAAGATGGATCTAGCAAGCCTCGAAACACGCTCTCCCAACTAAGTATAGCCGATTTCGTTTCATCGTACTTTGTGAATGCTAATAGTAGGGATAAAATTTTATACCGAGCAAGAAAAGATACAGCCGCTGAAACAGAAAAGTTTAAAGATTACTACAACGGCTCAGCATACAAATATGCGAAAACAAAAAACATGTTTTCAAATGAGTATGATATTGCTTTATCTTTATATGTTGACGGTTTTTATATGGGCCAGAGAGGAAAAGAAAGTATGACGATCGTCAAAGCAGTGAATATAAATTTAGCGCCAACTGAAAGAATGAAGAAGGACAATCAATTCGTTGTATGCGTTATAAAAGGCCCTAAAAAGCCTAAAGACCTTTACAGCTTTTTGCATCCTCTAATCAAAGACCTGTTAAATATGCAGAATCGAGGAGTAAAGCTTCAAGCCGACGGTTTAACTTTTGCGTTTAAGGTTTATACTTTTTTATTTTTAGGAGATATTATGGCCTGTGCAGATGTTTTATTTCATGCTGGACATATGTCTACATATGGTTGCCGAGTTTGTACAGTAAAATGCGCTTCATATGATTCACGAAATGTTTATTTCGCTCCAGATGGGGTGGACCGGCCTGAAGTTCGTAGCAAAGAGAGCTTTCAGCAAGTAAACATCCAGTTGCCAGCTAACAGTGAAACCAACAAAGGAATAAAAAAAAAGGTTACACCATTGATTTGTTTCAAAATGTTTAGTGCCTCCTTTTGTGGACTTGATAAATTGCATTTGACAGGCCACAACTTACCGAAACAGTTTTGGGGTTTTATGCAAAATCCAAACAAGAAATACGGTATAGCTAATCCATTTGAAGTATCACCAGCTATAATCAAGGAACTTGGTGAAAGGCTCGCTGAAGTACAAAGCCATGTTTCGTTAAATTCTTTTGAAGGTATATTCATGAATCTATCTTTAAGAGAAGGGCATGCTCGTGCGGTTGACTGGCAAATATTACTAGTTTATCTTCTTCCAAATCTTGTTTGCGAGGGTATTCTGAAGATGGCAAATAGTTCATCTAGCAGAAACACAAGAGTTATGGCCTCTACAGTAGATGATAGGCTTATTGAAAAGAAGTTAAAAGACACAGTTGTAGCAGTCTGCTGTTTGTCAAGTGCTTGTACATTGGCATTACAATATGAGATAACTGTAGAAGATCTAAAAGAAATTCAACATAAGATCCAAGTATGGACTTCTTTTATTAAAGAAAACATGCCTCCTAATGTCCATACAGTAACGTAGCACTACCTACAACATATTGTTTATATAATCAAACAACTTGGACCTATGAGGATGTTCAGCTGTAGACCTTTAGAGCGAATGATAGGCATGATTAAGCAACAGATTGGTTCAAAATCTAAACCAGCCAAAAATGCGTTTAACATTGCCAAAAAGTTTGCAGAACAAGGCTTTATTTCACGCAAAGATAACACTACAGATAATGCAGTAAACACGAAAAAGGTTGTATCCAAGAAAGGTAGAACATCTGGGTTTGTTCAATTAAATGAATTTTTGTATTTGGGAGCTGAATTCATTCAAAAATGTACCACATTCCACCAAAACAATGACAACTTGCAAGTAAGAAAAATTTATTCAGTAGATCTGTACTTTGAAGAAAATTCATCAGTAAAACTGAATACAAAATCTGGAAAACGCAATGTGTGTATTGCAAAACTGCCCTTATCAGATTTTAATGGTACAGAGGATAATTTCTATGTTGTATCTATTGAAGTAATGTATGAAGTAGAAGGAGAATCATCGTTGTTTGCATAGGCTAGAATCTGTGACAATATACAAGTTGAAGGATATGAAGATAGGGTACCTGTTTTTTTGTTTACGATTCCGATACTCCTTTACAAAGAACTGGAAGGGAGCAAACTTATGTAATTTTGGATATGGAATCAATCCAAAGCCCTGTTAACACAATCAAGTCTATTATAAATGATAGAAAACATTATTTGATATGGCCAAAAATGTGCTTAAGCTCAAAGGTCATTTTGAAGAACCCTCCTTTTACATTTTCATTAACATAGTTAGCGTTAACTTCTTAACTTTTGTAGGAACCATTAAAAAAATATCACACAATCTAAATAACTTTAAATAACCTTTTTACACTTTTAATATTTTCAACACTTTAAAGCTTTTTAAAAAATTTACTAAACTTGATTTGACACTTAAAAACACATCAAAAAATTTACTTTTACACTTTAAAACACTTTAAAACACTTTCTTGTTAGGTGGCTACAAATAATACCTAAAAGTACCTTATTATCACTTTTTCCGCCGGTGGTTGCAAAAATCACCCGAAAAAACACTTTTAGAACACCTTAAACCACTAGAAACGCTTAATTTTTCTCATAGTGATACTCGAATGGAAGAAAACTTCGACTAGCATAGTCGAATAATAAATTAAATATACTATTAATGAGCAAATACTACATTTATGGTCATAATTATATTATCTAGCATTTCCCAAATGATGAGAATTCTCCTAAGAAAACTTCGATTCAATAACTGACTATAATTTCCCGCTTTTTTAAATTCTTTATACTTCAAAAAAAGGGTCATCTAATAATTGACATAATAAAGAAAAATAATACTTCTCCTAGTCGGTTCAAAGTATTCAATGTAAATAATATTCTTCAAACAGGATTGGTGGTTGAGACTAATATAACTCGAATATATCTTCTCAAAGACCTGTATTACTTTTAATATAATTAAATAAACTTGTTTGGTTTCTAGCATTTACAGATACAAGAGGTTGTTTTGGAAAAGAACCTTATACACTTTATTCTATAAAGCATTATATATGTTATTTCTAAATAAGATATTACGTCTAATTATATGTGTTTGTTGTTGATTGCATTTTTTGGTGATAACTACAATATAAAAGAGTGTAGGGGCTGGAAGACAACGAAGTAAGGTTTATATATTTCCGTTATTTGTAGCATTAATAACGAGTATTATTCAGCAAAGCCTTATGCATTCTCCTTTTTTTTTTTTTTTTTTTGGGAGATCTTATAACCCTGTTTCCTTTAAAAATTAGAATTCTTTGATCAGTGTATTACTCATCAGTTAGATTTCCTCTTTTTTCCGATTTCTATTTTTTTTTTTTTTTGTTACTGACGTCAGTCAATCTAATATAGAGTTTTAAGTGCTACCCGTCCACTTTTCCTTGTTGTTCAAAAGGAATTGATCATTGACGTTGGTAATACTCAGCAGAGGTCATTTTATAATACATTTATGTTGTATTGTTAATTCAAGGATCCATACTGAATGTTGTTTCCTCTCAATATATTGCATTTAATCAATTTTTTGAACCTCCGTCATCCTTAATACTAGCTGTAGTGATAAAATCTACAATTGTTTTGTATTTCTTTTCTCTTATAACTTTTTTTTTTCTTTAGTATCAAATATTAAATTTATCATTCTTTTCACTGTATTCTATTGCAAGTTATCATGTTAAGTTATTATTTAATACAGAACAAAATCCAAAACTTTATCGAAAATACTCTACTATCTAAATCTACTACGCATTTGAATGATTTTGCAGCAATAAAACGATTATCGATTCAACTTGGTATTTCAACTGTTCTAGTGTATTATCTCTTTCGCTTAACTATTTATAGGCTTTATCTGGATCCTGTTAACCGTATTCCTGGACCCAAAGTTGGATGGTTCCCACTAATGGGTAATTATCTTGAGATTATAAAAAATGAATCCGGTGAACCTCATAAATATTGGGCAAAACAATATGGTGGCATCTTTGTTTATCATGGTCCTTGGAACTCACCACGTGTAGTTGTTACAGATGATGTCTTATTAAAACAAGTTTTGACTTCTCAAGAATATGATTTCATCAAAACACCTGAGGCTTCAAAATTTTTGCGTCGCTTTTTGGGTGATGGTTTGCTTACGGCTGAAGGTGAAGTACATCGTCATCAACGTAAGATGTTAAATCCTGCTTTCTCTGTTAATGCCATTCGTGCTCTTGTCCCTTTGATGGCTATACCAGGCCGAATGCTTAGAGATAAATGGCTAAATATGATAAATCAATTGGATAAAAACGGTAATGGAATAAATAAAAAGAGAGTGATTGTAGACGAAGATAACGAAAGAAAGGAGGAATTTACAGAGATTGAGATTTCGAACGATTTATCTTTAGCAACACTCGATGTTATTGGATGGGCCTTTGGTCAAGATTTTAAATCATTGGAATTTTCAGGTACGCCTCAACAAAGTAAATTAAGTCAGGCGTATCTTCATATCTTTTCACAAGATACATCTATCATGCGAATCTTAAGTTTTATATTTCCTATCTTGAACAACTTTCCTACAGAGAGAAATAAGAAAATTCGTAGAGATTTAAAATGGCTTGATGAGGAAAGTAAAGCTTTAGTTCAGGCTGGTATAGATCGTGCAGCATCTGCAGCTGCAAACCCGGATATGAAGCAAAATCAACCAAAGGATCTTTTAGCTACAATGGTAGATTTAATTGATGAAGAAACGGGCAAAGGGTTTACATTAGAAGAAATGAGAAATCAATGTCTTACTTTTATGGCAGCTGGGTTAGTAATATATATATATATATATATATATACCATCATAGGAATCATTGCATCTATACTTATTAATACATTAATTCAAATATTAGACATGAAACAACAAGTGTTAGTTTGAGCTGGTGTCTTTGGCTATTAGCAAAAAATCAAAAAGTTCAAGATGAGTTAAGAGCCGAAATAAATACCTTGTTTACAGATGATAAAGATGAAACAATACCCACCTACGATGAAATCAATTCGTTACCTTTATTAAATAATGTCGTTCGGGAAACATTGCGTCTAATTCCTCCTGTACCTACTACCACCCGTATTACCCGTGTTCCAGTCACATTAGGTTCATATGTCTTACCAAAGGGTACAAGAGTATTTTTATCACCAATCACCAATCATCATTCAATAGAAATTTGGGGAGATGACGCCGAGGCATTTAACCCTTATCGTTGGGAAAAGCAGGAAAAGATAGGAAACGCATATCAATACATACCATTTTTAGCGGGTGGCCGACAATGTATTGGCTATCGATTTGCTTTGATTGAATTTAAAATTTTATTAGCATTACTTATCAAGCATATTCAATATTTTGAAAAGCCTGGATTTAAAGTTACAAAGAAACAGCACGTTACTTTAAGGCCTTCACCAAATATGATACTTTGGATGAAGCAAATATAAAAAACATTACTTTTTTTTTTCAATCTATATTGTTGTCTTATAAAGAATTGAAGGCTGAAACCTATGTCAATGTCAATTTATGAAGACAATTTTTTGATATCTGTATTGTTAATTTCCCACCTTACTAACAGTCATGTTTTTTTTCCACTAATTATTCAATAGATCCTACAACGTTGAATTAATAATGACTATCATATAATGAAAAATTATGGTTGATTACAGTCTTACTGAAATTACAATCATAAAAAAATATTTTTGTGATACATTAGATACTTAACTTATTATATGTTCTTCACATACTCCCATTAAGATGAATATCAACACTGTTAGTTTATTACAGCTTTCAAAGGTTTCACACAATTGTATATTTTCCGGTTTAAATATGAATACATACGCAAGCGCATCATATACATATATTTTTTTAGAAGTTTGTCATTCTTTATGTGTTTCCCTTCCCTTCTTAAAATAATAATAGTATAATTTAATATTTCTATAAGTAAGCCTACATTTTGAAAGCATTAAATTTACAAGAATAAAAAAAAAGCGTGTTCTTAACTTCAAAAATTATAAAGTTACCATCATCGACTTAGACAATTGTATTTAGCTTTAGCTACTTGGATAACTAAATAAAGTGATTATGGGAACACAGTTTTCCCTTCAATTGTAATACATTTCATTGCTTGTGTAAAGGTTACAAATCTATATTACAAGGTTTTTCTAGTTCGCACATATTATATTAAAATATAATACTTGTTTATTTCTTATGCAAATTTGAATGTATGGCTTCCCACTTTAGAAAAACCTCGACGTGTATATAAGCTAATAACTGAAGGATTATGCTCTCAAACACCTAACTACACCACATTGTTTATTTGCTTAATTGACGGGCTTTTTAAGCTTGACGTCATGAGTTGACTTATAATATCATGTTCCTTGATTAAACAAGCGGATCAAGGAATTCTATCTAGATTCCCCTGAAAAACTCTCTTGATCCACTCCATCAAACAATATTAAAATTTCTAACACTTCATTATCTATAACACTTTTCTGATTCACATCTTATTTCAGGCCTCATTAACAATTTTTATAAATACCCTATCCATTTAAATTCATAAATAAGGTGATTGACTTTAGAACCATTGTTCACTCTCGTTGACTTTCTTTTGTCTTTATATTATTTTTATTTTATAATATTTTTTATTTAATACGTTACAAGTAATATCACAGTTTTATCTATGATTTTAACCGCTAGGTATTCATATAAGAATATCTAAGATCAGATAGTATTAGAAAAGTATTAGTTACGACAGAATGATCCTATTTAGTACCAACTTTCTTAAGTTCATGTAACATGAAAAAGTATAATACATAAATAAGTTGAAGTCGATTTCCTTTATATTATTTGTCCAGGTACTTTAAATCTGGAGTTTAATAAAGAAAGAGTAAGTGACTCTGACTACACCTATTTATTTCGACGGTCGTTGAATTCTTATTAAAAAAAAATTGTTTGATGATATAAGATTATAGCATATGCATGCATAAAAGGGAAATATTTTTTTTTGTTTTTTTTTGAATACCACAACTCGGCAACTACACCTAAAAGCTTGGGTTTATAAAGAAAAAAATTGAGGTAAATAAAACAACTTGATCGGAAAGGGCAGCGCCTTTCTGTTGGCCAAGCGGCGATCATGGAGAGATGAACTTTGTTAGCTGTAGATGGGAGTGATTAAATAATAAAATCGGGGTTAGTTCTGAGCTTTGATGATAACATGCTACCTTCCAGGATCCAATGTTCAACACCAGGCCTTCAATGGAGGTCGATAAAAAGATGTTGTTAAATCGCGGGGTAATTTCCTACCATGCAAGAGAGGAAAGCCCGCAGCATTGAGAGAATTCCTGGGAGTAACACGGCTGTAGTAGAAGTAAACAAGAACAGAATCTAATCCACCTCTACACTATAAAGGACTTCCTCTTCAATAATTTTTTTTTTCTCATATAAAATAAAAAAAAATGAAAAGAAAGGAGGATGGGCTCTAAAGTTAATACGTATTGTGTAGTACAATTGCTATAAAAAGTTACACGTTATTTATTTAGAACCACTATCATACTTGTTGCGGTTACAGAATACTTGTAAATTATAATATGTAACAGTAAGGAAATTAGTTTGGTTATACACAAAGACTTGAAATAGAAGAAAGAATACGTAAAGAATTGACAAACGAAGAAGATATTATTAAATTTAACAACAACGTACATGAAAAAACATAAAAGAATAAGTTATCATAAAAAAAAAACCCCTGTATGGCAAAAATAAGCACACAACTTTTTATAGAACACAGTTTTGGGATAAAGAAAAAAAAATATTAGTTCAGAGGCAATCGACTCATCAATGATAGACGAAAATAATAATAATAATAATAATAATAATAATAACATAATATAATATAAATAGTAAATTTTTATTGATGGTGGAACAAAAAAAAACCAGTATGAAACTGATGGCAGACTTGTTATAGCTGATACATCAAATAAGCTATTCAACATTAAAAATAACTACTTTAATGATAAGGAAGGATATCAAGGATATTGACTTTGTGGCCAAAACTGATAAAAATGATAAAAGATCTATGAATCCTTTTAACATTGGTAGTTGGGTAAGAAATGTAGAGAGCTATAAAAGCTTTAAAAGTTGTGACAATGACCAAACAGGTAAATTTGGTATTTCCTTAGTGAATTCTACAAGACAAATAACCTATGGATTGAGGCTATATATTGTTAAAATGAGAGTTATGGGCATATTTTAAGTCATAAAAAAAAAGGCGATTTTGATTTTTGATGTTTTCAGAACGAATTCTAACGTTAAAGCAAATATCATTCATTTCTGATTAATATACACATAAGTTTCTAAAAATTAAAATTGGGTATCTCTAATATGACGGATGCTGAAGCTTTTGATAAGTTCTTAATTGCTAGTCTCTAATCAAACAAAGCTAAAATCCGTATAAAGGATACAATTGATATGGATAATCCTATATTGAGTGAAGTCATTAAAGTCGTTTATCACACATATGGGGATAATTGACAAAAATTATAACAGTAGTGTGAGTTCAAATAATGTGCGTGGTAAATGTGATGGTATGGCTTAAAGAAGAGCAAAGAGAAAGAAGAAAAAAAAGAGAACAAAAGGACGTATAGGTTGAGACTGTTTATTCAATGTAAAAAGAATGATATAAAGACTATTTCGTGTCTAAATAACTACTTGTATTTATGCTAATGAATCCTGAAACCAAAGAGATAGAAATAACAAAATTATTAAATGTCTATATAAAGATCCTCTTTAAAAAATTGTAATAAAATTACAAAAAAAAAAAAAAAAAAAAAAAAAAAAAAAAAAACCTTTGCGACAATACGCTTTTCCTAAAACGACAATCAACAAAAATGAAAACGACAAATTGAAATTTCTTTCGCAACAATTATTTCTCAACTGCCGACAAATATTTGTTAATTGGCGACAATATCCATCGTACTGGCTGTATTTTTTTTATAACACAAGATGTAGTGTTAACAGAGTTATTGTTAATTCATGTTTATGATATATTTTTTTTTATCAAAGAGCATATTTTTTTTTATTTCCAATGGATGGTTATTTCATTTCCAAAGGGCTGCTATTTTTGGATAAATGAAGTAGTTAAATAGATTCATTCCTCAAATACTTTTCAAAAGTGTCTGCAGAGTATTGGACGAATCCTCTAAGATGCTTAGGATAAACAGAGTCACAGTCTTCCGTTATTCTGGTGATTAAATCGCTAGTCTCATCGAATATGCTTTGCTTGGCCTTGTTCGTAACCACCGACCAAAAATCCTCCATTGGGTTGAGTTCTAGAGAGTAAGGAGGGAGATAGACACACACTCTTATATCCTCGCTCTGCAATCATTCCACATATTTCATCGGCTGTATGAATGAGAGAATTATCCACGACTAAATAATATCCTTTCATCTTTTTATATAAGTCCATTTTATTCAACATTTTATGGATAAATTGCAAATAATGTCCTGTAACAGTTCCTTTTGAGGCTTGCTTGCTTGAGTTGGCAGGCACCTTTTTTTTATAACCAGCACCAGCAATCTTTACTCTTTTCGATGATTGGGGGTTTACTAAGTTCCATTGCTATAACATAGTTAGCGCTAATTGCCCCCAAGATGGTGTGTTATATTGCTCTGATGGAGAGCGTAGTAACTATAGCTTTAATACCCTTAACTGACCAACCACCATGTGATCTTATGTTTATGTCAAATCCTGATTCATTCTTAAAATATACAGTTTTCAAGAAAGTTCATGTCTGTTTCATTCCATTCTTCAACCCACGCTTTTCGATTCGCGAGCTTATATTCATCATTTCTTACTACAGAATGACAGATTATTCTTTTAAATGAGAGATTGCATTCGTTTTTAAGAAAGCTTGAAAATCGGAAGAATTCAAAGTGAAGTTTTCAAACTTCTCAGGAAGAGATGCAACTGCATCGCTCACTCGAGTTTGAGGATATTCATCGTAAAATTTGATCAAGTGGACCTAGTGTTCCTCATCAAGTTAGCTAGGCTTCCTATTTACTTTATTCGTTTGCTTTTCAAGAATATTCTAATCTTTATCTTCTTTAAGTTTCCTTATCCACCTTTGTGCTGTTCGTTCCGTGATTCCACTAGCTAGGCTTCCAGACTTTGTAGCACTGTAAAGTTTTACTCGTTTATAATATACAAGCTTCTGCTCACTAGTATATTTATTATACATCATTTGTTGATTCGTTGCTCTTTTTACAAGATTTGCTACGCCTTCCATTCTAGTGTCTAGGTCTTTAATTTGTAACTCTTGCTCGGGTTCCTGAGATTCGCAATAATTTCTAGTGTTGGTTAATGTCTCTCAGATGGAATGGATTAACCTCCTCTTCTAAATGCATGGCATCATTTCCATCCTCGTAAAAAAATATAGCACTCATTTTGCTCTTTGTAAGTTATACGAAGATAAAAAGAAAAATAAAATAACTGCCCTTTGATGAGAAAGAATACGCTTTTTGATAAAAAAAATATCATAAACATGAACTAACAACAACTCTGTTCATACTACATTTTGCACTATAAAAAAATCTGCCCTTTGACACTGTTTCCACTGTAATTCAGGCTCTCACGAATTGAAGCAGTACAAATACTTAATGTTACGATTCAAGAATCTAGCTAACTATGATACTTTTATTGTTTGAAAATATCTTCCTTCAATTTAGGAAAGATTTTAGTTTTTCTACCTAAGTAGTAAGTTTCTTTTGCAAATGACTGATCTTCAACAGTCAACGGTGGTCCAAACGATGAATCATCTTCAAGTAGTCGTCCTTTAAGGTTTTCTGCTTGTTTTATGACTTCATCCTACATTCATATTCATCGTATACAACTACATATAAAACAGTGCAAACAAACTTACCTTGAATGCAAAAAGTTGTTGAAGCTGATCAACAAATGTGTCAATCATTCCTTCGTTGATGGGATACTTGATTGTCTTTCCCCACTTATCAACCATATAGGCACTAGGAGCACCAAATCGAATTTGTTTGAATACACCCTTTAACCTTAGAAAATATAATCTGTTAGTATCTTATTTCGGGCATCCTCTCACATTAATTGTCGGAATATAGACAATGTCCACTTCGAATGCTCTTTAAACTTATAAAGAATGAAATTACCACAGAATTGTCCAACGATCACCTTCAACTTTTTAGCTCTATAAATGTCCAAATTGTGGTATCTGGAAAGACAATTTAAAATAGTTTTTCCTTTAACCAGGACCTTGGACTCATCTTCCTTCATATTGCCACTATTCCTTTTGAACTGTATGTTCGCTAAGTCATAATATTTCGAGTTCATAATGATACAAAGTCTAAGATTGACTTTAAACTTCTCATTCTGGGTATCACCCCTATATGTAGACTATCAATAAGAATAATGCATACAAAATAACTTATTGAAATGAATAAATACCAAACAAGTTCTATAATATCCTCCTCTTCAAATAGAACTTCAAAAATATTGCTCCATATTTATATAATGATAGACCACTCGGACATTGCCTTCCAAGGACTGATGTCATTCTTCTTGAAGACGAAGTTCTTGTAACTACAAAAATAGTGATGAGATGAAATTAACATATATGTACGTCTAACACATATTTACATCGAAGCAAAAATTTCGAACTTCTTTCGCACATCACCGTCAAATACAAGAGAATTAGTGACGTATAAATTATACTTTTCTCCCTGTATCGATGTCTAATATTTTAAATTGATAGCTTAGTTTAATCTAGGAAGTTAGATATGATGAAAACTTAGTTACCTTGTCGGCCTCCTTCATCACCTGCTGTACTTCCTTGTCAATGCTTCGGAAGCTCAGTTCATTTATCATGAACTTCTGCTGAAGATCGTGGATAGCCTGTACATTCAATCCAACTGTTTTCACCAACTGGTTATCGTGGAGGCCTACTATGGAATTCAAACATAACCTAAAAAATTGCATTAAATCAAAATTGTCCCTTTAAAAGTAGTTGCCATCTAACTTACTCCACCTTCCCGCTGATTCCCAGATTAATCTGGTAGATCATGCCCTGAATCAACTGCCTCTTCCTCATTCGTCTCCTTGCCCTCCCTTCTGGGTTACTCTCTGCAGGATCCTCTGGTACTTTGATACCCTGTGTAATCCCGAAGAGGATTACTCAACTGACCCTGAGCCTAGTCAAGTCTTGTTGCCGTCTCTCTTCCCCTGGTGGTAAGTAAGTCTTGTTCCTCTGTTCCTTTCCTGCCTGTGGTCGAAAGATAGTGTGGATACCGTCCTCTGGTTCGTCCCTCTGCTGCCAAACTCTTCTAGTGCACGATGCAAGGGAGTCCATGGTCTTGAAGCCTATTGAGTAGTCACTTGCTTTCTTTGTCTATTTTTCCCTTTTCTCTAGGGTTTTTTAGTCCCACCCTTTTGACTTAATTGATTTGTTATTTTATGTACATTTTTAGTCCCCCTTAGTAAGCAATAATGTTTTTTCTTTTTTTTTAAAAAAAAAACCGAATATGTAATAATCAATAAGAACCATAAGTTTTCGCCTAACTTACTCCGTTATATATTTTTCGATAACATTCAAATTCTTCCATCCTTTTGTGTACAGCTTCATGCCAAAAGAGTGTACTAAAAGCATCAAGCTTTTACTATGACCTATGATATCGATATTATCATTGCCGTCAACTTCACTTTCCTGTTATTAAAAAGAATATTAGTTGTGTGAATAATGAATGGATCAGTAAAAAGCAATACAATAACATTTGCATGAACTTCTGGAACTAAAAATTGTAGAATTTAAACTAATTATTCGTATCTTTTGGTTGGAAGAAGAACTTACTTTCAATAGTTCGCTGACGTTTTTTTTTTTTTTTTTTTTTTTTTTTTTTTTTTTTTTTTGTTTACTGGAGAATGTCCACTAGTTTTTCTGCGTTAAAAATTACAGTTTCTGTAGCAGCTTCATCTACAGCTTTAATAGCACAATTTGTTAGAGATGTCATAGTGGTTTGGAGAAGAGAAGTGAAAAAAAGACTAAAGAGCATGTTGATCGTTTCGTCTGTTTGTTTTAATTAAATTACGACGAAGTATGAAAAACGTATGAAGAAAAGGGGAGATGAATGATTACGTATTCCTTTTTTAAAATTAAAGATTCTGCCTCAACTATTCTCCACATTCCTATATAGTAGCAATTACAGAGTAAGTCTTGAGCTACTATATAGAAACAAAGGTATCATACATGCATTTCTATTATTTTATTATCATATAAGATACATGATATGCATACAATACCATACCAGTGTAAAATAAGCCTTACTGTGCTACAGTAAAACATGTAAAATGCATGCTATAGTTTAGCCTCCCAATACTTTTTTAAGAGATGCTCGTAATGTTATCAAAAAATGAATTACGTACTATTAAAACACATTAGTACAGATGAGTATAAACCAGAAAAAAACAGTATATAAGGTTGATTAAAGATTCTATCTGTCAGCTAGTTCGAGCCAACCAGCAATAGATGAACATGAAAATGGCTCCTTTTACAGTCTATGATTCATGTAATTTAAGCTGTCATAAGATTTATAATTCTAATAGGTAAATAATACTCCTTGAATTCATATATGAAAATAGACGTGTAGACTATGTATATTAAAATAATTACAAGTTTATATATATATATATATATATATATATATATATATGTATATTAGTATGAAAAACATCATTGTTTTCACATTCAATTATGCTCTATTATAAGCAAATTAATTATCCATATTAAGTGGATTTTTTATCTAATACTGGTACAGCTGGTATATCTTCATTATTGGGGGTCATAAAATGCTTATTGTTACGTCTCGATATCACCTTTTTACCTGTGGTAGCTGATCGACGCAATTTAGGTACTGGTGGAATATTAGATGATTTATCTGGTTCAAATTGATGCCAGTCATGAGATGGAACTATAGCACTTTTAATGGAAATAGGCATTTCCACGTGATAGGTTTCGTTGCTTTCTGATGCAGTCATAGAGTTTGTATTTACTTTTAAACCCTTTTCTTTAAAATGAGCTTTGTATGTCTTCTTTTCAATTATTTGTTGTTGTGTTGGTAATGAACGGGAGATTGTTAAAGTTGGTGGCAATTGAATCATGTCATTCTCATGAATACTTTGTTCGTTATCTTCTTCTTCTTCTTTTTGAACGACAAACATATATTCATTTTCATTTTCATTCGTTACGATTATATTGGTTTCATTATCACAAGTAGGACTATCAGGGGAATGAACAGTCATAGCATATCGATTTGTTTCCCTACTATCTGTTATTATTTTATGATGACTAAATCCATATTCAATATCACCTGTAATAGCTGAATTATTATGAAGATCCTTGTTTGCAAAAATAGTTTGGAAATTCTTTATCAGATCTTCTAGCACACAATCCTTTGACCATTCTCCAGGTGAACTTTGAGCATAATTTAAATCTTGAAAGATAGCTGGAGTAAAGATTAATGTCAAGTTTTGTATCGTCATTTTATTTTTACTAACACATGTTTGAAGTCTATTTATTATTTAGTTTGATACGATAGTTTTAAGAACTGATATGTATATATATATATACATGTATATATTCATATTTTTTCACTTACTTGACTAAATGCTGTATAAGGGCTTTAAGTGTATCATAATTAGCTGCTGGTAATTTAAGTAATCTTGTTAAAAGGTTCATAAGTCGTAATTCTTGATCAGGAATTTCTATTTATATTACATAAATAAAATAGCTCTTGCTTTATATCTAAGAATCAACTTACGTGAATAGATTATTCTATCCGTTAATTTAAAAGGAAATAAAGGTGTTTGTAGTTCACGTAAAAATATTTTAATTACAGAAGCAATACTAAAAATATCTTCAGGTACATCATTTTGACCAATAATAACAGCTTCTTCATCCAATTCAAATGCATGTCTTAATTTTTCTATTTTACTTTGTTTACCAGGAATACGATAGATGCCTTCTTTTTCTAAGCCATCTAGTCTTTCAATGGCCTCTATACATTTAGTAATTAATAAGGGTGGTGATCTATTTCGTTGTTGAGCATATTCAGTCAATGAAATACCGAAAATAAGATCTAATAATAATAATTGGATTTACTTTGTATAATAAGATATGAAGCTTTAATTTGATATACCTTTACAAAGTCCAACTTGGTGGTTTTCATAATAAATAGGTGTAGGCTTTAGAAAGTTATTTAATGCATTAGAAGAGAAGTCATTAAATCGTTTAGCTTCTAACTCATTATCAATAGAATTAATCACAGTTAATAGTGATCGAAATGGTTGTCGTTTTTGATTTATTTGATTCATATCAGATATAATCACTGATTGTAGCATTTCTTTTACTTTATCTGATTTTTCTTTTAAAGCAGCTTGTACATTATTTAAAATATGATGATTTGTAGCATCTATTTTAATAGCGCATGAGCTTATTTCACGTACAATATTACGATAATTAGTATCTATTATAAAATTTTATTTAGTCCTGTATTCATATTGAATATGGCTTAATATACCTGCTTCATTAGCTTCAATTTTAAGTCTTGCTAATTTTACAATTGGATCTTCTATCTTATTTAAATGCCTTTTCATGAATCTTTCAATACGACTACTTTGTTGAGGTGAAGCCAACATATCAATTGATTTTATACTTCTATCATCATCTATACTCAATGATCTATTATCTTCGTCTAAGGTTTCATTATTATATGGTAATTTTCTCGGTAATTTTAATACAGGTGTAGATACTTGATTGTTAGGTAAAGAAGTTGAAGTCACATTATTATTTACTAAAGATCGTTCAATTTCATCCCATTTTTGAATGTAAGATTCGTGTGCCTATTTAATGCATATAATAAAATTAATTATGTATAAATTTGTATCAATATATTTTTTTTTCGGGGTAAAATAATAAGTTCATTTACAACTGGTAACTTCTTTAATCGTGCCATGATATATTCTCCATTTGTTTGATTCATCCAAGATTTATTTTTATCAAAGAGTCTTTGTTGTTCATCCTATATACTAAAACTAAATATCAATTCCTTCTTCTTTCCATGTAATATTTACTCGAAATTGAACAAGTTTTTCACATTGTTCTTTCATCTTGTTAATATATTCTTCTTTAAAAGGCCTCTGGTCTTCTGTTAATGAGACATAATGTATGAAACACTTTTGCATCATATTATTTTCATTTGGAATATAGCATGTTCGAATATTTCTTGTTATAGCTGAAAGATCATCGAGATATTTTTTTTCTAAATTAATTCTATATATACATTTTTTTTCTTTTAACGTCACGAATCTATCCTGCCTTTTATAAAATATAAAACCTTTGCTTCAAGTATTCTATAATATATTCAGTGTCCCGAATAAGTAAATTCGTTGAAATTGCTTCAATCTCTTTTGATGGTGCGAATATTAAATCATATGTAGCTTTATCTTGTTCCGAAAATACAATCTAAATGACATGTTAACAATTGTAAGCAAGATTACAGAAAAAAAAAAGAAAGAAAGAAAGAAGGCTATAAATATATATTTACTATTTTTTCTTTATTATGATTAGTTGTCACAGGCTTGTTTTTCTTATGTGTAGTACTCATTATAAAAAGAGATGAAATGTTAACTGAAAAGAAGGAAAATAAAAAAAAAAATAAAAAAAGGGAATAAGCCCTTTTATTAAAAACAAATTGTATGCCTGTACAAATTTGGTAAAAAAAAAGAAAAAAAAAAGCTTTTATGTACTACATTAACAATTATTGTTGCACGAGCTGCTTTTTATTCTTAATATTATTATATATGCACAAATTAGGAAACTGACTTTTTTTTTTTTTTTTTTTTTTTTTTTTTTTTTAATAATGCTTCTAAAATAATAAAATAAAATGTATATTACAAATAATAAGATGAGATAGGTCCCCTTTGATTAAATACGATAGACAACTCCATCACTGTAAAAGATTTGATTCTCATCAGACATCTTTTGTAGAGCGTTTGCAGTTTCAACGGCTGTGAATGCCTCATTTCTACCAAGTCCTTGATTTATCGACACAAACACATCATCAAATACCAACTCAAGAGTTCCATCACGACTGTCAAGTATACGAAGTAATCTTTCTTTAAATAAGGCAAATCTAAAACAATAAAAGATAGAGCATAAGAGACCATAGTTCTATAATACATATCTATATACACTTACCTCTTTGGTGAAAGAGTTTCTGCTGAATCTTCTTCCATTATATCATCAGCTGGAGCAGTAAAGTTACTATAAAACAAAAAAAAATGGAGTTAATTTAATGTTTCCTTTTTTTTTTCTTTCAATAAGAGATTTTCTCTTTCTTTCTTACTTTTCAGCTTCTTCCATCATATCATCTTCATCAGCTTGTTGAGTCTTTTCTTCTCTTTCTTCATCTTCTTCTTCCTCTTCCTCCTCTTCTTCTTCTTCTTCATTATCCGATGTACTCATCTTTCTACGCTTTGTCTTTCTAGTACGTATAACTTCTTGGAACATGGCATATCGTAATACTTCTGCAGCTGCCTTTGCATCTTTATCTTCAATGGTTGTACTTAATCTTGCTTTAGCATGAGCTGTAGAAAGACGAATTAAAGTTTCTAATGTACGTGCTGTAACAGGAGCGGTCTTCTTTTGCATAGGATCATCATCTTTGTAATTTCTAAGGGATGTATATTCATTAATAATTCTATCTGTAGCTCTCTTTGTTAATGTAGGCTTAACAATGTTTTTAACATAGTAAATATATTTTCTAAGGAAAGAAGTCTTAAGCACCTTGGTTGTTAAGCGTGATAAGCCAGGATTAAACTTTTCAAATATTTCATCATCATCATCCACTTGTTCGTCCTCAGGTTCATCCCCCATAATATCATCTATAGCTTCTGTAATAGGTGCTCCCTCTTCTACTCCAGGTGGAATATATCGATGCATCTTTAAGACATGTTCAGAAATTTGTCTATCTCTTATCTCATCAATAGGATCCGTCACAATAAATAATAAATCAAAACGAGAAAGTAGAGAATCGGGGAGAGCAATATTCTTAGCTGGATCCTTTGTAAGATCATACATACCATAAATTGGGTTAGCAGCTGCAATTACACTACATCTGGCATTTAATGAGGTATGAATACCAGCTTTAGCAATAGTCACCGTTTGCTGTTCCATGACTTCATGAATCGCAACACGATCAATCTCACTCATCTTATCAAATTCATCAATACAAACTACACCTCGATCTGCTAAAACCATAGCACCCGCTTCTAAACGTCTTTCGCCTGTTTCTTTATCACTGGTAACTGCTGCTGTTAAACCAACACCTGAAGAACCACGACCCGTTGTGGCTATCGCAAGTGGAGCGATGTTTAAAACGTATCTTAAAATTTGTGATTTAGCAGTAGAGGGATCACCAACCATCAGCATGTTAATATCACCTCTGATATGAGTACCATTTTCTAAATTCTTTTCAACACCACCTAATAATAACATTAAAACTGCCTTTTTAATATATTCATGTCCCCAAATGGAAGGTGCTAATGATTGAGAAAGGATCTTGAAGGAATTTCTCTTTCGTGCTAACTCTGTAATCTTCACAATGTCTCTATCTGTAATAATCGGGGCAGCAATACCACCACCAGCTTTTGTACTCAATAAACTAATTTCATTACAAAGAATAACAGTTTTAAAAGTAGAGCTGCTTTGTGAAGCATTTCTGTTACCCAAGGATCGATAGATACCAACAACTGATACACGATCACCAGGTTTTGCACGATCTACTAAATCATCATCTAAAATTATATCTACAGAACGAGGTAATTGACCAGCAGGAGCACGTTCAGGCATTTCTTGAATGCTGATAGTTTGATGATCGCGATAGGTGCTATAACCAAATTCTGTAATCAAGGGATTACCATTATCGTCTTGAGTAGGATAGACAGCGCCTGTAGGAATGGGATTACCAGGTGTAGTGGCATCCCGATATTCACGCATATAGTGACTATTTGTTTTCTCTGCATAATGGATGGATTTGACAACCTTAGGTCGTACTAAAGAACAGCGAGTAACAATACCTTCGATACATACAAATTTTCCTAAATACATGGCACGTAAAGTACGTGGATTGACGTGATGATCGCCAAAACTTCCTTTAAAGCCTACATAATAAGGTGTACCTTCTTCATATCTATCACTTAACGTCTTTACCATATCAGTTAATGCTGCATCAAAAGCAGGTAAACATTCACCTGGGTTATTAATCAAGCTAAAATAAGTGAATATGAGTATTGACTGTCCATTTACTTTTCCTATTTGTATTCCCCTTCTCTCTCTCTCTCTCTCCTTTTTTTTTTTTTTTTTTTTTTTTGTTTAAATGTACTTTACTCAAAATATAATTCACGATTCCATTGACGAAGGGCATCGATGCTAACAATTAAACGTCTTTGTTCATTAAGAACCATAGTAGGAATCATATCCTTATATGAGCCTTTTTCATTGGCATGACTCTATGTGTACATCATTCAGAAAAAAGAAAGAAAAGAACAATAGAGTGATGTAAATTAGTAAGTGTATAGAGAAAAGGAAGTAACTGCAAATAAAACATTTGAAAAAAATAAATAAACTTTAGCATACATCGAAAGTAAGAAATTCAGCAAATTGACTCGAACGTTGTTGAAAAACTTGATCAATTAAAGTTGCTCCATTAGTAACTGCTGCCATTTTTTTTTATCGATTTTAGGCTGAAGCAATATAAAAAAAAAGGAACTACAAAAAAATTTTAATAAAAAAAAATTAAAGGAACGCGAATGGCGTTTCAATCATTTTCTTTTTGTCGCGCCAGACAAAAAAGGAAGGTTGAAGCCACTCCCTCCATTTTTTGATGACGTAGCTAATTTTTATCGGATATGCAATTTTGTATAATTTATTTCTTTTTTTGGGTTTATTTTTCTTTTTTCAGTTACTATACATAATTACCTCTTATTTTTATTTATTTTTTCAATTTTTTTTTTTTTTAAAGTTTATTTTGTTGACAATATGGCATTTGAAGGTGAAATAAATGAACAAAGGCATATTCCCTTTTATACGGATAAATTACAGCATTATGAACAGCGCATGAGTGACTATTGGACTATGGATAGGGTTGTTCGCTGGTTGGAAGTTAACGACTTTAAACCTGCAATTGAATTTTTTAAAGGTATTCACTACATCATTCTTCATCTAGCTTTATATATACGGTTTAACTTTCTTTATAAATACATGCAATAATTAATATTTATTTTTGTAATATTTTAATTAGCTAAAAATATTTGCGGAAGAACATTTCTCGAGATTGATATGCCTTTGTTAATGACCTTTCAGAATGAATTGATGCTTTCACTTTCTGAAAAGAGAAAACTTGCACATGCTATTAAAGCGCTTCGAGCGGTAAATACTTAGCTAATACATAAGTATAAATATTTATATTTTGTTTTATATTCCTTAGTCAGAAGATCATCATTATCATTACAATAACGTAAATAACATTCAACGTTATCCCAATAATTATAACGCCATGCGGATTAATAATGGATCAAGATATCCCATAATGTCAGCTAACAATAGTACAGATAGACTAGTACCGCAACAACAAGCACCCTCATCAGATTTAGTTGTTCCTTTAATACCTGAACGTAAATCATCTAATAACGAACAAGTATTGGATTGGATGAAATCGTTTAACATGCCAAAACGCACCATTCCAACAGCCGTAGCCACAGTACGTGCATCTAATGCCTCAAATGGCCACAAGCGATTCCCTTCACAAACGACAATAATCACACCTAATAATAATAACTCTAATGTTAATAATCCTTCTCGTTTTTCAGCCGGTCCAAGCAGTCCAAGAACAGGAGAGAATGATGGAACATGGAAGTTTGTTAGAAGAAGACCTAATATGAATACTTCTAATTCCTCTCCAAGCTCTACTACGACCTCTACATTAACTTCAACCAGTACAACTTCTTTAAATAGTCCATATTTGGTAATCTATTGCATGTACAATTATATTTTGGCATATGTATTTATAAAAATAATTATTGATATATTTAGGACCATCCCATTCAAGTCACGCCTCCTCCTCCTCCTCCCCAAATGCAACCTCAACAAAGTATTCATGTTACTAAAGATTCCGATACCTTTCATAGTTTGCAAGTCACTGGTATGCATGACCCTCGTTTGATTAAAAATACTATCCTAAGAAAATTAGGTTTGGAAGGTAAATGCGAACAATATTTGTTTTTTCATGAAAATGGGAAAAACTCAGGTAAGAAAAAAAAATAAGGGAAAAAAAATCTAAATAATATAACTTATGGGCATTTATTAGATATTGCTTTAACTGATAGCGAATTATCACATCTTTGCCAAAGTTCAGATCATACTTCTACTAATAGAATATTGGTTAAGCCTGCAGATCATGCATTTGAGAAAAAACATTATAGATCATACTCTAAAGATGGAATGAATTGTTATGATTTTGCTGTACAAGGGGCATATCCAAGGTAATTCATATTACATTTATATGCTTTTAGAGAAAAAGATTATTTATATATGGTTAATGTATGAATAGACGTTATTTGGGACAATATGCATTAAACAACACAAATAATTGTGATTTAAATGTCAATCGATCTCGTTATGATAATGGCTTAGCGTCTCCTGTAAACGGAACAAATCAATTTACTAATGTTGTTTCATCTCAAGCAGGGGTGATGGAAGATGATAGTAATAACACAATTCCTAAAAGTGGAAAGAACTCTCGTAAGCAATCAATTGATACTTCTACGGCCGCTACTCCTTCTCCTCCTCGACCATCTTCAGCTATTGCTGCAGACAATAATAAAAATTCCTCCTTATGGGCTATTAGTCCTGTTTCCCAAAAAAGTAATTCTTCATTTATGGAGCCACAAAAACATAATTCTCAACCTTCACAGCAACTATGGCCAGTTCATCAAGATGTTCCTGCATCATTTTATCAAAAGCCTGCAACGTCTACAACAATAACAACTACATCTAAACAGCCCTCTTTATGGGCAGTTCCCCCTAAACAGTCTCATGAAGAAACAGTTACCCCAGTACCACCTCCATCTCTTCGAGCAGTTCCCCCTTCTTCAAATAGATCACGCTCCAATACAAATGACAGTATCGATATGAAAACACAAGCTATCTCTGCTAGTATCGTAAGTACTTCTCCTGTTTCTCTTTGGGCAGTTGCTCCTTCAACTACATCTACATCTACATCTGAGCCTGCTTCCTCATCCTCACCTTTACCTTCTCTATGGGCCGTTCCACCTTCTACTACTACTAATGCAGCTACAACTACTCCTACTCCTACTCCTTCTCCTTCTCTATGGGCTGTTCCACCTTCTACCACTGCCAATACAGCTACAACTACTCCTACTCCTTCTCCTTCTCTATGGGCCGTTCCACCTTCTACCACTGCCAATACAACTACAAGTACTCCTACTCCTTCTCCTTCTCTATGGGCCGTTCCACCTTCTACCACTGCCAATACAACTACAAGTACTCCTACTCCTACCCCTTCTCCTTCACCTTCTCTATGGGCCGTTCCACCTTCTACCACTGCCAATACAGCTACAACTATGTCTATGTCTTCATCATCTCTGTGGGCTGTTGCTCCTCAAAAACTTCAACAGAAAGAAGAACAACAAGAGCAGCAGGAACATCAACCCATATCTAACGAATTAGCTACTAAAGATTCTTCTGAAAATAGTTTAGACTCTCCTATTCCCCAATTCAGTTCTGAAAATCTTAATTTACATCCTAGTGTTTCTGCTAAGACGTATAATAGTCCAACACCTAAACAATCACGTGGAGTTCAATTTACTACTTTACCTTCTGAGTCTGAAGAAGACTTCCCTGAGCCTCATTCTGCAACGAGTGTCAAAAGCACTTCTATTTTAGAGGATAGTATTGGAAGCGTAACCTTAACAGATCCTTCTGATGTTTCTCGTCGTCAACATCGAAGTTTAGATCATCAACAATTACATATTGATACGTCTTCCTCACTATTAAAAGCCGATCATAATGAATTCTCCCCACTATCTTCTTCTTCACCTTCCGGTTTGGAAACTGAAGAAGAAAACTGGGCAGAACGTCCATCTGTAGAACGTTTATATAAAGATATTGATAAATATTTACCTGGTCATGATCTTGATAAAGAAATTATTGTTGAGCAACCGGCTGTTCAGACTGCATCATTAAATAGTAGCTCTACGACTTCTTCTAATGGAGGAGCTGTTCTTGTATCTGCATTACCTCCTGGTCGACGTCTAGTAGGGCATAAGAAGTCTATTCGTAATGTAGCTCGTGAAGCACATCGTAATTGGCGTAATGCTGTAAATGTGATATACGCCAGCAACAACTTGGTCCGTCGACATAGTACAAAGATGTGGCATCGTAATGTGGAGCAAGTAAAACCCGGTATGAAGCCTAATATTACAAATGACACTAATAAGCCTAGTAAGTCCTTTCAGATAATACTTTGAATATCTCATTATTATAGTCGTAAAATTTACGCTTTTTTTTTTATTTTATTTTTTTATTTTCTTAGAATCTAAAAAATTGCAATGGATTCGTGGTGAATTGATTGGTAAAGGTTCATTTGGTCGTGTATATCACGCCTTGAATGTTGAAGCAGGGGAATGGATTGCTGTCAAGCAAGTGGATTTACCTACGACTAAATCAGATTATAATAATCCTCAGTTAAGAGAGACTAAAGATGCTTTGTTCCGAGAAATCTCTTTATTAGAAGACTTGGATAATGAATATATTGTACAATATTTGGGTTATAATGTAGACGAAGAGGAAGGATATATTAATATCTTTTTGGAATACGTTCCTGGTGGTAGTATTGCCTCTTGTTTAAGTAAAACGGGTAAATTTGAAGTTCCTTTGGTTCGATTCTTTACAAAGCAGATTTTAATGGGTTTGGCCTACCTCCATAGTCGAAATGTGTTACATCGAGTAAATATATACATATATATATATATTCATAGTCGAAAAAGTGCATATGATTAACGTTTATATATAGGATATTAAAGCGGGTAATATTCTTTTGGATCAGAATGGTGTGTGTAAGATTACAGATTTCGGGTTATCAAAATTGAGTGGACAAGACAAAGCTTATGATCCTCATTCAAATAATTCAGTGATGCGTGGTACTGTATATTGGATGGCACCCGAAGTAGTGAAAGGAACCAACTATAATGCTAAAGTTGATATATGGAGTTTAGGATGTACTGTAATTGAAATGTTAACAAGTAAACATCCATGGCTTGATTTAAACATGTTGGCCGCTCTTTATAGTCTTGGAAAATATCAAGCACCACCTATACCTGATGATATCCCTGATGATGCAAGAGATTTCCTTAATCAATGTTTTATTATGTAAGAGTATTTTTTTGGTTACTAAATAATAAGAAAAAAATTATCTAAAGAAAAAAAAAAACTTTTTATAATAATGTATAGTAATCCTGAAGAGCGACCAACAGCAGAACAGTTATTAAAGCATCCTTTTGTTCAACCAGATCCTAATTTTGAATTCAAGGTAAAGAAAAAAATATAATATTTATATATTATATACACATAATAATATTTTCTTTTTTTTGATATAGAAATACATGAAGAAGGTTGAAATTGAACGAAAAGCATCTAAACGATTAAATGCAGTAAAGAAATAAGGGGAATTTTTTTTTCTTTTTACCTATATAATATAATACGTACATACACAATACACACATACATACCTACTAAAGATTCTAATAGTCGTTTATATATTTATTTATTTATTCCAGAAAAAAAAAATTATACTATGTACAGTACGATTATTAAATAAAATAATAAATGATTTTTATTAATAATATGAAAAGGGCTTTTCGGTATATTGATTTAGTTTATGACAAATGAAGCTTTTTTCTTTCTTTCCTTAACTTTGCTTCAATATATAATAAAAATTATTATAGTGTCATGCAGTAATAACGAAGATTACCGACAATTGCAATTAACGAGCCTCAAATTGAACCACTAAAAAAAAAAAAAAAAAAAATAGAATGATAAAACATTGATCAATGATTCTTTCTTTGTCAAAAAAAAAAACTAATAAACTTACTTCTCTTGGTTCTCTTTTTGTACATGATTCTATGACCGCAATCTTGACAACGGATAGGTTCTCTAGGTTTAAGTTGATTTTCTGCACCACAATCTATTTTTTTTTTTTTTTTTTTTTTTTTTTAGATCGTTAAATTATATTCATCTTCTTTTTTTATAAGATAATTCTAAAATTACCAGCACAAAGATAAGTCATAGCAACAGGCTGACGAATAGATGTACCTTGATAACCGTCCATTTTGTTTAATTCTTTTTGATTAAATCAAAAGTTTGAGATCTGAACAAAAAGAAAAAAAAAAAAAATAAATAACTCTTTTTTTTTATATATATAAATGTATGTGTATAACCTGTTAATTGGAATATGCTAAATTCTCCGTCAGCAATAATTTTTATAGGAGCAAATAGAGAATTTGTCATGTATAAAATAATACGTTGATGTAATAGTAAAGTCTATAACAAATGTTTAAGAAAAAAAATAAGGCAGATAAAAGGTTTTGAATTAGTAACATTACAACAGTCAATAGTATTAGTGATTATGTAGTCTTCATGTATTATCTGATGATGGTTACAAAAAATGCATAAATTTTATTTTTCTCAGTCATCTTTTTTTATTATTATATTTTATTTTTTTCTTTTTAAATATTTTGGGAAAACAAGAATGTCTTTTAAATGTCAACGATGTAAACAGACTCTTCGTATTGATGACTCTTTAACTAATTTAGATCAAGCTTCTTCTGACATGTTAATTGGTATCTTGTGTTAAGCAATAATCTATTGGCATCTAACCATATCTTTTGTAGCTCCCCTTATCTCTGAAGAGCAACATGAAAAGCAAACACAAAAAGCTCGTATTAAACGTACTTTGAAACAACCACCACAGCCCATCGATGGTCGTCTGGTGGGGATTAAACCTATTCCAACACTTAAAAAGGAGAACTTTCCTCCACCTTCCGAATCATTTGTTGTCTTGCCTCGACCAGAATTAACAGTCAGCTTAAATAATAACAATAACAATCAGATTAGTTTAGACGATGTTTCAAATAATACTTCCAATCAGTTGAATACAACATCTTTAGAAACAACTCACAATGCTAACTTGGTAACAGGTTCACAAGTGACTCCAACCGTTTCTACATCAGCACCCATAGAGGATCCTAATTGGTCACGAAATAATACATTATCTCATCGTTTAAAGGTAGCAAATCGTGTATTTCAAATCATGTCTTCAAAATCAAGTGTTGATCATCCCATGTGTCAAGAATGTACAGATATATTATTAGAAACACTTGAAAGACAAATGTCAGACGTAAGTCGTGAGCGTGATTGTTATATAGAATTTCTAAAGAAGGTAAAAGAGGGTCGAGTTACAAAAGAAGAGGAAGAAGAGCTCAAAAATCAAGTTGAAGAGGTAAGTAATAACGACTCGGTCAAAAAAAAAAAAAAAAAAAAAAAAAAAAAAAAAAAAAAAAACTTATATATCATTCTAGTTAAAATTAGCAGAAAAAGAAGCTTCAGAAGAACTAATGAAATTAAAAGAAGAGGAAGCAAGATATGATAAAGAATTGAAAGCACTAGAAAGTGAACTAAAAGAATTGGATCAACAAGAGGAAGAATTTTGGGAAAAAGCAAATGAATACCAAACAAATCTTCAACACTTTCAGAACGAGCGAGACTCAATAAATCTAAAATATGACCATGATGTTAAGCAATATGAAAGATTACAAAAGACAGTTGTCTATAATGATGCATTTTGTATATCACAAGATGGCCCATTTGGCACTATTAATGGATTTAGATTAGGGAGAACAAGCACATATCCAGTTGAATGGAATGAGATTAATGCGGCTTGGGGACAGACACTATTATTATTATATACAATAGCTAACAAACTGAAATTTCAATTTAAAACGTAAGATTCTTTTCTTTCTTTCTTTCTTTAATCAATACTGACACATATTGCAGGTACCGTCTTGTTCCAATGGGGTCCTTTTCAAGGATAGAAAAAGTAGATGGAGATAGCGTTATATCATATGAATTGTAAAATGCTATTCTAGTTGCAACATACACATTTGCTTATTTACTTTTTTTTTTCTTAATAGATATGGCTCTGGTGATTTTGGTATAAATAAAATGTTCTTTTTGAATAGAAGGTTTGATCATGCAATGGTAGCAGTGTTAAATTGTTTAAAACAATTAACAGATTATGCTGAAGCAAGGGATAAAACCATAAGATTACCTTACAGAATCAATAAAGATAAAATTGGCGATTTGTCGATCCGTATTCAGTTTAATCAAGATGATTTATGGACAAAAGCATTAAGATACATGCTCATCAACATGAAATGGATCCTTGCTTTTTCCAGTAGAGCTAATAATATAATTATACCGAATGAGTCTCCTGCAGATAGTTCTGTTCTAATCTAATTTTTATTTATATCATAAAACATAATAAACGTAGTATACCATTTATCATGAAAATAAACTCAGATTTGAAGGAAGCATTATTTTATTTTTAAAAAGACATTCACTTTGCTTTATTTTTTTTGTGATTAACAAAAATTAGTTTACAATTATGCGAAGAAGAGCTGTAGGATATGCAAATGCAAAATATAAAGAAAGGATTGATGTATGTTGATGTTTTTTTTTTAATTTAACCAAAGTGTCAATGAAACGTATTAATTAAAATTTATTATTTGAATTAGCGAGGTTTTCAACAAATTGGTGATTCTATTGCAGCTAAAGAACTAGAACAAGTATATACATGAATATTATATATAAAAAAAATTGTAATTTTAATTTAAATTCATATATTAAAGCTTCAAAAACAAATGGACATTTTTAAAACTAATCTCCAAGAATTTGCTCATAAACATCGTAAAGACATTCGAAAGGAACCTACATTCAGAGCTCATTTCCAGAGAATGTGTACAAATATTGGTGTTGATCCTTTAGCATGTAATGTAAATGTATTTTTGGAAGAGTTTTTTTTTTTTTTTTGTTTTCTTGAATTTTTTATTCTGATTATCTTTACTTTTAGCCAACAAAGGGTTTTGGGCTGATTTATTAGGTGTGGGTGATTTTTACTATGAATTGGGTATTCAGATTATTGAAGCCTGCATTACAAGTAGGGCAAATGATGGCGGATTAACAGAACTGAATGATATTATGAGACGTGTAGAAAAGATACGAGGTACGGATAATTCCAATAAGAAACAACAAATTACCGAAGATGATATTGTTCGAGCTATCAAGACTTTAAAGCCTTTAAGTGGTGGTTATGAAGTATTACAAATTGGTAACAAGAAAATGGTGAGATCAGTGCCAAAAGAATTAGATAAAGACCAATCTGCATTACTGTTATTAGCACAGGTAAATGAGGAGGGAAGGGTTAAATTTGTTTATTTTTGTTTGTATAGACACATATTCTTTTTAGAAAACAGGCTATGTTGACTATGATATGATTAAAATGGAATTGGGATGGAATTTAGAAAGAATAAATACAGCTACAGTAAGTTGAAAAAAATAAAAATGTATAGAGAGAGAGAGAGAGAGAGAGAGTGTGTGTGTATTTGATATTAAAACTAAAGCTTTTTTTTTTTCTACCAGAGACATTTGCTACAAGATGGCATTGCATGGTTAGATAAATATGGTGAACATGAATCTTATTGGATACCCAGTTATTACTGTTTAGATAACAATAATGGAGAATAAATCTACACTTTAGAATTTTTATACCATGCTTTGTAGGTGGTTTCTGTGTTTATACACTTTTCCATGATAAGTTTTTTTTTTTGTTTCTTATATAAAGACTTTATAGTACTTTAATTTTGAATGACCCAATAAATATGCAAGCCTGTTGTTTATTAGGAAATAGGATGGATAATGTAAATTTGAAAATAGAATAACTAAATACCAGCTATGAATAAATCTCAACCAGAATATACAGAGAAATTACAAAGCTAATTACGCTTAGTGACAATTGATGATGGTTATATTTGTCCTGATTTATTTACTTCATCTGTTTTACCATGTAAAGTGCTAAAAAGACAATAAATGTACAAACAGGGACACAAATAACCGCATAACTCCAAAAGAGAACATTTAACATTTCCTCTTCATAAACATTATTCACCTGAGTAATTTGAGCCAAGTTAATAGCAGTGGGTGTACAGCCTACGATGATCATACAGACAATAAACATAGGATCCTCTGCTAACTTTGACCAGCGTGAGCCCCATTTAGCAAAGACAAATATAATCGAAAGGACACAGATGGGCGCTAATAACATACGAATAAAGATACTTAAGGCAACGGGTCGTCTATGCTGTGGACGACTCTTTGGTTGCGTTTCTCGAATTGTTTTCAACTGAGCACCAAGACAGATAAGGACAAGTGGAACTGATGCTTTACCGCACGATTCAATGCCTTTGGTTAGGGAAGCGTATAAAAATTGATCTTCGCTATAAAGAAGATTTTTGATAGGTGGGCAGAGTCCAACAAATAACGCCAATAAAGCGGCATAAAGAGGAGGTGACATGTATTTCTGAGCCATCGATTTGATCCAATAAATGATGGATAAATTTTTAGTACCTTTTTGTTGGCCATCATCGGTACATTTTCCTAAAAGTCGATTGTCTTCATCATTCTTATTATTATTAGGATAAGATTTTCGGTCCTTTTTAGGTCGATTACGGTCATTGGTATTGTTTTCTAAATCTTGGTATTTATTACTATTATATGATAAAGTACTAGAAGACTCAGAAGAGGATGACGATGAAGAGGCCTGTCTATTGTTATTTTCTGATGAATATGTAGTAGAACCATAGTTTGAATTTATATTTGATTTATCATCCTCTTCTGTTTTATCATCTCCTTCACTCTTTTTTAATAAATTATAACCGTAAGACCATCTTAAGAGATTAGAAAAAAGCCCAAAGAACAGAGTATATGATATGCCACTAAACAAATTAAGAATGTAAGCTTTTCTTTTCCTTTTAAAGTAAAATTTGAGTATCTTCTTATTTACCGTGCAGATGCCATTTTTTGACTATCATTTGAACCCCAAAATAAAGTTTTTCCTGCCTCTGAAACTGCTAGACTTGAAATAATTGCAACTGGTAAAGAATTTGCATTATTGAAGATAGAACAAGCTATAACAAAGGGTTTATGATAGTTATCAATGCCAAAAATGGGGGAAGCCGCTCTGCAGAGTATCCAAGAAATTGAAGTGAACATGATATAAAATACGGGTATTGGCCAAAAATCTAATAATTTATTAAATGACATGACTGATGCTATACTAGAGAACAGTAAACATGGAGTAAAAAAGACAAGGTTTAGTTTAGAAAGCCACTAAATAGAAGAAGAAGAAGAAGAAAAAGGAGGGAAAAGAATTGTTTAAATGATACAGTTCAAAATTTATCGAAAGTTCAATGATACCTTTTGTTTATCATTGTCTATATAACCTTTGTTTGACAAGAAAGCTCCAGTAAAGACTATGATTATTACTTGTAAAATTGCCTTGAAAGAAAAAGAAAAAGAAAAAGTATGTTACAGGCAAAGGTTATTGGTTGATTGATTTATTATTTACCTGAATAGCAGATATAGCCAATTCCAACATGATAGTTTACTATAGTATGTTTATATAGGAATGAAGACGAGGGTCAAATAGACTGTATTATATTAAAAACAAAGGAAATATAGTACCAAGTAGATAAAGTATTAAGGGAGAAAAAAAATATTCAGTTTATATATGAAAAAAAAATCTTATTGTGTTTTCTGATCATTAAATGATGCAATAGTTTAATTAACTAACCTATATAAACTCATTACCTTTTTATTTTATTTTATTTTATTTTAGTAGTAAAAAATGCACGTATGATATGTTGCCCTTCATAAGCACACATACAATTCAGCTAGTTTGTATTAAATGTGCATGATGTACAACAGCGTATTCTCTCTTTAATATTATGACCAGTATATTATTAGCTGATAGGCACAAATTAAAATAAACACCATAGTTAATCTGTTACTATAAAACTACGTATGTCTATTTTTATTAACTAAATTAAGTAAAGGATAGTTTTTTTTTTTTATCTTTTCTTTAATTCGTCTGAAAAGATACAACAAATAAAAAACTTTGTCTATCCTATAATTTTATTTAATAAAGAATTAATAACATAAAGAGTAGTATTCATAGTAAATAGCTATAGTACTAATAAATTATGCTACACATGGTCTTTTAATACAATATCATATCGTCCTTACTATATCAAAGGGGAGAAAAAAAATACTCTAAGGAAATGACTTGTATTATATCTATGTTACCAAGATATACAGCAAACTGTAATTTTAGAGGATAAAGAATTTATTTATTTCATCAACTACTCTTTCTAATTTCTTGATCTGGTACACATGATTTAACTTTGTAACCTATTTATTTATACTCTTCCTCTCTTATCATATATTCAATACTGCTTATTAATTATCTTGGAAATTAAACTATTGTAAGGCTCTTTATATTGTCTTGATAGACTTTTTTAGTAAAAAGGTATTTATAACTAACATGTAATTTTTTTTTCTAGTTTTCATCTTGAGATATTTAATTAAAACAGGTAAAAATAATAATAATAATAGTAGTAGTAGTATGTTAATTTTAGACCTTTTGTTATCAGATCAAACTTTAGTGAGTTGGCTAATCTAAAATATCGTTTGATTTAGTATGATCAAAGTCAATGGAATGTAATTTATCATTAAGGACTGTATAATCAGCATATAAAATCTATTATTTCATGTATATCTTGGTCATGATACCAATGATAAGATAAGATCAGATACATGATATATGAAATCAAAATAGTTGATGTTGCATGTTTTTTTTTCGGGAAGATTTATATAAAGATTGAATGAATAATACCTTTATTAAATAAAGCCATTTGCTTTAATACTTTTATTATCAATTAAAGCAGAACATGCATACAAACTGGTAGTAGCAAATGATTAGAAGAAAATCCTAATCTTCAAGTGGGTGTATCTATGTACTATAATAAATGAAAAAGTTTAGCTAATAATCCAATGCTGTGGAATCAAATCAGAAATGATAAAGACTCTTTATAATTCGGAGTTTGAATTTCATCTAAATTTAGCTCTTGAATGGAAATGAAAAATGTAATTCATTTTGTTTTATAATTTCTTTTGCAATATGGAGGATCCTTTTTTGATTGTTAAAAGGTAATAGAGTATTGCTCTCTCTCTCTCTCTCTCTCTCTCTCTTTCTTTCTTTCTTTCCTTTTAATAATTTTTTATTAGTCAGGTAGAAGATGCATTAGTGAATGCAACTAATTTATTCGAATCCTGGAAAAGAATTCAACAAACTGTGTCATCGCCGAGAAATCAAGAGCTTTTATGGACAGCGGATGAACTAAATTCGTCATTAGAAGCTATTGAGCTAGATATTGAAGATTTAGAAGAAGCTTTACAAGCAGCTCAACAAAACCCTTCACAATTTAATTTAACAGTCAATGACTTGAACAATAGAAAATCGTTTTTAACTCAATCTCGAAACACTATTCATAATATGCGTAAAATAATGGCTAATCCACCCAGTAAAAAGCCATATTCTCCTAATGATCAAGTAAGCATCTTTAATATGTACTGAAGATATTTAAGACAAACTTTAATGTTTGTGCATAGTCTAGTAGTAGCTCGTATCAGGCAGCACGACAGAATGATAATAGTTTATTTATTGAAAGTCAACAACAGCATCAGATGGTATATAATAAAGCAAGAAAATAAATAGAAAATAAGGATATTGACTTATAAGTGTATATCTATATATATAGATGATTATGCAGGATCAAGATCAACATCTAGATGCTATCGGTGGTACTTTAGTTAATTTAAAGGAGATTGCAGGAACAATGAATCGAGAAATTGACGACCAAGTCATGTAAATATTCATCAGTCCATTTCTCCATGTATGTATGTATGTAGTTAATATATTATGTAAATAGTTTATTGGATGATTTGGGAAACCAAGTAGATCGTTCTGAAGGAAAACTAAAAAGTGCAATGCGAAGAGTTACTACAATACTCAAGCAAGAAGAAGGTAAACCACACATTGATAATTAAGAAAATAATAGCTCAACCAAACGTATACCGTATTTTTCTTTTTCTTTTTTTTTCTAGAATCAAAATCAGGTTATTGTATTTGCTGCCTTATTATTATTTTAATCATTTTATTAGTGCTGGTAATAATTATGTAAATGAAAAATAAAGAAGTTCCCCTTCCTCCTTTTTTTTTTTCATATAAATATACATGTATACATATATCACATAAAAATGCTTAGGTATAATATAGAGCAAAAAGTATACATAGTCAAGTTTTATTTATACCAATAAATATAAATGATACTAATTTTAACTGCATAAATTTATGAGCTGTCCTGGAAAATAGAAGCAGCACGAGAAAATTTGGAAGATTGTTTAATCAATCCTTCAACATCTGCAGCAGTAAGCCAGCCTTTACTCATAAAAGCAACTAGGATAGGAGAAAAATACGCTTTCGGGACGAAATTCAGAGTATGAATGCAACGTTTTTTATGTTTTTTAAATAATTTAGCAACTTGCTCCTCGTCTGATACATGTGGATCCTTATTTGTTCCTAAATAGGCTGGGTCCATGGGGTTAAAGTTTTTAATAGGTTTAATATTGGCTTGTTTTGCTAGAATTTTACAAATTTTTGTACGATCATCTTTATGGACAAGGATTCCAACAATATTATGGAAGGGGAAAATGATATCGAGCA
Source organism: Cokeromyces recurvatus (assembly GCF_025118155.1). NCBI lineage: Eukaryota > Fungi > Mucoromycota > Mucoromycetes > Mucorales > Mucoraceae > Cokeromyces > Cokeromyces recurvatus. Next base: position 264,794 of record NW_026251390.1, read on the forward strand.
CATCAGAGGTATCAATTCCAAGTACATGAAGACATCTTCGAATTTTGTTGCGAGAATTTCCTTTTTGACAATAAAAATAAAGAAAGTCGTATTCTGTGATATGTGAAGCAGTCAAAGTACGAGGAGCAAGAAGATGAGTAGTAGTGTTATTGCTGATAGAGTCTGTATTCCTCTCAGAAATTACAGAATGAGTAGTAGTGGATCGATTTGCAGTATCCTTTATTGGTTCATTTACTACCCATGATCCCGTAACTTCCAAGTCAATAGGTGAGGTTTCCTGATATGAAATAGAAGTAGATTCATTAGGTGCTGTCTCACTATTTTCCTCCTCATTTAAATCAAGAAAAGAGCCACTTGTACGACTAGAAAATTGTCGTTGGTGACGTTGTTGAGTATCTGCTGAAGAAGTATAAGACTTATTTGATGAAGAAGACAACTGGATTGCGGAATATTCATCTTCAAGTCTCTTGATAGTAGCTGAAAGAATTTCGTTTCTTTCTTCGAGCTTATTGGTATAAGAACGAAGTTGTTTGTGTTTTACATCAGCTTCCGAAAATTTACAAAGCATTTTATTATGGTCACATTGGAGATAATCATAGTTGCTTTTTAATGCAAGGTATCGTTTCTCTAAATTGCTAATAGTCATATCTACTATGATTAATTATCAAAAAGAAAAAAAAAAAAAGATAAGAATTTTTGAGAAATAAAGAAAAAGAAAAAGAGTCCTTTTCATTAACACATTTATTATATATAGAAATTTATTTATCAAAAAGATAAATATATTTTGTAAATTCTTGGTTAAATCTCGTTAATTTAATGAAGATAAATTAATTGATAGTAACAAAAGTTGCAATATTCTGTAATAAAGAGATTCAAGAACTGGCTTGTATTATTATCTTGTAATATTGCCTAACACTAATAAATATATCATGAATTACTATTTGTTAATAATAATTAATAAAAGCATTTTTTTATAAGACGCGTAAGAGATATATAACACATCTTAAAAGATATAACAGTGATAATAGATATAACATAAGAGAAATTTCATACATTATAAATGCTGATAGTGAAAAGTATATAAAGAAAGCATGTATAGTTTACGATGATTGAGTCTTTTTTTTTTTCAGCTTGTTAATGAGAATTGTTAAGAACTTAATCACAATCGTTTCAATGCTATACCTCTTCGTAACTGGATTTTCAGGTACAACATATATGAAAACGAATGAAAAATAACGCCAAACCAAGTTGATGGGAAAAGATGATTAGACCATAATGCTTAGTCGATATGAACAAATATAGAGTAGGAGAATATTATGGTTCTATGGAGCCTAGTTCAATAAATATAATAAGCCTTATGATACTGTTTTCCTAATGATGACTATCTTTGATATGTTTAAAGTTTAGCTTTTGTTATTAGAGTACCTAGACATCGATCATCTATATGAATTTATTGGAAATAGTATGAGTGGCATAGAGTCATTGGCTGCAGCTTCTATGTTTCCTCATCGTGTAGGGGGAAAAAAAAAAGGCTAGTAACTGGGTCTACTTGTGCTAAATTACATTCCTTATTCTAGTATACTTAGATACATTTGGAGACAGGCAATTATAAACGATACCTCTATTAGAATAGGGAATTTTATTACGACAATGGTAATGGTATGAAGGTATATAGTATACATACATTTGTATAATATAACCATGTTTTTTAATGCAAACTTAGGAACATTATCCTATTCATTGTCATACAAATTCCTCAGCGAGTTGCTGAAACATGTCAGCAAATATATGAAGACGAAATTACTCAAAAAATAGAAAATTACGAATATTACTTGATCCATGGTTTATGCACTCTATTCAAATGATAATTTTAGTTGTTGGCTTTTAAACTGATGGCCTGGTTTTAGTTGAACAATAAAAGAGAAATAGCCAGCTGGTTTAATGAGAGCTGGTAATCTGTATGTTGATTATTTAGAATTAGACTCTATTTATGGTCACACTACCTATTTAATTGACACATTGACACCAGTAGTAAAGCTATCCAAAAACCCATTTAATATCTCACAAATAATACCACAACAAATCCTTTTAAATAATAAATTGACTATGTATATTTTTTTTATATGTATGCATACACATTTATATATAAAAGAGCTATAATAAAATCTGTCTTTTTTGCATGTGCGCTTTTTTTTTACTTAAGAGGAACGAACTTGGAAGAGTGAGTAGCACCAATACCAGGACGACCGTGCTTGACGGGCTTGTAGGTGATGGAGAACTCACCGAGGTAGTGGCCAACCATTTCAGGCTTAATTTCAACTTGGTTGAAGGTCTTACCGTTGTAGATACCAACGATGGAACCGATCATTTCGGGAACGATGATCATGTTACGGAGATGAGTCTTGACAACTTCGGGCTTTTCACCAGCGGGGGCGTTCTTCTTGGCAGCACGGAGCTTCTTAATGAGGCCCATAGGCTTGCGCTTAAGACCACGTTGGAATCTTCTGCGAGCACGACAGTGAACAAGTTCCATAAACTACAAAATACAAGTGATCAATTTCTACATTTATTTAATTATAACACGTATTATTAATATTTACTTGTTCAGAAGACAAATCCAAGAGTTGTTCAAGGTCAACACCACGATAGGTAAACTTACGGAAAGTTCTCTTTCTTTGAGTAGCTTGCTCGTCAGCCTAAAGAAAAAAAATCGGAAAAAAAACAATGTAAGCATTAAACCTAACCAAATAATCTCCATTCAACCAAGTACAACCAAGAATATTGAAATGTAAGGATACAATAAATTGAATTCAAAAATAAAATGCAGATGATTATATAAGCTAAATGAAATTGAGATTACTATTTTGGAGAAATAATGTAATTCATATTAACGTCGATGTTGTTCATTTATAAATGTCTTCATATGACACATTTTGCCAAAAAAATATCCATATTTATCCATAATCATCCATTCGTTTTTTATCCTTTCATTTCATATACTTGGTTGAACTTGTTTTATAGTTTGGATACAATACCATGATGAGGAAAAAAAGGGAAGATTATAAGATTGTGTATTCGTCAACTTACTATATTCTCCTTTCACTACGCTAGCTTCCAGTCTCTCATTCACCCATACGCCTTACTGTTAATATGAGGAGTTATCCGGGCCGAACTTTATTGTCGCTCTTCTAATTAACAGGAAAGCCTCTTTTTTTTTTTTTTTTAGAATAGAATTTTTTTTATTTTTTGTTTTTTTTTATTGCAAACCACTAGCCTAATAATTATTAACAATGAGACCCATCTTGCTTCAAGGACATACCAGATCTTTAACTCAAATTAAATATAACAGAGAAGGCGATTTGCTTTTCTCTGTTTCTAAGGATAAAGTAGCTAATGTATGGTATTCTCATAATGGTGAACGTCTTGGTACATATACTGGTCATCTTGGTGCAATCTGGACTATTGATGTCAATGGTAATAAATACTTTCGAAATAGCGATGGAACAAATAATAATAATAAAAAGAAGAGATACACAGAATTGCAAATAACAGGATAGATTCATGGATCATAAATAATTAGATTGATCAACTGCTTTTTTGTTTATTATTATTTGTTCCTTTTATAACCAATGTTTTTTCAAAAAAAAACCCCATATCAAAGCTCATTATTAATTATTTGTTTATTTTTTATGCTAGGTGATTCAACTTTACTTGTTACAGGTTCTGCTGATAATACTTGCAAACTTTGGGAAGTTCAAACTGGTCGTTGTTTAAAAACTTGGGAATTCGAGACTGCTGTTAAGCGTGTCGAATTTAGCCAAGATAATTCTATGATTCTATGCGTTACAGAAGAGCGTATGGGCTTCTCTGGTACAGTTACTGTTTACCCTATTAATAGCGATATTAACGGTACCCGTAAGTATATTTTTAAATGATAAAAGATGAATGACTAAAAAAACAAAAAAAGGAAAAGGAAATACTAAATTTTTCTTTATAAGAATCTGATACACCTATTGTTACTATTATTAATGACGGCAAAAAGGCAGTTGTTGCTGGTTGGTCTTGCTTGGATAAGTATATTATTACTGGTCATGAAGATGGTACTGTTTGCCAATGGGATTGGAAGTCAAATAAAAAGATTAACTCTATTCGTGCTCATGAAGATGTTATACATGATATGCAATTCAGCCCCGATCGTACATACTTTATTACTGCCTCTAAAGATAAGAGCGCAAGAATTATTGATTCCCTTACTTTAGACATTAAGAAAACTTATACTGCTGATACACCTCTCAACTCAGCTTCTATTACTCCTAAGCATCAAGAATTTGTTATCTTGGGTGGTGGTCAAGAAGCTATGAGTGTCACAACTACTTCTGCTAGACAAGGTAAATTTGAAAGTAGATTCTATCACAAGATCCTTGAAGAAGAAGTTGGACGCGTTAGAGGACATTTCGGTCCTATTAATACACTTGCTGTTCATCCTGATGGCACTAGTTATTCAAGTGGTGGTGAAGATGGTTATGTTCGTGTTCATCATTTTGATCCTGAATATTTCACCTTTAAACTCGAAATTTAAACTTGTCATATAATATATATACAAATAGGTAGAAAATAAAATATCAAAAAGGAAAAAAAAAGTAATTTATTGCAATGTAATTTTTTATTTCTATTATGGATTTGTTGATTCTATTGTTTGCTTTGTAACAGAAATTTGTTTTTGCCTATTTAGCTGATCAATGACAGCCCGTGTTAATGAAGAATTAGCTCTTCCATGTGCCTTCAGGACTGTTTGTTGCGGTGCTGTATTTGTTATTTGTGTGGATATATAAGTTGCAGTGTTATCATGATTATTATCATCATTAGTAGTAGTAGTAGTAGTAGTAGTAGTGATGGGACGAGTAATATATGTTACAGGTGGTGGGGGAGGGAAATTACGATTAGGCTGGTTAAAATGAACTGCTGCCCAAAGAGGATACTGTTTTTCGATCTCTATTAATGTGTTTTCTAGTATCTTAATTCGTTCAAATACAGAAAAGGAAGGTTTTGCTATTTCGTCTATTTTAACGTTGAGATGCTCTTCTATATTATTCAATCTTTCTGTTATATCAGCAGAGGTGTTTACATGACTATCCTTTGTATTCGCTGTATTTGATGATGTTATTAATGAGCGAGCTAATGGACCATCCTCGTTATTCACAATATCAAACTTCATTTGAATATTTCGATTGATCTCTCTTGCATCTGTTCTTGCACAAGTCACATCAGCAGCAGCTGGATCTCGTCTATTCAAGAACTCTGTTCGATTACTTTCATCTAATTCATTTCTTTTTGCTTGAATAAATGTATCTATGCGTTGATCAACTTCTTTTGTTGTAGCCCTTATCTGTACTTGTTCACTATTAAATCGTTTGGCTCTTTCTCTTTCTTCCTCTTCTTCCTCTTCTTCCTTACTTGCGTATGTTCTTTTTTTAACAAGCAGATCCTCATGTTCTTTTTCATGTTTATTTAATAGTTGTTCTTTTGCATCTATATGTTTCTCAAGTGTTTTTAAAAGTTTTTCGACAAGCGCCTCTAATGCTTCTGGTAATTTTTCTAATCGATGACGAGATAGGACGATAAGCTCAGAATTCAGGCATTCGCTAGTTTCTACAAGTCCAATTTCTTTAAAGAAATTTGATAATTCTTTATCCCAAGTTAATGTTAGTTCATTAGACATTATTTTTCTCTTTTAAATAATAAATAAATATGTATATTTGTATATGTGTGTATGCGTATGTATGTGTGCTAAACAGATATTTACTATTTATTCATATTATTTAGAAGAAAAAAAAAAAAAACTGAAAAGCAGTCATGTAGTGTATATAGTCTATAGAACAATTATGCATCAACTTGATAGAAAAAGGCCTTTTTTTTTTGCACTTACTATATCATTTATATCTGTTGTTTTTATCTGCCTATATCTTTCAAGGGAGATTTAGCTCCCTGTATTGACTATAGTTTATAATAAGTTTGACCAAGTAATTCACAATGTATTAATCAACATAAAATGTTTCAAGTATTAATTAAACTACAAAATTAAATATGCCTTTTTTTTTTTTTTTTTTACTTTGTAATTTGAATTTAAATAACCTGTAATAGCTTTCTGAAATAATACAATTATAACCAATTTGGTCTATATTTTGGATCGTATGGGACCTGTTCATGATCGAAAGTCTCTATAAACTATAAAATAATTATGTATGACAAATCTCATTTGCGTATCTTAATTGAGATTACCTCCTGATCAGCTAATACTTTTGTACCCGCAAATTTACGATATTCATCAAATATAGAAGTCATTGACCAGCTTTGAATCTTCCTTAAACAGCCTACTACACATCCAATACGATGCTAGTACAATAACATTAAGTTTATACATTTTGGCATATTTCATTATAAAAAAAAATAATACGGGAGTTTTTTTTTTTTTTTTTTTTTTTTTTTTTTTTTTTTTTTTTTTTTTTTTTTACCTTTCCTTTCAAGCAATGAATAAGCACTTTTTTTTAAAAAAAAAAATCAATAAATATTGCACATGTTCAATGATGCCGTTTTTATTTCTCTACCTGGATGACTTCGCTTATCTAATAATTTGACAAGTGCATGTGAAATATCTTCTTGATTTACTTCTATAAATGGCTCTTTATTCCCTTCAGTTCGATAATGTAATACTTCAATTCCTTCTACCTTTACAAAATGTTGCATTTCTGGAGGGTAATCTTCCATAGCGAAATATCTAAAGTTATTCTATTTTAGTTGATTATTGTGTGTGTGTGTGTTTTTAATTGTAATTTTAGTTTACAGTATTGTTTTTAATCCAAGTTTCCTTAAGAATGCAAAGTTTTGTTTATTAGGATGTCCAGAACGATAAACGCCTGATGCGATCATGGCGAAATTAAGAGGCGGCACTAAAGGCATTCCAGGCCGAGTATAGCAAATAGAACATGCATCATAATTATGATTTGAATGACGATCACGATGATACTTTTTAATGAGAACTTTATTCTCTTCCTGGTCTTTTGCAGTAGTAGGCATGGTATATATGATAAATATAGAAAAAAAAAAGATTATAAAAAAGTAAACAAGCTTGTAAATTCTATTGGACAAAAAAAAAAAAGTCAATTCACTGTTAAAGAATCAAAACTTAAAATCATCATTCAAAAAGTGAAAAAAAAAAAAAAAATAAATAAACAGTTGCAAATACACTTTTTTTCTTAAAAAAAAGAAAAAGGAAGAATAGTCATTATAAGCTTTCTGAAATAACACATGTTCTCTTTAAGAAGTACTCTAATATCCAGTTCATTAATATACTTTTATTATTATTTTTTTTTAAACTTTTTTTTTTCATTATTTTCTCGAAGAGTCTTTTTTAATAGAATGCATGACAGTAATATAACTTAAATTTTACATAAGAAAAGAGATCAGGCACATTGATTTTTCCGTGTATTTATGATGTAATTATATATGTATTGCTTAGATATAAAACCTAGAAATAAAGTCTCCTTCTCGAAAAAAATATATATGTAATATATTCATATCTCTTTTTTATTTAATATATATATTTAACCATGAATACTGAAATTATGTCTACTCTAAATAACTTTCATGACGGCAATGATAAAGTCAACATTAGCCTAACCCCTAAAATAGTCGACTTTGGTAAACAATACCATAATGTTACAAAGATAACTCAAGAAGAAAATTCAGAGGAAGGTAAAGTATATATTTGTATATTTATATATGTTAATACAACATAAATATATACATGTATGTATATAAAAAACAATTTGTTTTTTTATTTTTTATTTTTTATTTTTTTTTTTCAAAAAAATGTAATATAGATTCTTCCTCAAGTAGTGATAGCACAAGGGAAGGAAATCATTCAATAAAAAATACAACATTATCTTCTGTGAGCCTTCATTCTCCTGACAGTAATGATATTTCAACCACTTCTTCTTCTTCTTCAACTACAAGTCATCATCAATCCTTTAAACAACATGCTACAGACACTTCATCACATAATAAAAATTCACCATTAAAAAGACCACCAAATTTATCTGAAACCTTACATATGAATACATCCGTATGCTTCGAAGACTTATTTCGAGAGGGTAAACCAAGCATTTACCTCTTTATCTTTGTCAACCCGTTATCAGGCGACTGTAAGGGGAAAGACCTCATCCAACTTCCCTTTCAACATTTTCGTCTGCGTCAATTTCCTCAAGTTCAAGTTGAAATACACAATATTCTGGACGAAAAGGATCGGCGACTAGGTATAGAAAGTGTAAAACTTGTTGAAAGTATGCTTAAATCAGGAGAAATACCAAGTCTAGATGAATTAAATACAAAATCTGATCAAACCAATGAAAAAGAGGTCTGCATCAATGAAACTGTTCGTACACGTCATATTCATGTATGGAGTGCAGGAGGAGATGGGACAGTGATGAGTGTTTTTGAAATGCTAGTTAATAACCATATTGATTTAAATTGTTTGTTTTTTTCATGTAAAACCTTTTTTATTATTATTATTCTTTAAACAAATTGTACGTATATATTTAAACTAATGATATGCTATTGTTCTTCCTTTTACACATCATGATAGGTATTCCTCTTGGTACTGGTAATGATTTTGGTCAAGTCTTGGGCTGGGGAAGGACAATACCACATCTTAGTATTTTAGGCAAGGGCTTACGCAATTTAGAGGAATTAATTATGGAACGTCTTAAATACTCATCTGCAGCACATCTTGATATTTGGCAAGTTGAAATGGAGGCCTATCCTGGAGGATATGTTCAATTAGCAGGCGCACCACGACGCAAGACAGGGTCCTATATTCAAGGGATTGACAAGACACATCAACAAGCAACAAAAAGTATTTGTTCTCCATGCATGATGACTCGAAAGATGTGTAACTATATGTCGATTGGTGTGCAAGGCTATGTTGGAAGTGGTTTTGAAAAGCATCGATCAGGTAATCGATGGTTAAATGTTGTTGTATACACTTGGGAAAGCGCAAAATGGGTCTTTCTGCGTAAATTTCCTTCAGTATCCAATTTTATTGAAAAAATTATATATAACGATGAAACAGTACTTGTTTGCCCTAAACCTGGTGAAGAAAAGAAGAAGAATAAAGTTGGTGCATCTAGTAACGATACAAAATCGATACCTATATTGGCAAAGCAGTCTATTGATTTTATTATTCAAAATATACCGCATATATGGTAATGATACAACATAATAGTTTTATTTATTAATTTTTTTTTAATAATATTTTGTTATATAGGGGACGAGAGGTTGATTTATGGGGTGATGCTAAAAAAGGTTTGGAATCTGTAAAAAATCGTTCAGGGCCAACAGATCCTCATAACTGGACACCACAGCTAGCCAATGATGGGAAAATGGAAATCATGGTGATTCAGAACATACCAAGCTATTTGAAGAAGCTTGCTAATATTCGTCAGCATGTTTCCCGTATTGGGCAATTTAATACACCTTTTGAAATTTATTTCCGTGAGCCTGAATCATCAAAGACTAAATCCAAATGGAACTCGATAGTATTTCAAAACAAATATGTGAACAAAAATATAATTTGTATTATGTGTGATGGTGAATTCTACGTTTTAAAGGATCCAAAATCACTCAAATTTACAAGATATGCTAGAATTTGCACTTTGGGAAGAAATGATAAAAAAACAAAAGCAAGATTAGTCCAAGATGAGCAAACTTCTAATGAATATTGAAGAAAAGAAAAACAAAGGCAAAGTTACTACTACTAATAAAAAGAAATATCAACCAATTTTACACTTTTGTTGACTTGTTTACAAAAGCTGAAAGTGTACACTGCATTTGACCATAAACTAAAACTCTAATTATTGTATCCGTTAATATTTTTTTTTTCAAGCATAAAGGCAAAATAAAAGGACCGAAAAAAAAAAAAGTAGATTTTTGAGACTTCTTTATTAAACCTTTAATAACAATGGAGAGACTTTGAAGAGCGTTTTTATTGACATCATACCCTAATCAAGATCTATTCCTAAGAAATTAATAATTTATATCATTACAATAAATAGTTTTATAAGAGTAACGCAATCTATGCCAAATGAACATAATATATATGGAAGAGTAAGGTTTAACACTTGTTATAAACTCTTCCAACAAGTTTTATGTTTCTATCTATAATATCAAAGTCTGAAGCACTTGCTATTCTACAATTACAATACTAGGATAGCAGTATAATATTCATAAAACAGAGGAAAAAGAACATTTTTTTCTATCAAAGATGTCTTTATCAGGAAAAAAAGTATTTATTAATATAAAAAAAGGTTATCGATCTTTTTTTTTTTCGGACAGATTGTAACCAGAATTAGAGCTGCTTGTACCCACAAAAGGTTGTCTTTACTGGATTAGATAGTTACGGTCATGACGGAATAAATGTCTTGATTGATATTTTTATACATAAGATATTGTCTGAATTTAAAGTGTAAAATAGGTGAGTAGTACGAGTTTATTGATTAAAAAGACACGACAGAATATTAAGAAGCATATTAATTATATAAATATCATCATTCCTCTCTTTTATAGACATAGTAAAATAATAAATAATAGAATAGTATGTATGTGTAATAATTTAGAAAAGAAAGAGCATAATTCATTTTATTTTATTTTATTTTTTACCTTAGATTGTATAATAATAACAGGTTCTCGGTGTTTTTAAAAGCAAACATGTGGTAGCTAATAATTTAACTTTATAAGATATGAACACCCTCGTATTCTCCTTTTTTTTATTTTTTCTTCTTTTTTTTCCTTCAATTTACACACATACTCTCTCTCCCTCTCTCTTTTCATCAGCTTGCAAAATATGGTATGGCTATCCTCTTCAAATAGAGAAGAGGCAAGTCGTCAAATGAGATACATATATATAGTTGCAGCTCTTACTGTCTTTATATTATGGATTACAACCTATCAACATAGTATGACAGCATTTATTTCATCGAATAATAAACAACAACAAACCAATACAACCCTTACTACACAGCCATTATGTACTATTGAAACTTTCAATAAGGGAAAATGGGCATATAGCCCAATCCAACTAGAGGAACCTTTTACAGCAAAGGAGTTTGCAAAAATAACTGGCTATTATTGTATGAAAAAGTTTGCCCATAGATGTTTTCGTCGAGGAGGAAATGAGTTGACTCGATCAAAGACAATGTACGTAAATAGAGAGATCAGATAGATATATGTATGAATAGAATTTTTTTTTATTAACATTGACATCTGTTCATATATTTCTAGCGCGGATTACCGTTGGCTACCAGAAAGTTGTAAATTATTAAAATTCGATGCAGGAAAACTTGCAAAACATTTTGTACAATATCCCATCTTGTTTGTAGGTGATTCGATTACACAATTACAATTTGAGAGCCTTAGTTGTTTATTAGGGCACGAGTTTCCTAATAAGCATCCAAATCAATCAACGTTGAATGGTGGGAATAGTAAAATTAGAGTGGATGAGAGAGCCCCTATTAACGGCCATACAGCAGCTATGGCTTACATTCGATCTGATTATTTGATACGATTAAATGATTATAAAATGATTAGTCCTCTAGAACCAGTAGGTCTACAGTTAGGACGAGAAGAAAATCATCCATGGTAATATAAGCCCCATTAATGAAAAAGGAAGAAGGTGTAGTAGCAAAGATTTAAAAAAAATAACATTGACATTATATTATATTATATACATATAGGGTTCATGCATTGTCTCAGTTTAATTATATTGTCATTAATACAGTATGTTTAGTTATATATTTACTATTTATAAGAGTGGTGGTGGTGGAGAAAAAAGGAAAAAAAAAAAAAAAAAAAACTTAAGATCGTTATTATTATATATTTATTAGGGTCCACATTGGCATCCTAATGTCCATTGGGGGTCAAATCAATCAGAAACTGAGCTTTTGATGGCATTTAAAAAGGCAATGCATATTATATTTGACTATTTAAAAATTCATATAAAATTACAACAAAAAGTATGGATTAGGACAACTCCTTACGGTCATGCTAACTGCTCTCAATTTAAAGAACCTCAGCAGAACCCATTAGTTCCTTCAGGACAACAAGGTGAATATGAATGGCATTTGTTTCAAAAGTTTGATTTGATTTGGAAAGAGCTTTTAGATGAAGTAAATGACACTCGATTTAGTTTATTTGATATCACAACTATGTTTAATCAAAGAGGGGATGCACATTCAAAGCCTGATAAGGATTGCTTACATACTTGTATACCAGGTCCAGTCGATGATTGGAATAGATTATTATACCATGAAATTATGAAATATCAAAAAGAATGATAAAAGACAAGCAATATCATTAACTGTAAATAATCTATAATGTCTTAATAAAATACACTTGTATACGTATATAATACAAAATCAAACATTGCTTTATTATACAATACATTTTTAATCTTATAATTTAAACATAACCTTTGAGAAGGGGACATCCAATAATTCACTTGACATATGACTACGACCTAGAATAACACCATTTTCACTTACACCACCAAAACAATCTTTTATGACGTTTGCTTGATTAGGTATCTTAATAGGCATCATATCTATTGTATCATCTTTCTCACTCACACCAAATATAATATTGTCCTTTATCATAGTGTCACTAGAAACATTTTTAATAGTCTCTACTGTCTTTTTTCTTAAAAACTAAACAAAATAATAATAATAATTAGAAAACATGTTCTCTCTTTTCTTTTCTTTGTCTTCTCAAGTTATATATAATTACCTGAATAGTCTGACCTACTTGAAGGTCTGCAGTAGTATCTATAGACATATTTCCCCTACTAGGATCACCACTTGTAATGCGACTGACTCGCATACTCTCATCTAATTCATTTTCTTCAAGCGGATAAATACCTGCATAAAATTCTTCGTCTTTAGACAATGGACCACAGTGTTGAATAAGCTGTAATAGCAGTCCAGTTGCACCACCTGCTTCCACATCCAATATAACATTACCCTGACAGCGAGTGATCTTCATGGGTTTGCCTAATTTTTCCATAGCTGTATGACATACCTTCATATCTTGTAACTGCTGTGCACCATATGAAGCAAATCCAACTATACCTGATCCCATTATCTCCTCACCTCTAAATAAACAATAGGGTTCACCTGTAACAAATGGTGTTGAAGCGCCTATAAGGCCTACCTTGGGCACATTGGCATAATGATGATCAAATGTCTGTAAAAGTTGTTCCGGCTCATTATCAGAGAGAGTAAATAAAAAGGAAGGTACTGTCTTCAGACTGTTTTCTAAACTGGATGGTAGCTGAAAGGGTTGAACTGGAGTGTTGATAGATCCGAAATTCTCCCAATTCACATTATCGAGATGATCATTTTGGTATTTAAGACGAATGACATCATCTTGACGACCCCAACGACCCACTGCTGTATTCCTGATCTTGAGACGATGCTGATCATCTGTAATGGTAAATGGCACAACATGTTCATCAAAGCCTAATAACAGAGAGATACCGTGATCAACATGAGGAACTCGGTCAATGACACCACCCATCATTACAGAAGGCTTGTTTAATTTAATATTCAGCTCACATATTAGATCTTTGTAATTCTTTAAAGTAAATGACTTGGAAGCAAGGACTACACACACATTAGGACTCTTTTTTTCAAGGGTTGCCAATGATATGTCAGCACAATCATGAACATTAGCCCCTGTTGCTGTCAAACGAACCCATATGGACCGAGTTTGTTTATGAGGCTTTATCACATGTCGAGAAAATCTATAGAATAATGACATGATGATATAATTTTAGAAGAGGTATAAATAATTGGTCCTATTACAAGGCTAGAAAAAAAAATTATTCGGCGGGGGAAAGGTGTGTGTGTGTGTGTGTGTGTGAAGCAAGATACATATTGCATTTTCGTTGTGAATAAATAATTATAAAAACCTCAAGACCATGAATAGTATTTCTTTTTTAAGGCAAATTTGACTTTATAAGCTAATAAAATATTTCCTTATTTTGAAAGTTAAGGTTTATTCTGGTCTATAAGACAAGATCTTCTTACACAAACTGTGTAACTGTTCATCATTTACTTGTAAAAGAAGAAAATCTTTTTATTTTATTCTTTTTTTTTTTTTTTTTTTTAACTTCACATGAAAATTGAATTCTTCTAACCAATAAAAACTGAATTATATGCCTTAAATATGTATATAAAAAATATAAAACTTCTTCAAGTCACAGATCTTCTATTATATGCCAATTATTGGGGATATCAAATAACCTACATATTATAAATTATACCCGGTGTTATATCGAATTTCTGCTTAAAAAGTAACCTAAAACAGACTTTTTTTCTCCTTTTTTTTTTATTTTTATTTTTTCCTTCTTAGTTCATAAATAACAATTCAACAACACACTATGAATTCTCGTATTCGTAAGCGCATTGATGATGAAAATAGTCAAGACACAGACAGTCTATTAAGGAACCAAAAAGAAAAGCTAACTTTAAATTGGGAAGAAATTCCAGCATGGATGCGAGATAATGTTTATATCACAGATGGATATAGACGACAGACAAATAACTACCGAGACTGTATAAAAAGTTTATGGTATCTTCATAATGAAAGTGGTAAAGTAGTAAAGAAGAAAGAAAGAAAGAAAGATACTCATAAAAAAAAAATTTTTTTTTATTAGTTAATATTTGGAGTCATTTGTTGACATTTTTTTTATTTGTTGGCCTTGGTATTAAATTCTTACTAAATCAGCCCTTTAAGGAAACTTTAACAACCTTTGATATCACCTATTTCTTTTTATTTATTGTGGGAGCATTACTATGTTTAGGATTTAGTGCAAGCTTTCATTGCTTTTCTTGCCATTCTGAAAAGGTAGCAGCTACTTGGAATAGATGTGATTATGCGGGTATTACTTGTCTAATTGTGTAAGTTGTGATGAAAGAAGGTGAAGCAAAACAAAAACAAAAAAAAAATTAACTGTAGTATGTTTAGTGGTTCCTTTTTCCCTGTTATTTATTATGGATTTCATTGCCATCAACTACTTCAAAGTAAAGTAGATATAAAATAAGTAATTCGATATTTGTATGAATTTACTAAATTTCTTGAAATAATAGTTGTCTATTTATCATGTATTATGGTGTTAGGATCTATTACTGTAAGTTTTTATTTTATAAATTAAATAGTATAATATAGATTGACTTTTTTTTTCTCTCTCTCTTTTCCTTCTCTCACTCTTAGGCGGCGGTAACTTTAATGAAACATTTTCGTACACCTGCCTATAGATGGGTACGTGCTACCCTTTTTATGGCATTAGGCTTATTTGGTATAGTACCTACTTTTCATGGTATTTGGATCTATGGTGTAAGTATTAGAGAAACAGAGAGAGAGAGAGAGGGAGGGAGGGAGAGAGTGAGAGTGAGAGTAAGAGTGAGTGAGTGAGAAAAGAGAGATTTTACTAAGATATTATATTTATTAAAGATCAATAATGCTGTAAAAACTATTTCTTTGGGACATATGGCTTTAATGGCTTTTACTTATATTGCAGGTGCATTAATTTATGGTGCTCGTTTTCCAGAAAGTGCTATGCCTGGTAAATTTAATATTTTTGTAAGTATCTTTAAAAAATAGATATCATACCAAACTATATTTAACTCCTCTATCTTACTTATAATCAATTAGGGAGCCTCTCATCAAATATTTCATGTTTGCGTTACAATAGCTGTGCTTTCACATTATTTGGGTGTAATGAGTGCAATGGCTTTTTGGCATGATGTTCAAAATCAAGAGTTTTGTAAGACCTCCTTGCTTTAAAAGATAATAGACAACAACATGTAGTGTAGAAAGAAAAGATGACATATTAAATCTTTTTTTTTCTTTTCTTTTCTTACGATGATACCCCCCCTCAAAAAAAAATACAATATATGTATCTTCGCTTTTACATACACTACTTTACCCTATAGTATTATATATTTACTTATTTCTTTTATATGAATTATTCAGTATAAAAGAACATTTCTTTTACAACTAAATGTTTGATAATCTATTCACATATGATTGTAAAATAATTAATTATATTTTAACAGAGTTTGTAAATGAACTACTGTCCCAATCGTTTAAACATGAATAATAATAAATATGGCGTCTTTTGCTATACAAGCACTAGACATATTTTAAATCCTATTTTTTATTTGTATATATTTACGTTTACGTTTACCTTCACGTCCAGTACTTGGACTACTTCAGGAAGAAGTTTGAATGCACTAAAAAAAAAAATCTTAATTGGCTAGATAAAAAATTTTAACGCAAATCACTGTACAGAAAATACAATCTTTTAATAGTAAGCATTATTATTGCATTACACCTAAATAAATCAACAAATCAAACATTCTATTTGTCAGCTATATGTTATTGAATAATACAATACAGTATAATAATATCTATCTATATAACATAGAATCCAATCAATTTACGTATTATTCATCATTCTTATCAACTCTAAACTTTCTTTCTTGAACAGCAATATTGAATTAGCAGAACACAATAGCTTTTATAAAACTTTGTAGTTTACTGGTTTTACTCAAATCATATAACATTCCAAAAAGTATAAGAATTTTTGTTATTACTACACATGAAATATGTATAGCAATCTTTCTATTCCTTTTTTTTTTTGAGTCTTGTATATATACTATTTATAAAAAGAAAAATCTATATTAAAAGAATCACATATTATTACATCACATGTAATAAGTAAAAATTATTATTTATTAACCAAGAATTAAACATGTATTTTACATAATATTAAATTGTTATTTACATTACCAAAAAATTGTAAAATATATTTCTAGAAATATGATTGGCTCTCAATACATAATTCATTGTTAAAAAAAAAATAACCATTACTCCGGATTTATTGACAGCAAAAAAAAAAAGATAATTGAAACCTTTTTTTTAAAAAAAAAAAAAAAAAAAAAAAAAAGAAAAGAAAAAAGACAATACATACGTCTCTTCTTCTTACTCTCTACTATCCCTAAAATACATATTTAATTGATAAAAAAGATTTATTATTTTTGGTTTGGCCTGTTTATAGCAGAGCTTCTTTTTTTTCTTTCTTCTTTTTTTTTTTCTTTTTTTGCTTTATGCACGAAGTAAATGATGGCGTTGTTTATGTAAACTCAGTCTATATTTCGCTTAGGCCAAGTAATATACGAATAAATATAGAAAAAAAAAACCAAAAATCAGGTAAAGTTTATTTAAATATATCTTTTGAAATTTGATGATACGAACAACACACATGCAGAGAAAAAAAAAAGAAGTGTTGAATTTATTTTATATTTATTCAAATGTATGTTCATTCATAAATGAAGACTTGTATTAATTTGAAGGGAAAATATTTATACATTCTGTATTGAATTTTAAGATTTTTTTTATTATAA
This sequence comes from Cokeromyces recurvatus, assembly GCF_025118155.1. Lineage (NCBI taxonomy): Eukaryota > Fungi > Mucoromycota > Mucoromycetes > Mucorales > Mucoraceae > Cokeromyces > Cokeromyces recurvatus. The sequence continues at coordinate 282,310 of NW_026251390.1, forward strand.
TATGCAACACAAGAAAAAAAAAAACTTTTTTATTTTTTCATTTTATCCAAATTTGGAAATATCCAATAAAATAAAAGGAGAAATTATTTTTATTCATCAATCCTGGAATCGCTGTTTTGAAAAAAAAGAATAAAAAGGGTCAGCAATACAATTGTCAATTGTTCTATACAAAAGAAAAAAAAAAAAAAAAATAGGAAAAGCATATTAAAAGTCCGAATAAAAATATAAGGGGATTTGAGGAGTTTGAAATTATTATGTATCCATTTGCTCAATAAGATGAATTGAATGCAAGTAAATGCTTATATACTTGATAATTATACATGTCTAAAATGAGGAGTTGAGGAAATAAAGTAAACAAAAGAAAGAAAGAAAGAAAGAAAATAGATTTCAGTTGTAGTAAAGGTGTCGTTGACAACAATAATAATGTAAGGCATACACCTTTATTATTATAATAGGATGATTGAAGGAATTTTCTAACTTCTACTATCTAGTAGAAGAGGAAATCATTTGAATTTGATATATATTATACATATTCAATTTCATAAATACCTTTTATTCTCTTCGTATTAACCATCAAAATACTATCTCTTCTTTTATTTATTACTATTATTATGTAAACAAAAAAAAAAAAAATTCATTTAGCGAATATGACAATAAAATGAACTTTGCCTTTATTTTGAGTAATAGATTAATTTTAAACTCCGGACAAAAATCACCTCATTTGACACTTAATATCCTTTCACGGTGTGATAGACCGAACACGTACATCAAAAATAATATAAAATCAAGTTCATATTTTCTTTTGCATTTAAATTAAAACCTTTTTTCTTCTTTCTTTTTTTTTTTTTTTCTTCATTGTATTACTATTATTTTTTTTTCTTTCCTCCTGAAAAAAAAGAAAAGAAAATGAACACAACTTTGGCATCTATTCAACCAAGTTGGTTAGAAACACAATGGGATGAATTATATAAGGATAGAAATCCTTTACTTGTAACAGGTGTTCTTGCTTTTGTTATGCATGAGCTTGTTTATTTCGGTCGTTTCCTTCCTTTCCTTGCTTGTGATTTTATTCCTTATTTCCAAAAATACAAGATTCAACCTGATAAGATTAATACAAGTGCTGATTATTGGAAATGTACAAAGCAAGTTCTTTATCAACACTTTTTATATGAAGGTCCACTTATTTTCCTTTTCCATCCTATGGCTAATTACTTGGGAATGAATATCTCTACTCCTTTCCCTGAATGGTAAGTTAAAAGTATATATATATATATATATATATATGTGTGTGTGTGTATATATGTATAAAGCAAGAAAAGGAGAGAGTGAACTAAAAATAGATGTATATACATGTCAATAGGAAATATATTTGGCCCCAAATTTGTATTTTCTTTGTGTTTGAAGATGCTTATCATTACGCTGTTCACAGATTAATGCATTGGCCACCACTTTATAAGAGAATTCATAAGGTTCATCATGAATATGCTGCTCCCTTTGGTATCGCTGCTGAATATGCTCATCCTTTAGAAACATCTATTCTTGGCTTTGGTACTATCGGTGGTCCTCTTCTTTATCATTTGGTTGAAAAGACTTACTTTAAGGCGGGTCGTAACTGGGAACTTCATTTGTTTACTATGCTTTTCTGGATCATGTGTCGTCTTTTCCAAGCTATCGATTGTCACTCTGGTTACGATTTCCCTTGGTCTCTTCGTCATTTCATTCCTTTCTGGGCTGGTGCCGACCATCACGATTATCACCATATGGCCTTTGTAGATAACTTTGCTTCTTCATTTAGATGGTGGGATTATATCTTTGGTACTGATAAGAGATATCGTGCTTATCGTGCTCGTCAAGCTGAAGAAAAGCGTCTTAAAGAAAAGAAGGGATTGTAAAAGGAAATATATATATGTTTATATATATTAATTGTATATTGCTCTCTCTATTTTGCATTCATTCCCTTTTTTTTATTTTAAAAGAAAAAAAAAAGATTCATGTATACATTACTTGCATTGTTTTATAATCCCCCCTTTATATAATTCGTTTTTTTTTCTTTCTTGTCTAGATTAGTATGTAATAATATCAATAATAAAAAATATATAAATATCTATAATAATGAATCCTATCGCGTAGCTTAAAAATATATATATATATTTTTTTTTATACTGATACGCGCGTATACGCGGAGGAAGAAGAAAGAAAGAAACAATGGAGTTTGAATAATTTATTGTTTAACTGACCTTCAAGTAAATTATCTTTAAATTAATATGGGTCTAGATAAGCGTAAATACATATGTTCATATACCAAAATCTATCCTCTTCTTTTCCCTTTAATCTATACAGTTTGTGCTATATAAAAAAAAACAAACAAACAAATACTTTAAATATCAAGTATTAGAGGAGATAGAATACAAGTTGTTATATATAAAAAGAAATAAAGGGACAATATTTGTATATTTTTTTTTTTTTTTTTTTGCGCAAGTTTAATATAAGATAAAGGTTTTCAATAGTATAAGGTTATAATAATAGGATCAAGTGCAAATTAGAGATATCGAGTAAATGTTTAATTTTTTTTTAAGCAACAGTTCCATATCTAGTTTTAAATATTATGTATCTATTACTATCTTTTGATACGTAGTAGACTAGAGAGCTTATCTTATTTTGCTGTTACACTACTACACTTTCTATTGAACTAGTCATTCTAACTTGATAGGAATCGAAGGACTATTATTTGTTTTACATTGTTTGTGCAAGCCATTTTATTCCTATAGTTGCCATTACCTAGGAAACCATTTCTGTTTTTGTTCTAGTCATCAATGGCGTTGACGGACTTTGAAGTGATAAAAAAAGAAAAAAGAAAATTGAGTCCCCACATCACTTCTACTTTTTTTGCATAACTACTGCCCAATATCTTAATGTATTTACAATGGACTACTATTATGATTTTATTGGATATAAAAATAGTATCATGCTTTTGTCTGTTTATATGCCTATATATTATATATAACATATAACATATATAAACACTAAAAACCAGGATTCAAAACAGGAGGCCTTTTTTCCCAAAATAATGAGCGTAATCTTACACCCAATGAATGCATAAATAACACTTTGCGACTAGGTGGAGGTACAATACGCTGTATACGATGCTCTCCTATATAGCCTTGACTATCAAATTTATAGATAAATACTCCCTCTATATGCCTTATACGAGGTTCCGGTTGAAAGAAGGTTGGATTTTTAGTACCCTGTAATTTCCATCTTACTTCTAAACATTGTACACTCCCCTTTGATTTTATATCATTTTCCATTTCATCAATAGAGGAAAAACTCGCTCTATTTTCATTATTTTCATCATCATTCGTTGTATCATTCGGTAAAGCTCGCATTTTAGTTATCTCTAGTTTGATATGATCAAAATAAAGACCTGTACTCCATCTTAACATCTGTGCTATGCCTAAATAGGGTGTACGGCCATGAATTGAAAGTTTTGTATAATGCGGGTCTGATAAGATGACATTGGGTGAATAAATTGAATGTTCTATTAAGCCCTTTTCAAAGAAATGAGGTATATTGTCTTGTAATGTGACGATGGCTATCATAATTATTTAATATATTAATGTTTGTATACACATGTTTTCTAAAGAGCTAGTTTACCAAAGCCCACTCGTAAATCGTATTCTTTGTCTCTATTCTGTTTTTGCTTCATATGAATGGTTGAATGGAATAAACATGGTCTTGAGTATATTAAGGGTAATGTTCTTTTTATATAAAATGAGGATCTAATTAATAACATTATTTTGTATTTAATACTTCAAGAGATACACCACCCCCCGAAAAAAAAAAGAAATAAAAAAAAAATAGATATATGAATATATTGAATAGAGTTCATTGTATATATGAATAAGGCTCTACTAGGTTGAGCTATTCTTATTCCACTGCTGTTGTCCAACTTTTAACAAGCTTCGTCATAAAATATTAAAACACAGCCGAAGAGTTTGCTCAAATGCAACCCGGATACATAGTAAAATAAGTGTTGGTAGTTTTTTTTTTTTTTTTTTTTTTTTTTTTTTTTTTTTTTTTTACCTTTTTGAATAATTGAATTGTGCTTCTCTTGTTAGTGTTTTCCTGATATAAAATAAACGTAAATTAGATACATAATAACAAGACTAAGTTTGATTTTAAACTTTACATACATTTAAAAGTAAACTTTATTCCACAAATTGCATATAGATTACTTGAGTTCACGATAAGGAAATCATTAATAGTAGTAAAGATTCAAATACAAATAAATAAATAAAGATTATATATTTAACCAGTAATGATACTTTATTTCCTGCTCTCATAGTCATAACAAAACACCTGCTATATTGAAGAGACATTAACTATTAGGAAAAAGCAAATGGAGAAAAAAAACATAAATGAAATTAATATAGAAGATGTGATAAAATTTCATGAAAAAAAAAATCATTTTAGTATGCTAGTAGATCGTTTCGTATATGTGTAATTTGTAGATTTATTTCTTTCATAGTATGATCTGGTATAATTTATTATGTAATAGGATACCCCCCTTTTTTTTTTCTTGCTGCTAATATTGCCTTTTAAACATCACATACCTCTGTAAAATATAAAATGAAATGAAATATATAGTGAAAATTCAAATCCCGGTCTTTTTTTTTTTTCTTGTGTATTTCTTTAAATACTTATATTTTTTTTCTTTTTTTTTATATATGTATACACATATTTAAACCAATTCTAATGACCAGCACATTAACAAAATTTGATACTGAACATGAAGATCTCATTCATGATATATCATATGACTTTTATGGTAAAAGATTAGTAACATGTTCATCTGATCAACGTTTAAAAGTATGGGATTTTGTTGAACGAGCTGATTCATCGTTTTGGGAATTAAATGATGCTTGGAAAGCTCATGATGCATCCATCTTAAAAGCTGTTTGGGCGAGACCTGAATATGGACAAGTTATTGCTAGTTGCTCATTTGACAGACAAGTTAAAATATGGGAAGAACAATCAGTAGGTAGAGCTCTTGCATAACCTGTGTGTGTTTTTTTTTCTTTCTTTCTTTACTTATTTTCTTACCTCTATATTATCTGTAGAATCGAGAAATAGTCAAAAGCGCTGGGCTGAAAGATTTCGTTTGGTAGAATCAAGAGGTGCAGTATTGGATATAGCATTTGCACCAACTCAAAATTCACTTCGATTAGCTACTTGTTCCTCGGATGGTATCATTCGTATTTATGAAGCTTTAGAACCTACTAATCTTGCCCAATGGTCTCAAATGGAAGAATTCGAAATATCGGGTATATCTCACATGGATAATAAAATTTTAACATCCAGTTCAAGTCAACAACAGCAGCAGCAACAACAACAACAGCAACCACAACAACAGCAACAGCAGCAGCAACAACCACAACAACAACAGCAGCAACAGCAGCAACAGCAACAGCAACAACAACATCAGCAGCAACAAGAGCAAATACAACTACAACTACAGCTACAGCTACAACAACAACAGCAGCAGCAGCAACAACAACAACAACAACAGCAACAACAACAGCAACAACAACATCAACAACAACATCAACAACAACATCAACAACAACAGCAGCAGCAGCAGCAACAACAGCAGCAACAGCAACAGCAACAGCAACAACAACAACAACAATTGGAGCAATTTGAACAGGCACCACTATCACAATATGGTTTTCAACAGCAACAGCAACAGCAACAACAACAACAAATAAATATAAATTATCCACTTGGGCCTATAAATCAACTAGTTCAACAGCCTACACATATAAACAGTACAAGCTCAAGTGGTAGTAGTTCACTAGCAAGTCATGGTATTCATACACCTGGCTTAACTGATCTAAATATGATACCCAATACAACAACCGTCGTGCCTGGGTTTGTACAGAATGTATCTCCTGGGTCATCAGCACCAACAGGAGTTGTTCAAACGACCGTTGTAAATAATAATATTCATCGACCTATTGATGCAGATAGTGGATACTGTATTGATTGGTGTCCAAATCGTACACCAACAGCCATGATGGTTGTTGGATTAGGTAAAGAAATTGGAGCTAGAATATTTAAATATGATGGACATAACAGATGGATTCCTTCCGAATTTTTACCTGGGCATACACAAGAGGTACATGATGTTAGTTGGGCACCTAATATGGCCAGATCTTACCAGCTTATTGCTACAGCAAGCAAAGATCATTTAGTTCGAATTTATAAATTAACTGAACAGCAACCGAAGAATAGAATGATGAATACACTGCTATCTCCAGCAGGGACACCAACACAAATAAATCATAAACCTTATCATATAGAGTTAATTGCTTCATTTGATGATCATCAAGCTGAAGTATGGAAAGTAGAATGGAATATTACAGGCACTATTTTATCTTCTTCAGGGGACGATGGAAAATTACGTTTATGGGCTGCAGGATATGATGGTGAATGGAGGCAAATGGCTTCAATTACTGCCAATACAAATTCATTTTCCAAGTAATAATAGTAATAACAAAATGCTGTGTGAAAAAAAAATATGTATTCATATAATTGTACATGTGCATATTGTTCAAATGCTCATATTAAAACGATATTTTATAATAAAGTGACTTGATATATCATATATCAATAGCCTCCCCCCCCCAAAAAAAAAAAAAAAAAAGTGTTATAAAATGTATACTTTATGTTATTAATAATAGATATGCGTGTAATATATATTTTCTTTCTTTCTTGCTTGCTTTTTTTTTTAAAAAAAAAGAAAATAAAATAAAAAAAAAACAGAAAAAATAAAATAAAATAAAGAAATGTATTCTTTTCTTTTGTTCAGATACAAAATAAACCATATTTAAGAATTATTAGGAGTAGGTTTTCTAGGTCTACCTCTACCTCTTTTAGGAGTATCTGGTGAATTCAGCTTTTCTTTAGACTCGTTAGTAGCAGTGGTCGTCATTTTTGCAGGCCTACCGCGTTTTCTCTTTATCGTAGTAGGCTGTTATAACACACAAGTATAAATAAATAAATAAATAGATATATAAATATATTCAACTTACTTGTTCAACAGTATTACTCTTTGAAACATTTAAACCTTTTACCTCATTTTCTATTCTTGTTTCTTTTTTATCATTATCTTTTCCTTGATTCTTGTTGACTACTTCTACAGGAGTAGGCTCAGACTTGGCAGGTCTTCCTCTTTTACGAGTGATTGGTCCCGTCGTTGAAGTAGAATTATTTTCTTTTACTTTATTCTTGATGGCTGACATTTTTTTTTTTTTTTACGTGTGTACAAAAAGAAATAATATTTATTTATTTATTTATTTTTATTTTATTTTTTTTAAATAATAAAAAAAAAAAGGAAAAAAAAAAAAGATAAAAATAAAATAATAGATGAGCTAGAATAAAAAAAGAAAAAAGAAAAAATAAAAATAAAATAAAAATTCTCATTGTTTATTGGCTCCCCCTTTTTTTTTTTTTTTTTTTTTTATTTATTTATTTATTTATTTATTTATTTTATTTATTTATTATTAGGCTTAATTTTGACCAAAGAAACGTGTCATGACACTCAAATAATGTGAATTAATAGTATCCTTTTCAGTTTGATATAAAGCCATTAAAGAACCCATAGAGGTCATAAATAAAAGAATATCTCCATGAGGTACATTTTTGACATAACCATTCTTTATCATTGTTTTCCAAAAAGATTCCAAAGCTCTTGGAAGACAATAAAGTCCAAGTTCTATCATATAAATATATAAAGTGAATATATTTTATGTACATTTGTAATAGTTTAAATACCTAATTGACGACCAGATGATTCAATAAATATCATACTACCGCCAACAGCACCAGCAGCAGCATAAAACCAAGGTAAATCTCTTCCTATCCATCTTCGTAACCAACATGGAGTACATAAGCCCATTACTACATACATAGTCAAGAAGAGTACTGATCTTAAACAAGAGATACTGAATTTGAGCATTACACCTTTAGGACTATATATAGATATATATAAGTTAATATCATCCTTTCCTGGTTAATAACCTATACATATACATTTACTCTATCGTCAATTGTTTTGATTTAAATACAGCCAACATGATCTATTATTTAGGTATCGTGATGAATAAGATATAGCTAGCTATATAACAAGAAATATTTATATATTACCATATTCAAGGGAATATATAGCTTAAGCGACCTCAAAAATTCATCTTTAAACAATACAAATTTATCTATCGTACAGCTTTCTCTCATAGGATGTTGAATTGCACACATAATATACTTGTGATGTACCTTGGAGCTCAACGTGGAAGCAATATTAGGACTTACATAATGAGAAATAAATTCTCGACTTGAATTATTTTTGGGAATTGTAACTGGTATTTGATCTTCAACCAATTGATGTACCGTAATACCTACAGCCTCCGCAATACGAGCTGCCATACTACCATAACTCTTTCTAAATCCTGAATGTGTTAATAAGAACTCAAAGTAAGATCTTGGTAATGTGTTATGATTGAATAAGAAGGCATAAATAATTTGAGCATTGGCAATCATCATGACAGCTATCCCAGCAAACTTTGAAATAAATTTAGCAAAGGAATCATCCCATCTTTGCTCACCAGGATGTGCTTTCATACGTTGAATAGCCCATTGTTTCATTATCCAAGCGCCATTAAATTGAAGAGCCCTGGTAAATAAATAAAGCATAATCGACTGTCTTCTATGTTTATCACGGTCAAGCGCAAGAGATAGGCCAGCTATAGTACCTGCTATAAACGCATTCAATCTGTCAGATCTTTTGTCATTTGTCTTTCTATAATTTCTTAGAGCACATAAAATGCCTTTATAACTACTAATAAAGGTACTAAGAAATAATGCAAAACATGCGGTATCTCTAAATAAAATATGAAAAAAATAAATAAATACATTTATACTTGTTGTTGTTATTTTTAAATATACAATATACCTTCCTGCCATTTGTTTTAAAATGTGGGGTCTAAATATAAATTAGTAAAAATTCGAAAAAAAAAGCAAATGCAAATGCAAATGCGTATATGTAATATGTATATTTTTATATATCACCTTTTTAATATCTTGCCAGTAATAAGACTAGGTAAGATACCGATCAAGAATTTTACTACAAATGTAACAGAGAAAGTTTTGATAAAGCCTCTTGTACAGTTCTGAGTACATGTCTTTCCTTCATGTTGACACAGATTAGTCTTTACTTTTTCAACATTAGAAATTTCTAAATTGAGTCGATTCAAGTTTTGGCTTTTTTTTTTTTTTTTTTTTTTTTTTTTTTTGAACAAAGTCTAGTGAGTATTTTTCTACAAGTAGTATTGATTTACTTTACATATATTTAAATATATATATATACCTGCTAAGTCGTTTCAACTTTTCTTGAAACGTTCGAATAGAGGAAAGAACTCTTTCAGTTTCTTGATCAGTTAACAGTTTTGAAACTATCTGAGCTAAACTTTCTAAAAAGTTCTCATAATAAGAAGCTGGGATAGACGGTATACTATTTTCAATGGGGAAAGCATCTGCCATCTTGGTTTTAATGACTGTAAGAAATAATAATTATAAAAAATAATAAACAAGGGAAATAATAAAAAAAATAGAGTTTCACAACTGTAATATTCTGCATTACAGTATTTGTAAAGTTTTTTGATGTTCATTAGGAAAATGATGTCCTTACAAGTATTGAAATTGACCAATCAAAATGATACAGTAAGGTTTTTGTTTTAGAACTCAAAAAAGCACATGATATATGCAATATTTTAATGATACAGAGTTGTACAATCAGTTACCCCAGTATGTCTATAACTTGTTTCTATTATTGAGTGTTAATACTACTTCAACTCTTACTATAAGTTGAAGCATAAGCAGTTAATATATCCTAGTAGTTATGTTTATGACTAAGTATATACATAGTGACAATGCTTTTTTTTTTCTTTTCAACTCTTTCAATATACTTTTGGGGATATGGGGGAGGGAGAGAGAGAAGGGTAAAGATGTAAATGACTGGTATCTTATAAAGATGGAAATTATTCGTGATCACAATGATCATTACCTTTAAGGGTTGTGTATATCAATTCATCTTATTCTTTGAATTCCCTTAGATTTAAATAAAAAAAAAAAATTAGGCCTTTATGTCTTATTGCAGCTAATAATTAAAATACCTTATGAATCTATTCTATTATCAAAAGCTTTTTTCTTTCTTTCTAGTTTGACTAACTTCAGTCCTTTCCTCTTCTGCTCCTTTCTTTTAGTCCATCGTATTCATTTCTACTATAAATTAAATTATTTTATTTAGCACAGACAAAATTAACCTAACCTTTTGTTCGTCTGTTGTGACTCTTAAAAAAATAAAAATAAAAATTCAAAAGAGGAGAGAACCTGGGGAAGAAGAACAATAAGCTTTAACATTCCTACATTAATTAAACATGTTCAAATCACAACCCATTCTTAAATCTTTTTCTTTAGTAAAAAATTCTTTATTGACAAGAAGCTTTTCTACTTCTACAAACTGGTTAAAAAGCATCTCACTTGATTGTAAACTTTATTTATTATATTACTATTGACATGGTGACGTGTCTAAACTGATCTAACTCTTTCTATCCTTTTCCCTCCCTCCCTCTTCCTCTCTCTCTAATGTCAATAATAGCTAATCCTCATGTGCATTCACATGCAACTAATAACCAACAAAGTTATGCTCTTTCATTTATATCAAATGAAGATTTAACCACAAACAATCAGGTAATTCCTTCAGAACTAATTATTGGCTGGACACCAACACAAGACCAAGTGGATCCAAAAACATTTATTGAAAATCCAAAATTTGTAAATTTTTTGACCAATGTCTTACGAGAAAATATACATAGCATCAATGATAGTAGTTTAAAGGCTTTAGCAGACTGGCAGAAAGAGGGGTAAAAAAAAATACACCCATTCGTATATGTATACATTTATAAAGAAAAACATTTACAATTTTTATTATTATTCATTAACACAATTTTTTTTTTTTTTAAGATGGATGCATATTAATGATGAACGTGATCCCCCTGCTTGGGGTAGAATTAATTTTCCTGAAGATATTGTTGGTAGTGTTGAGTTAAATGCTGGTAAAATCAAGGAAGGTACATATCAACCTATGCCTACACATCGATTGGTGACAAGTAAAGGTTTGTTTCAACTTTCTGAGCCATTAACAAACTGTATTATAAATGCTGCTAAACAGAAAATGAAGCAATGAGATAATATTGATTTTAAACAATAATAATAAAAAGGAGCTTATTACATAATAACATGCTTTATTTGTGGAGAACTAAAAATCGTCACATTCTAGGGAGGTGGCTACAATTGTTAAATTTCGGGGAAATGTCTTTTTTTTTTTTTTTTTTTTTTTTTTTTTTTTTTTTTTTGTATAGCTTGACAAGGGCCTTTTCTATTTTATTTTTATTTTTTTTTCTTTATAAAATATTGCTCTTTGTATATTTATTTGTTCAATGCAATTAGTTAGGTTATCTACATTAACATCAGGTTTATACAAAGGCATCACTAGAACGTCTAACGTAACGCCTGTTTTTGGAACGACAAGTCAAAGATGCTTCTCATTGACAGCATTATGCCATGAAGAAGAAAAGACCCCTGAAACCACTGAAGAAGAAAAGACTCCTGAAACCGCTGAAGAAGAGCAGACAACAGTTGTTGAAGAAGAATCTGAACCTATTAAATTTTCTAGAAGAAGACGTAAATTCCATGAATGGGTTAATGGTGAAGGTGCTAAATACAGACGCCCTGCAAAGGGTACTACAAATTATTTAGGAGAAACAGTAAGAACATCACTTTTCTCTTTCTTTCTCTCTCTCTCTTTTTAATACTTATTTTTTTCTTTTATTATCCCTTATGTAGCCTTTTCCAACTAATCCTTTGTTCAAACCTAGACCTCCTCTCTCCGATGCTCGTCGTCAGGAAATATATGATGCTTTTATTTCTGATCCCAAGACCTGGACAGTTCGTCAATTGGCTACTAAATATGGTCTATCATTGAAACGTGTGGAAGCCATTTTAAAATTAAAATCAGCAGAAAAGGAGTTGGAAATGAATGTAAAAAAAAAAAAAAAATAACTAGTGGATATAAGAGAACTTACCTACTCATTAAATATATACATATAAATAATTTAGGGATTTGCTTTACAAAAGAAGTTTAATAAGGGTATGGAGCAATTAATGGGTGTAGATCATACCATGGAGTTATTAAAGGAACCTTTAATTGATGTTTTCACTAATATTGGTAAACCCAAGTTTAAGACACTAAAGGAAGATGCCTCTTTTAGTCCAGAAGATGCTGCAAAGGAACTTAAATCCATACCCTTCAGGGATCTTGAAAAACGAATTATTGAATCTGAACAAGCAGAATTTACTTTGTCTACTACATCCTCAGCGTCATCAACAGCAACAACAAATACAAAACGTAGTAAATTTTTAATTGTAGATACTAGTTCTTAGATATAAAAAAGAAAGGGGGGAAAAAATGACTTTTATTATGTATGTGTAAATAAAGCATATATTGCGTATATTTATATAAGTTTTTTTTTTCTTTACATAATCCATAAACGCATTTCAGCTTATTAAAATATCATTAATTTCTATACTCATAAACAAATAAACTTACTTGGCCTTTTATCTTCTTCATAATGAAGACTAATTGGGTGAACAAAGTGAATTTTTGGATATTTATTGATTCCTTTTTTTTTTTTTTTGTAAATTATGATAAAATAGCTTTGCAGAAGAAGAAAATAAATAAATAAATAAATAAATGAATAAATAGCAAATTAATAAAACTCAAGTCAAATATGAAGGTATAGACAAGATAATCTACTAACGTTACTTTCGAATATGCAGCTCTTGAGACACATTCATATAAAAATATATCAAATAAGAGCATATTGAACAATTGTATATATTAATATGTCATATTTTAGTTTTACATCACAAATAAGCGTATGAGTCATTTGAAGCTTTACTACATATTATCGTTTAACCTTTATATATATATATATATGTGTATACATAAATGTTTAAATTAATTCATAATCTTCATCTATCTTATTGATAGATGAAGCAGCCGATTTAGTAGATTTTGGAGACCTTATAGGGATTGATGATAATGGAGATGTCCTACTATTTGCTAATAAATCACTTTTCTGCTGTTCAGACATGTTTTCCGCAACTCTTGAATGAGCAGCCATATTGCTTGCTAACTTTTTGCCTTCGATATAAAGAGCCTCAAAGATTTCGTGACCAAGGCCCTTTCGAGGCTCAGTAAGTACTTTTTGAAGTTTGAAACTTTGAGGTAAATCATGTTGAATAAACTGATCAAGACGATCTTCAGTGAGAAGAATCATTCTTAATGAAGGTAAAGTAACCTCAATGGATGGTGCATTAGGACCTAGGAGAGTTTCATGAATTTTGTTAATACATGCAACGAAATAGTCAGTATCTAATGTTGATGGTTCATTATGCTGATTATCTCCTTTAATAAATTCATCATGCAGTTTATCGATTGCTTCTGCACTGCTATCTGATTGCTCTGCACTGAGTATGATGAAATTGGTGATAGCATCCCATGCATTAAAGTCAACATGCAGTAACATCATAAGTAGAAAAAGTTGTGTGGATATCAAATGAATATCCATATTAGTTAGTATGCCATCATTATCATCATCATATAACGTAAACAAAAAGGCTGCTTTAGACATAATATCCTATTAAAAAAAAATTATCCACTTTATAAATAAAAAAAAAGTCTTCCAATATGTATATGTGTATATATTTATGCATTACCCCACGAATAATAGTTCCCAACTTGCTTACTGCATCCACAAATGTAATTTCAGATTTGTTCTCTTGTTTAAAATAATTAAAGAGACGTTTAATAAACGCTTGTAAAACTTCTTTTGCTATAGTGACGTTATCTTCTAAATGAACATTATTCATTTCATGACTAAGTTTAGCCCATATCGTCATTGTTTCAAGCATCTTTGTGAAAGCTTCCTCGTTCATTTCTGGTGCAGATAATTTATCTTGCTGGTTTTTTGCATAATAAAGAGCACCAAAGAAATAATCGTATATTATTGATATTTCTTCACGACTAAAATAGGCAGTATTCTTGACTGTTCTTAAAACATTGCGTTTTGTAAATGATTCAACTCCTTCAATGATTTTAAGCTCATTTTCTTTACGTAGCTTAACAATCTTTGAAGATGTAACGGTAGGGAAATCGGTATACTATAATATACTAGTTAATTTTATATATACTTTTATTATTATTAAAACTTACTGCAGATTTCATCAAGCTACTAAATATCTAACATTAAAGCTATTAATATTATACATATACATATATATATTTCCTATGAATAGTATAAGTTTCATAATCAATACCTCTAATTTTACTGAATCATCATCTTCTTTTATAGTACTATCAGGAGGTAAATTTAAAGAAGCAAAAAAAGCTTTAGATATTGATAATAATTCAGAATCATCTTGAATATTCAAAAGCTGTTTTTCATTTAATTTTAAGATAGCTATTATGGACTGTTTACTATGATTATAATGACATACTCGTTTTTCATTCACTTACCTAGTCTATGAAATGAATAGTTTGAATAATTAGTTCCAGAAAGAAAAAAAGAAAAAGAAAAAGAAAAAACTTACGCAATTTGAAAAAGTAATTTAGGACCCTCTAAAAAGAAGCAATCCAGGATACGAAAAACAAAAGGTAAAGGTATAGAATTGATAAAAAGAGTCAAGAACCAGGGAAGACAAGCAACTGAGAGTTGAATTTCCTTTTCTTTAAAATAGGTTATTAAATTCGGCATATATTCTTTTACAAGTTCTTCTAAGACAACTTGATCTAATAGTACACCATACATAGATGAGCTTTTATATATAATACGTTAAATATACAAGAGTTCTTTTTCTTTTTTCTTTCTTTCTTCCTTTTGACTGTATTATTTAATACCTATAATATCCAGGACATAATTGGTCCACTAACATATTCAATGCCCAAAATGCTTGCTCTTCGGTCATATAACTTTATAGTATAAGTTATTAATATATCCATACTTAAAGTGCAATGTTAATATATATATATATATATATATATATTTGTATACATACATTAGTAATGAGGATGTAACAATATTCATGGCTTGGCAGTAACCTAATTCTGGATTAATCCAAGAGTAAGCTGTTAAAACTCTACGAAGTCGGTTTATGCCTTCTTCTGTTTGATAGGCTGGGTATTCTGGGAGAGATCTATAAGAAAAATTACATTATAGACATTTAGTTTATTTTTTTTTTATTTTTTTTTTAAAAAAAAAAAAGGTATACACATATATTATACCTATGTAAATCTTTTTCAATTTCATCACTTGAAGGCGATACATCGTTTTGATGTAATTCTAATAATTTTTGATATACATCTTGATTATTAAATCGAAGATAAATCGATCCAGAGCATATTTCCCAAATTTCTCCTCGTAAGCAATTTGGTATACCAGCTCTAACCATTTTTCCAAACAGATTAGGCTGACGAACTAATGTCAAATTTCTACCATTTTCTATATTCAATGTAGATGTGATAAGTTTAAAAATGTATACACATACATGTATATATATATATATATTTCTCACTGTAGAGGAGTTCTCTTCTTTACCATGAAAATAGTGTAACCAAATATTTAATTTCTTATCATCCTTAGCTTGTGTCGTATCACTGTTGTAACCAAACAGTAAGCCCAATCCACCTTTTGTATTATTTTCCACCATTTGAATTGAATCATTCTTCGTTTTTAAGAGTTCCTCAGATTTACATGTCATTAAAAAGGGTCTTAAGGATGTCTTTATTTTTGATATATTGGCATGCAACCCCGTTTTTAATCTGTCACAAAATTGTTCACAGGTAATTTTTTCAACCTGTAAAGAAATATGAATGTTAATATTCAAAGAAGAAGAAGAAGAAAAAGCAATACACTTACATTCACTTTGAAGTCATGTGTCATTTTATGCCAAGTTTGAAATGATAAGATGGATTTATAGGTACCATTATTAATTCTTTCAAATCGAATAATTGTATAGAATGGGAGAATAAATTTACAAGTTGAGCTTTTTGCATCATTATGATTTGATTCAAAGGCTAAAAAATTTTGAGATTGATACAGAATGCCATCATATTTCGTCTTTTTGTTTTCTACGACATTATCCAATAGATAACATACTTGAATTGAATCAATTAATTCTTCTTCTTCAGGGAGTCTGAATTGCTCACGAAAGCTTTCATTTTGTTTTCGACGTTGTAGTATAGTTTTCAGAGGATTATTATTTGCAGAAGTCGGCGATGGTAAAGGCTGTTTATTATTCTCCTTTATTGATAACTGTTCGAATAAACTACTATTCTTTAAAGCATTCGATTCTGAGCTTTTTAAAAGACGATGAACAGAATCACTTGTAAGTTGAACTAATAGATCATAAACCTGTATAAATATATAAAATGATATGTATAAGAATTTAATAACAAATTGTATTTTATGTCTTTTTTTTTTTTTTGTTTATTTTATTTATTTAACCTCATCACGTTTAAACATGTTGGCGAACAAATACTATAATATTGTTATTAGTTGTTGTAAGTCTTATTATTCATTTTTTTTTAGAACTACATACCTCTTGATTGTCTTTAGTAATAATTCTCATACTGTGCCTAAATAATTTCCGAATAGGTTCTTTAATAATATCTTTGATTTCTTTAAGTTCAATCAAAATTTTCAATTCAAAACCTATCAAATATGAATAAAATCCCAAATGATTTTCAGATAGATATATCCACCCTTGTCTACTGTTACAAGAACAAGAATAATCTAATATAATAAGAAGTAGGTAAGTCTTTTTTTTTCTAAAATATATATATATATATATATATATATATATATATGCTATAGTACAGTTAACTAAACGCTCTGTAAAAGGCACATCAAATGTTTGTCTAAAAGTTCTTGAAGCAGTTCGAATAGAATCATCGTACAAAAGGTCATCTGTATCAGTAAAAGTAGTAGCTGATATTATTTTATTCATTTGCTTCACAATCCATTCTTCTCGTGCAAAAGGACTTGATATACTGTCTAATTCTGGGATCATATTTACTCTTATCCAATCCCAAGCTGTTTCAATTACTTCTTTAGAGTCCGAAATGGCTATTTGTATGCATGTTGCATTAGGTTCTCTTTGAAATAGAATTCTATAAGGTGGTTGTTTCGCATCAAACCTATTATTATACAGCACACCAAGGTAATAAATAAGTAAGTACAAGGCAATGTTTAAAACAAAAAACCCCCCCAATAATAATAATAATAATAACAATAATATTACAAGCTGGTTATTGTACTGAAAACATGTTTAAACAAAGTATTTCCCGGTTCTTGTGATTTCTGAAGTAGAAAATACTGATTCTGTTGCTCTATTGTCCAAAAGGGCACTAGTTGTGTATGATCAATAGAAGTTGGTAATACGAATGTCTACAATTATTATTAAACGCTTTATATTCCAAGTATTCCACCTCTACAACTTACATTCTTGGGTATTTTTTTAATAATAAAGTCTGGCATAAAGGTATATTGAATAACAAAAAATAAAAGATAATAAAAATAAAAGAAAAAAAAATAAAAAAGTAACAAGAATAGCTTAGCTTAAAATAATGATTATAACACAATAATGTCTTCAATCTCAATTGGTTATTTATTTATTTATTTTTTATAGACTGAATTTAAAACATTTACAGTCAAAGAAAATAGCTTGGTCCAATAAAATCATTGGTCATTTTTTTAAAAAGAAGTGAGACGGATATTTCCAAAATGGGACATTATGTGAAAAACGAGGCATTTTGAAAATGGGATACTAAGTACGAAGCAAGGTACTCAAGACACTCGCTTAAAGCAGCACTTAATACATCAAACAAAAAGAAATAAAAGTGAATATCAAGCATATACTTTGCCAATTAATAAGATTTTTATTTTATTTCATTTTTTTTTACAACCCTTTTTCACAATACGGTTTATTATATCGTGAATAGCTGCAATATCAGTACTAATCTCTTCGAGTCTATTACTAATAGGTTCAATATTTTAGGTCTGGGCAAGTGTGTCGACTATACCGCCAATTCTCTTCACTTCGTTTATGAGCTCTGTGGCCCATTTTGGTGGTGCTTGCGATGCCATATGTCTGAAAAAGTTGAAAAAAAAAAGAACAAAAGTGTATGGAACTAATTTAAAATACGCCAACTAATATGAATATTTGTTTACGCAATATATCATCTTTTGTGACTACTGATATAATTATTAGATATTGTTGTAACAAAGAAATTAACCTCTCTTTTCTCTTCTGAACTTATTATATTTAGAATAAAATGAATTGCACAATATGCTTTGAATCTACGGGGAAAAGAAAGCATGTAGCCAGATGAGAATTTACACGACACTTGGCTGCACATCGACGTGAAGAGTTTAAGAGAAAGCTGAGGCAGATACCAGAAATCCCAGAGAATAATACTGTGGAGGGCATATCTTCAAGTGGTAATAAAAAAGCACTTAAATAGATATTCAAGCTACTATAACTAATTATGTATTTAAACAGCAGTTATAGCTTCCAGAACTATCAAGAATCCAGCTTTTCAACAAGGACCGTTGGCAGACATGGTTATTGACGATGATATTGAGATGGAATATTTTCAAGAAGAAGCGGGCAGGGATGGTGGCCAAGAAGAAGAAATGATTCTGATAGAAGAAGAGGAAGAGGAAGAAAAAGAAGGCTTTTTCAAAGCAGAGGACAATGAGGAAGAGATAGCTGAGGCACTTGTTGATGATATCGAATATCCTACCAACGTTGAATTTGAAGAGGACAGATATATCGATGATGATGAAACCACAGCTACTGTTGAGGCTGAAGAGTCTTTTGCTGAAGCTGAAAGCTGGGCTAAGCAAGATTTGTTACGAATTGGTACATCAGAAATGACTGGTGAACCTATTCATTTAGACATTGAAGATTCTGATAGGGTTGCAGAACATACTGAGAGTGAGAAACAAAGCAAAGAGCTATATGTTTTGATGCAAAACCACCAAGTGAAAAAGTCAGCCAAAGACGCAATCATTAAATGGATCAACAAAAACTATCATCCTAATCAGTCAAAAGATGAATCACTAAAGTTTGTTTGGCTTTCTGAAAAGCTTCTTAGTGAATCAACCGCTTTGAATGAAAGGCGCTATGACATGTGCACGAACGGATACATGACGTTCTTAAGAGATGAAGAGCTACGATGTTTTTTTTTTTTTTTTTGTCTTGGGGCAAGATATGAACAATCTGAAGATGGATCTAGCAAGCCTCGAAACACGCTCTCCCAACTAAGTATAGCCGATTTCGTTTCATCGTACTTTGTGAATGCTAATAGTAGGGATAAAATTTTATACCGAGCAAGAAAAGATGCAACCGCTGAAACAGAAAAGTTTAAAGATTACTACGACGGCTCAGCATACAAGTATGCGAAAACAAAAAACATGTTTTCAAATGAGTATGATATTGCTTTATCTCTATATGTTGATGGTTTTCATGGGGGCCAGAGAGAAAAAGAAAGTATGACAATCGTCAAAGCAGTGAATATGAATTTAGCGCCAACTGAAAGAATGAAGAAGGACAATCAATTCGTTGTATGCGTTATAAAAGGCCCTAAAAAGCCCAAAGACCTTTACAGCTTTTTGCATCCTCTGATCAAAGACCTGTTAAATATGCAGAATCGAGGAGTAAAGCTTCAAGCCGACGGTTTAACTTTTGCGTTTAAGGTTTATACTTTTTTATTTTTAGGAGATATTATGGCCTGTGCAGATGTTTTATTTCATGCTGGACATATGTCTACATATGGTTGCCGAGTTTGTACAGTAAAATGCGCTTCATATGATTCACGAAATGTTTATTTCGCTCCAGATGGGGTGGACCGGCCTGAAGTTCGTAGCAAAGAGAGCTTTCAGCAAGTAAACATCCAGTTGCCAGCTAACAGTGAAACCAACAAAGGAATAAAAAAAAAGGTTACACCATTGATTTGTTTCAAAATGTTTAGTGCCTCCTTTTGTGGACTTGATAAATTGCATTTGACAGGCCACAACTTACCGAAACAGTTTTGGGGTTTTATGCAAAATCCAAACAAGAAATACGGTGTAGCTAATCCATTTGAAGTATCACCAGCTATAATCAAGGAACTTGGTGAAAGGCTCGCTGAAGTACAAAGCCATGTTTCGTTAAATTCTTTTGAAGATATATTCATGAATCTTTCTTTAAGAGGAGGGCATGCTGGTGCGGTTGACTGGCAAATATTACTAGTTTATCTTCTTCCAAATCTTGTTTGCGAGGGTATTCTGAAGATGGCAAATAGTTCATCTAGCAGAAACACAAGAGTTATGGCCTCTACAGTAGATGATAGGCTTATTGAAAAGAAGTTAAAAGACACAGTTGTAGCAGTCTGCTGTTTGTCAAGTGCTTGTACATTGGCATTACAATATGAGATAACTGTAGAAGATCTAAAAGAAATTCAACATAAGATCCAAGTATGGACTTCTTTTATTAAAGAAAACATGCCTCCTAATGTCCATACAGTAACGCAGCACTACCTACAACATATTGTTTATATAATCAAACAACTTGGACCTATGAGGATGTTCAGCTGTAGACCTTTAGAGCGAATGATAGGCATGATTAAGCAACAGATTGGTTCAAAATCTAAACTAGCCAAAAATGCGTTTAACATTGCCAAAAAGTTTGCAGAACAAGGCTTTATTTCACGCAAAGATAACACTACAGATAATGCAGTAAACACGAAAAAGGTTGTATCCAAGAAAGGTAGAACATCTGGGTTTGTTCAATTAAATGAATTTTTGTAT
Organism: Cokeromyces recurvatus; assembly: GCF_025118155.1. Lineage (NCBI taxonomy): Eukaryota > Fungi > Mucoromycota > Mucoromycetes > Mucorales > Mucoraceae > Cokeromyces > Cokeromyces recurvatus. The sequence continues at coordinate 303,339 of NW_026251390.1, forward strand.
TTGGGAGCTGAATTCATTCAAAAATGTACCACATTCCACCAAAACAATGACAACTTGCAAGTAAGAAAAATTTATTCAGTAGATCTGTACTTTGAAGGAAATTCATCAGTAAAACTGAATACAAAATCTGGAAAGCACAATGTGTGTATTGCAAAACTGCACTTATCAGATTTTAATGGTACAGAGGATAATTTCTATGTTGTATCTATTGAAGTAATGTATGAAGTAGAAGGAGAATCATCGTTGTTTGCATGGGCTAGAATCTGTGACAATATACAAGTTGAAGGATATGAAGATAGGGTACCTGTTTTTTTTGTTTACGATTCCGATACTCCTTTACAAAGAACTGGAAGGGAGCAAATTTATGTAATTTTGGATATGGAATCAATCCAAAGCCCTGTTAGCACAATCAAGTCTATTATAAATGATAGAAAACATTATTTGATATGGCCAAAAATGTGCTTAAGCTCAAAGGTCATTTTGAAGAATCCTCCTTTTACATTTTCATTAACATAGTTAGCGTTAACTTCTTAACTTTTGTAGGAACCATTAAAAAAATATCACACAATCTAAATAACTTTAAATAACCTTTTTTTACACTTTTAATATTTTCAACACTTTAAAGCTTTTTACTAAATTTGATTTGACGCTTTAAAACACTTTAAAAAATTTATTTTTACACTTTCTTGTTAGGTGGCTACAAATAACACCTAGAAGTACCTTATTGTCACTTTTTCCGCCGGTGGTTGCAAAAATCACCCAAAAAAACACTTTTAAAACACCTTAAACCACTAAAAACACTTAATTTTTTCCGTAGTGTTACATGGTAAAAGGGAAAAGATGAGTAGTGCACATTTTTACAATATAATAGACTGAATATCATCTGCTACTATTTCTTTTAGAAAAGACTAAAATTGACCACCACATACTTAAATATTGCTATGTTACAAACTGCTCAATTTAAATGTGGTTATATCAACAACGATCTTGAAATTTCTTCCTCCTCTTCACTATTATATTTAAACTGAGCTTATCATAAGAAAACAAAATACAATGCCATTTAGTATATAAATGTATACGTTATACATATACATATATGCAATAAGTAACTATTATTTATTCACAAAATTGAAAAAAAAAGGGAAAGAGAGGTTTAAATGAAACCAATCTTGTTAGCAACATCAAGAGCATCAACATCAGCAGTCAAACGAACAAAAGCCTTCTTATAACCATCAGGTCTGATAAGAGTGTTGACAGAGGCAGCTTCGACATCATAAAGACGCTTGACAGCATCCTTGATTTGGTTCTTGTTGGCCTTAACATCAACAATGAAGGTCAAAGTGTTGTGATCCTCAATCTTCTTCATGGCAGTCTCAGTGTTGAGAGGTTGACGAATGACACGATATTGATCCATACGAGGAGCATGAGCAACAGACTTACGAGGATACTTGGGGGCGCTCTTCAAAGACAAAGTCTTGGGGCGATGGAAGTGAGTGGAGGTGCGGATCTTGCGAACAGCCTTACCGTGAACACCCTTAAGAGCGGCTTTTTTGGCGGATTGAGCCTTAGCAGAAGCTATTTGTTTAATGTCAGTAAGTGAATGCAATTTAAGGAGTAGCAAAAAGAAAAAAAAAGAATAGACATTCAAATGAATGGATGGTAATGACTATTTGATTTGAATTCTACTCTTGTTTATTCATAAATCAACCCATATAACGTTGTAATCTTTTTTTCTGTTTTTTGTTTTTTTTTTTGATTTGTCTAATTTAACATTAAATCATCATCATCAAATGTGCATAATTCGAAAAATAATGTCGTTAGGGTTTCGTAGATAAATGATACTGACGTTATATATTTATTTATTTTTTAATCCATCCATTCATTTGTATCTAGTCCCTTTTTATTTAGTATATCGATTCCTCTTTTATTTACCTTGGTTGGCCATTTTTAAATCGTCTACCACGTTTCTTTAAAGAAGAAGACTCTTACATTGGACTATTCAGTTATATTACACAATTTCTTACCTTCCGTTTTTTTTTGTCTTTTTTTTTTCTCTCTCTCTCTCTTTTTTTTTTGATTTTTTTTTTTTTTTTTTTTTTTTTTTTTTTTTTTTTTTTTTTTTTGAAGAAATATAAGAGTCCGACCCGAACTATGATAACTAGATTTTTTTTTTACCTCGCTTACTGAATTATTATATAAAATGGCTTTTCATTTTAAAAAAAAAAAATAATGTATTAAAGATGTACCTTTTTTTTTTTTTTTTTAGTCATAATATGAAAGAGAATATAAGCTACGGGATATAAAACAATTTTATTCTATGAAGATACAAATTATAAAATAAATAAAATTATTTTAAAGATTTCGTTTTTATGTTATACATGTATGCATATACATATTAACTTTTGTCTTCTCCAAGTAATTCTTCACCATATTTTCTTAATATCATGAAGCCATCATCATTTGACCTTATAGACTGCCTACCTTCTTTATAAATGTCCTTCATATCTTTTATAATTTCATTGCTTTGAGCTGGGTTAATAACTTGATTTATTTTGCTTAGGAAAAGCAAATTGATCCAGGCAAAAGCAATAGATTTATTATCTTTCTCTGCCATTGATAGTATTCTATCATTATTCTTGTTATACCCTAAAAATTCTTTATACTGTATCCTATATGCCTGAATCAAAATAATTTTTGATTCTAGTTCAATAGTTTCCGTTTGTCTCGCACGATTAACGAACTCCATTAATTCTTGATCATTAAACTTTGTTCTACAGATTGGTATCATGAGTATAGTCGCCAATAAACAGAGATTTGCTTCCGTATAATCATTTGATTCACTGTATAGACAACATATACGATAAGATAAGATAAATAGTTGAGATAATGGTAATTTTGCTGATTGTATAATCATATTCTTTAAGAGTTCATTCATTGAATCTCCCTTTTTGTATTCCAAAAAGAATAAAATCTCGTAAATTTCGGGTAATAAAGCGTTAACATGGGCCATCTTGTTCACTAATACATATGTACCAACTGATTTATAACAAGGTGTGTAATTCAAGAAAGATGCTAACGTACGCAGAACACCAATTAAGAGAGGCTTTCTACTTATGTCATTGCTGGCCATTTTACTATAATGCGAAAGCATAGAAAGTAAAATGTTAGTAGCTCCAAAAAGGGTGGGTTTATCTAAAGGTTTATCTTTTAAGGCATTATGCCAATCAATCATAAATGTAGGCTTAGATATATATGGTTCCCCCTTTTTAACAAGAGTACTCATCCATATATCGCAAACTCCTTGAGGTAAAGTGCGTGAAACATAATAATATAATATCAACATCCAGATGTAATATTTGTCAAATGTGGTAAGAGTAACTCCAGTAGAATCGTCTAAAGAATAGATTGTGGCTTTTTCACAATCTATTTCCGAGAATTGGTTGTTTGTTAACAGTTTCAACACTTCACTGAGTCCATTTAATCGAATTAATCGAGTTAATACTTCAGCTGTTAAGCACGATGCTACATTAGATTCTATAATAGTATATGCATATGTATATATATATATATATATATAAATATATATATTGTATATTATATATTATATATATACATAATTAGGTTGATGTTGGAAATAGAAATTATTTTAGGTAAATCGTATCCATAATTATCAATGATAATTACATAAACATATTATATATATCATCTAGTTGTATGCTAGTATATTGATTTTCTTTACCTTTATATGTTTCATTAATAAGTTCCAAAAGATCCTTAATACGTGCTAATCTGTCAGAGAATTCATTGACTTGTAAAATATATTGCCAATAAATATCAATAGAACATGGAATTGCTTTAATGCTTTCTTCAAAATCTTGTTGAAAACGTTCACTAGAAGGACCATAGACATATAGACATAACTCTAGCTTTAATGAAGCTAAAAAGCTGTTTTTTGGATAATCGCTACTAAAAGCATGAACCATATCATATGTGCCTTTCAATTTATCAGGATAAAGTGACATGCCAAATCCATGACGAACATGAAAAGTACTGAGATCCAAGTCTTGAGGTATATTATAAAGAATTGCATTGTAAACAGATTCCCATTCCTTAGCATAACTTCCAACTTCAGCCTTTCGATGAAGCATCCTAAATAATGGACTTTCATAACTTTCATTTGTTAACTTATATTCAATAGGTTGACCCTAAAATTGTATGAGTTAGTGGTTAAATAATAATAATATACATATCTTGCTTTTGTTTTATTTTTTCACTAACAAGAGGTAGAACAAAGGACTTCTCGCTTTGCTGATATTGATTATCTTGCTCATATTCCTATTGAAGTAATATATATATATATATACATATACATTAACTAACTAATATAATATAATCAGGATAAATAATAATAAAATACCCTGTTTAAAAGCGCCAATTGCATTGTTGTTGTATAGTCATCTACAGTTATGATACGACATGGTCTTGATGAAGGTCGGTCACGAATAGAAGGATATTCTTGATCATAACTGAATATTCGTATGGAAATGAGTTTCAAAATTTCATCAAGTACACTACGTAAAGATTCATTGCATTTGGATAACTGCATAGAACTCGTTTGAGGCTCCATAGAATATTTTAATTTTTCATTTTTGTTGTTGAATGCTGATTCACGAGGATTAGAATGAAGCAAAGGACTAGCTGGACGATATGGTTTTGTCAATTTGGAAGGCAGTGGCGGTGGTGGTGGTGGTGGTGATAATGGTGGTGGTAAATAGGATGGAGGAGGAGGAGGAGGAGGAGGTTGTAAAGGCTGTTGGATAGGTATATGCATATTACCCAAGTTCATTTGTGAATTCATAAAGTTGTTTAGTGGAGATACATAGGGGATATTGAACTGAGATGATGCACTTGAATAGTTGGGTATTTGATATTGAAAATTAGGAGGATGTAAGATATTTTTAGGCTTATGTATGTAAGGTCGCTTATATGATGCTCGAGAACTGTTATCTAGAAGCTGTCGCTTGGCTCCTGATGATGGTATGTTACTTTTATTTGATGAACTTTGCTTCATAGACTCAATATTATTTCTTCCAACAGACATTCTAACTTTCATCGCAAGTACATCAACATGGAGTTTTCTCTTTTCCTCTGTAATTTTCTGCAGTGTAACATTTAACTCCTTTATCTCATTTTCAAGTTCTGTACAAATAGCCTCTGCTTCTTCTAAAGTAAGCACTCTTTTAATAGGTTCTGTATCTATTGTGTTAAACTCTTCATAAGCTGTTTTAAAAGAACTTTCAGAAGATGTATCATCATCAGTTTTAGGATTATGGACATATAACTCTGTTGTATTATCGTTATTTCCAATTGGTAAAGCTATATCTTCATTATTCAAATCAATATCATCGCTTGCTATATCCATATCGTCACTTGCCATATCCATGTCATCATCATCATCATCATCGATCAAATCAATTTCGTTATTTATTAATTCTGTCTCACCTCTCACAACTACTGTATCATTAACATCATTACTAGATGCTTCTTTGCTGATATCGGAAATGCTAGTATTTTTTGACACATCTTCTGCATCAACATCAGTCACAGCTAACTCGGAAGGATCTTCAGAATGTGAAGAAGCTACTTCTTGATTTAAAGAAGAGGATGGTTGTGTAACATTATCTTGTTGAATTTCTAAAGCCTTTAACTCTTTAATTTGTTCATTCTTTTTATCAATTTCCTTTTGCAATTCTGACTGTTTCCTTTCTACATTTTGACTCACGGAGATAGCAGCTACTGGTTTCTCTTTATCGGCCGTTTTCTTCATTTGTAACTCTTTCTCAAAAATTTCACGTTTAAGTTTTTCAATCTCTCTAAGCCGTTTTAATATTAAAAATTCTCTATTATTTATTTGAAGCCTTGGAGAATAATTATATTTTTGCTTGCGATCCTCAAAGGGGCCGTACATTTTTTCAATTGTTTCATTAGCAACGTCATCATCTTCTAGAACATAAACATATTTATGTCTTTGATGTTCCATGACTAAAGATTGGTTAGGATGAAACTGCATAGACTCATTCATGATGCTATTATCGGCGGGATTAGGGGAATCGATCATTATGTTCTATTTTTCTTTTTTTTTTTTTTACTTAAGCATTCACTTAATGATAAAAATATAAACAGAAAAAAAGAATAACAATTTCAAAAGCCTAAAAAAAAATAAAAAAAAAAAAAAATGAATGAAAATAAGAGTAGTAGTCACTTCGAAGTTACTGAGTTTGAGTCTTACAATTAAATTAATTGAATAGTGTTTTCAACGACTACTATAATTTTAAAATAAGGAAAAAATATAAATTTATTTAATATTAAACTGAAAAAAAAAAATGTCTCCAAGTAAAGCATACATAAGATTTTGACTAAAGATTTAGGCTTTTTTAAAGTCATTTGATAACCTAGTGACTTACAAGTTTAACAATATTCTCCTGTAAAAGGTTTCATACCATGATTCAAAAGCTATTACTAAGAAGTGTCTTTATCTTAATTCCTTTATACCGACGATGGCTGGTCTTTATGTCTTATATAAATGAGCTCTTTCTATAAGATTTTTTTTTTATTTTACAAAATGATTGAATGATACTTGAGTTTCTTTAAACCCTCATAACAATCATATAAGAAATATAGAAATCCTTAAAATTGATGTACTTTTTTTTTTTTTTTTTAAAAAAAATATCATTTATTTAAGTCTTTATGGTCACTAGCACTTTGCAGTTACCGTGATAGTATTCAGATTGAAATCTATCTTTCGCAAATATTATTTGCAAATATACAACTTCTTTATTGCATGACTTAACTGGAATGCTTACTAATCAGAATCCATGTTTAGTGTCGTTCTCGAAAAAGATATCAATATACTGTATTCAGGAAAAAAAAACAATTTAGATTGATACACGATTGGAGAATCACTCTAGAACCCTTTCAATACTTTATTAATCAATGTTCCTCACATTTATTACTAAATAGTCTTCTTCTGAGAATGCCTTAATAGCATAGCTTGTTAAGCAAAAAAAATTCTTTTATATGTTTCTTTACATTGTTTGGGTAATAAAGTCGGTCATGTGACCATATAATAATTGATGAGCTAGTATTTATCATACTTTTATAAATTTGGCGACTGATTTGCCTATGTTAACAACGTATTCCCTTAATTGTTGTTGCATTCATGATGGGCAACAGCTCATTAAATTTATATATGGATAGATTTAATCTTTAATAAAAAAAAACACAATCAGTACCTTAAATTTCGTGTATGTACAGCTAGATAAATTTGAAGCTATGTCCAAAAGCATCAGCTTATGATGTGACACATCAATCATTACATAACGTTTTATACAGCACTTGAAGTTCTTTCTAGACTGGTTAACTATAAGTTTTTATTTCAATAATGAAATGTATTAAATAGCAACAATTCTATTTACCTCAATAAGGTAATATCGTATTTAATTATAATATCCGTATTTAATAATTTCTCTAATTGCGACCCTTCGTTATTACTGTTAAAGTCTAAAATCTTATTTTTTTTATAAACTTCATAAAGAAAAGGAGGAGTGTTAGTAAGAATAACACACATATAATTTATAAAAAAAGTTAATTTTCTTTTAAAATATAACTCTTCATAACATTTCGGTTTTCTCAAGCCCCATTGTATGTAAATACATAACTGATATCTAATCAAGACAAAAAGTAAATTCGTGTATAATCTATTCCAATTTAATATTCTCTTATCCTGGGTTTTTTCATTTCTCTCTTTTATCTCCTTAATGAAAAAAATAAAATGAATAATACCACAACTAGCGACTGCGATATTTTTTTTTTTTTAAAAAAAAAGTGTCATATTCTATCCTTATTTTCTCTCTATATAACCACCCCGTATATCCTTTTTGACTTTATTTAGCGACCCTTAGTATCGAATTATTTTTCTATAGTTTAACGACTTTTCAGAGTGTGTCCAAATAGGTTAATTTACCAAGATTTTATAATACATAATCTTCAATTATTTTTAAATTGAGAATTTCGAAAAGTATGAAATATATAAATGGCACAAAGTATTCTTGAGACGAAAAATTGTTAAATTTGTAAATCAGTAGGGTTATAAAAATATACATGTATATAAATATATATTTTTTTTTTTATAAATCTTGATCAAAATTCAATATACGCATATAAATGTATATATTGGTATTTTTTTTTTTATAATTTAGCATTAGAACTAATAGAAACAATATCATCATAAAGTAAATCAGGAAGGAAGTCATCATAATGTTTGCCTGTAACGTTAGTAGCGAGGGCCTTCTTAGCAGCTTCATATTTGGAATTCTCATATTTATCACCGAGCTTCTTTTGAATTTTGTGAATTTCCTCATCTAAAATTTTGGAAATATATTCACCATCAACCACCTTTCCTTTATCGGTCTGCACTTTATGATGGGCCCATTGATAGAGTTGCGATCGAGAAATTTCGTAAGTAGCCAAATCTTCCATTAAATTAAAGATAGGAACACAACCAACACCTCTTAACCAGGCTTCCATATAAGCTAAAGCAATTTCAATATTTTCACGCACAGATTCCTCTGTAATTGTTCCCTTAAAGTTAATATCCAACAAATCTGTAGCTGTCACCTTTACATCATCACGACGAACATGAATTTGATTAGGTTGTGGCATATGTTTATCAAAGATTTCGAGAGCAATTTTAACAAGATCTGGATGTGCTACCCAAGTGCCATCATGGCCTGCTGTGACTTCACGAAGCTTATCATTACGAACCTTCGTCATAGCCACTTCATTTGCCTGAGGATTATTTTTAATAGGGATTTGAGCAGCCATACCACCCATAGCATGTACACCACGTTTATGGCAAGTTTGAATTAGTAAGCGAACATAGGCATCCATGAAAGGGACGGTCATTGTTACAGAGGATCGTTGAGGTAAAATAAATTGGGAATGATTGCGAAGCTTCTTGATAAAGGAGAAGATGTAATCCCAACGACCGCAATTCAAACCAGCAGAGTGATCACGGAGTTCATAAATAATCTCATCCATTTCATAAGCAGCAAGAAGAGTTTCAATTAAGACTGTACCACGAATAGTACCTCGAGGAATATTAAGCATATCCTGAGCGGTATTGAAAATATCATTCCAAAGTCTATGTGCATTTTTTTTTTTTTTTTTTTTTTTTTTTTTTGAATAAAAATATCTAAAAAATTTTAATTATTTTAACTTTACCTGGCTTCCAAATGAGACTCCATCTTGGGTAAATAGAAATAAGGGCCTTTACCACGCTTAATAAGTTCTTTTGCGTTATGGAAAAAGTAAAGGGCAAAATCAAAGATAGAAGCTGACATAGGTTCACCATCGACAAGAACATGTTTTTCAACCATGTGCCAACCTCTAGGTCTAGAAAAAGCCAAAAAAAAACCCATCAGCCAATCATAATTGAACAATAAAAAAAAAGGAACTTGTTCCAATAAAAAAAAAATCACATAAAAAGTAATGATCTCCGCACTTGTATACATATAAATATTATCACTCAAAAAAGGAAAAAATGCTTACCTAACAAGAAGTGTTGCAATTTGACCATCCTTACGAAGAGCATATTTCTTACCATTAGCATTAGTGAATTCAATCGATTCATTAACAGCATCACGCATATTAACTTGGCCACTAATAATATTTTCCCAAGTAGGAGAAGTAGAATCTAAATAAGAATATCAATAAATACACCGTTTTTTTTGTTTTATTTTATTTTAGTTTAGTTTATTTAAATATACCTTCAAAGTCGGCCATAAAAGTTTTTGCACCAGAATTCAATGCATTAATAACCATCTTACGATCAACGGGACCAGTAATTTCTACACGACGATCTTGAAGACCGGGAGCAGGAGGAGCAGCACGCCAGTTAGGATCATTACGAATGTAAGCTGTTTCTGGTAAAAAATCGGGAAGAACACCTCGATCAAGAGCTTGTTGTCGAAGAACTCGCTTTTGCAATAAAGCTTTACGAGTAGGATTGAAGGTTCGTTGAAGAATTGCAATGAACTGTAAAGCTTGAGGAGAAAGTATCTCCGCTTCAGTTGTAGTGACAGGTGCTAAAATAGCAACACCGGGAACATTTGACTTAATAAGATTTGCAATTCGAGAAGACATGTTAGATATTTAACTGTTTTATATGTGGATGTGGGTCTTTTAGTTAAAGAAAAAGAAAGAGAAAATAATAAATGATTTAATGAATTTATGCTTGTTTTTTTTATGATAAGTGACTGTTACTCCACTGAGTCAAATCACTAAATACAGACATAGTATCACATGCTTATTTTATCATATTCACATGAAGTTTGCCTGTGAGAAGTAAAGGAAAAACAATAGTAGTTATTATTATTAATGTATGTTTACAAGTTTAGTTTAATAAATACAAATTTTTTTTTTTGAATTAAAGCATTATACAATGAATAAAGAAAGAAGAAGAATCGAATAAAAAAAAAGAGCAATTTAAATGAATTAGTAATTCAATTATAGCTGATAATAACCGATATTTTCCATTAAAGTCAAAGCAGAACGGAAACTAATTAAATGTCCGGGTTCATTTATGTATATGAAATGGCTAAAATAATAGACATAGTTTTTTTTTTTTTTTTTTTTTTTTTTTTTTTTTTTTTTTTTCTCAAAGAAATGGATAATGTTTTCTCAGAAATGCTCGCTAATGTGGATATGCAAAGTATCCCTTTATTTTTTTTTCCTTATTATTTTATATTTTACTACATGGCTATTATTTAAATATAACAAAAAGAAAAAGAAGTATTTCCCTGTTTACCCACGAAAAAGCAAAGTCATTATCTAAAATACTTGATTTGTTATGGAATGGGCCTTGAAAAATGAAAGACAGAGTAACTCTTTCAATAATATTTGTTGCACAAATGGAAGTCATCATAAGTGAACTCATTTCTTCTTTTCTTTAATGCTCATATTTGGGAAGGAAATGACTTTATACATAAGATAATAAGTAAAGCTATACTATCAGCTTAAACTAAATAGGTTTATGAAAGTATATAATTTTGTCATTATGATTTTTTTTTCTAACTTATTTGAGGAAAATAGAGAGTAAATGAAGAATGACTATTATTGTTTATATCAAATAGTGTTTACACATTATTTAATAAATAGTCTAGTTTGAATTTAATATTTATCATAAAATGTATTGGTCACATATCAAAGCTTAGTATAAGTGTGTATGGATACTTCTGCTTCGCTTGAATACTTATAATCATTATACACTGCAAGCAATAAGTATATCTTGTATAGGATATAGTCAAATTTTAGCGGTGATTTCTAAATGTTATTTTTTTTGGGTCACTTTTTACTAATAAATGTTAAAATAGAAGTTATATTATATCTTAGAGGCTACAATAGTATTCATATATCCAAAAAAAAGTGCATTTCTACTGCCATTTTTTATCATTTTATTTAATTTTTAATATTACAGCTATTTTGGCTGTAGACAAGGAATTTCATTTATGCGCCATTTCCACCAATAAAATTACATAAAATGAAAATTGCTGATTCTGAAAAGTACTTTAACCTTTTTTTTTATTCCCCACAAATTTTATATGCGTAACTTTAATTATAGGCTTATAAAATGTAAATTACATTTCAATAATGTAAAATACATAGCAATTGTTTCAAATCATACTTATTATTTTTTTTTCTCACTCATATGTTTACCAAAAAAAAAGTACACGTAATATAATAAAATGAAATAAAGACTTTTTATTATATATATGTAAAAGAAGTTTTATTAAATTGCATTCAATTTAATTTATTTTGCATTTCAATTAGATCATGTAATGTGTTGATTTATTAATTTATTTTAGTTTTGAAATAAAGAAAAGAAAAAAACTAATTAAAGCAATTCCATTACTAATGATTCTATACATCTGTTAACAATTAGTAAATTTAGAAAAAAATAAAAACAAGATTTAGCAATTACACAATTAATGTAGTTGTGTCCATTTCAATTAAATTCCTTTTTTTTATTTTTTATTTAACGATGACCAACATTACCGACATTGACAAATGCAAATGTTCTGCAATCAGCTCGAAAAAACCTTAAAGACTTTACTATATACTTTCAAGAGGTAATTACTACAATTACAAGAGTAATGACATCTCTATTGTCTAAGGAAGATGACGTCGGTAAATGAATTAACACATGTAATTAACAATTCTTATTTTATTTTTTTTATTTTTTTTTTTACACTTGTAACATTAGTTTATTAAATAACATACGGACATTAATATATACAACACTGCTGATGATAACGATTTTTTTTCTGACATACTACTTAGTATCAAAGATATTTTTACTAAAGGATATTATTGTTATTGCTATACTTTATCATATGCTAGCTTTTATTAATTATTTATTCTATCGATAGTGTATACTTCTTTTGTAGATGGAACCCTTTTCTGTTGATCACTTCACTTGCTACTACTTTTTGTTTCTGTTCTGTATGATAATCCTTGCAATCTCTGTGTTCTTTTTCTTTTTTTTCCCCAAAGCCCCAAAGGATTCTTTAATCAATGGCCATGTTATCAATAGAATATGTATTCAAGGTAAGTGTGATTTTTTACATGTAATGCTTATAGCATACTCTTTTATTATTATATTACTTTATTTTATTATATTATATTATTTTATTATTATTATAATTATTTTATATGTATAAATAAATAAAAAAAAAGTAAATAAGAAGCCACATTTTTTGTAAACAATGTATTTAATAATGTCCAATAAAGAAAGGCAATAAAGAAGCCTATTTAATATAAACAAAGCCTAAAAGGGAATAAAATACCATCTATATAACCCAATAATGTATAACTATGTTTTGATGAGTCATGAAGCATAAAGCCAATGATAAACAACATGGTATGTAAAATATTAGCAAATGAAAAGCAATCATAAAGTACAGGATTTAATCAAAACTTGTAAAAAACAGTACATGAAATATATAAACCCTATGTGTATCTTGTAGAAAAAAGTACAAGAAATGTTCAAAACTTGTATATATCCTGTAGAAAAAGTGCAAGATTTGTTTATATCTTGATTATATCTTGTATGATTTTGAGGCAGGATTTATACATATCTTGTACATATATCTTGCACATACATGAGATGTCTAATTCTTGTAGTACATGATATAATACAAGATATATACAAATCCTGTGTTATATCTTGTAAAAAATATACTCAGATGATTGCAGTGTTAATGGGCCCATCTATATCAGTATTGGAAAAAAATAACATTTTTTTACATTTTACGAAAGTGTACAAAAAACCCACCCCTTCATGTCGTAAAACCCTTTGGTAAAAACTTCTGTTATGTACACTTCGAAAATGAGGCACAAGCTGTAATCTTTTATATATATATATATATATATGCTGTTCAAAAAAAAAAGCCCAATCTGTCGCACTCTTGAAACAATTACTGTACGAACTGCCATTTGTAATGGCAAGCCTGTTAGTTATGTAACGTATGATTCATATGAAGGATAAGTAAATACAATCTCACTTTTTGTCATATTCATAGTGCTTTAAGGGACTACAAAACATCTTGGGTGACTCTTCTTTTTGCTACTGTAAACCAGTACAATCAGCGCCGGAGGAGCAGCCGCCTACCCAAGAGCAGCCACCGACTCAAAAACATTCACCTGTTATAGAACAAGCTCTGGATATAAGCATAAGTAATATTATAGTAAATGAATTACATAATAAAGGATAAACTATAAGCCTGGAATTTGAAATAAAACTCTGTATATAACATCTTGTAAATAATATAAAACTTATTGACATCCAATTGTCTAGATGTATCAATTATAAGACATCGTATCATTTCTACATATTTATTTTTATAGCCCTGACAAAGGATTCAGGTCGTCTTTGATTCACTAAAATAGACATCAGGAACCTATATACTCAGATCAAACGATTTAAATCTTAAATCAGATTATTACAGCACCAAATAGATAATCCATAAATCAGTCTCTTGAATCAGCACAATGTATATTTGAATACTAACACTGCTTCATGACTTGTCTTTTTTATAGTTATTTTTATTTCTTTGATTTCAGGATTCATTAGCATAAACACAAGTAGTTGTTTAGACACGAAATAGTCTTTATATCATTCTTTTTACATTGAATAAACAGTCTCAAACTATACCTCCTTTTGTTTTCTTTCTTTTCTTCTTTCTCTTTGCTCTTCTTTAAGCCATACCATCACATTTACCACGCACATTATTTGAACTCACACTACTGTTATAATTTTTGTCAATTATCCCCATATGTGTGATAAACGACTTTAATGACTTCACTCAATATAGGATTATCCATATCAATTGCATCCTTTATACGGATTTTAGCTTTGTTTGATTAGAGACTAGCAATTAAGAACTTATCAAAAGCTTCAGCATCCGTCATATTAGAGATACCCAATTTTAATTTTTAGAGACTTATGTGTATATTAATCAGAAATGAATGATATTTGCTTTAACGTTAGAATTCGTTCTGAAAACATCAAAAATCAAAATCGCCTTTTTTTTTATGACTTAAAATATGCCCATAACTCTCATTTTAACAATATATAGCCTCAATCCATAGGTTATTTGTCTTGTAGAATTCACTAAGGAAATACCAAATTTACCTGTTTGGTCATTGTCACAACTTTTAAAGCTTTTATAGCTCTCTACATTTCTTACCCAACTACCAATGTTAAAAGGATTCATAGATCTTTTATCATTTTTATCAGTTTTGGCCACAAAGTCAATATCCTTGATATCCTTCCTTATCATTAAAGTAGTTATTTTTAATGTTGAATAGCTTATTTGATGTATCAGCTATAACAAGTCTGCCATCAGTTTCATACTGGTTTTTTTTTTGTTCCACCATCAATAAAAATTTACTATTTATATTATATTATGTTATTATTATTATTATTATTATTATTATTATTTTCGTCTATCATTGATGAGTCGATTGCCTCTGAACTAATATTTTTTTTTTCTTTATCCCAAAACTGTGTTCTATAAAAAGTTGTGTGCTTATTTTTGCCATACAGGGGTTTTTTTTTTTATGATAACTTATTCTTTTATGTTTTTTCATGTACGTTGTTGTTAAATTTAATAATATCTTCTTCGTTTGTCAATTCTTTACGTATTCTTTCTTCTATTTCAAGTCTTTGTGTATAACCAAACTAATTTCCTTACTGTTACATATTATAATTTACAAGTATTCTGTAACCGCAACAAGTATGATAGTGGTTCTAAATAAATAACGTGTAACTTTTTATAGCAATTGTACTACACAATACGTATTAACTTTAGAGCCCATCCTCCTTTCTTTTCATTTTTTTTTATTTTATATGAGAAAAAAAAAATTATTGAAGAGGAAGTCCTTTATAGTGTAGAGGTGGATTAGATTCTGTTCTTGTTTACTTCTACTACAGCCGTGTTACTCCCAGGAATTCTCTCAATGCTGCGGGCTTTCCTCTCTTGCATGGTAGGAAATTACCCCGCGATTTAACAACATCTTTTTATCGACCTCCATTGAAGGCCTGGTGTTGAACATTGGATCCTGGAAGGTAGCATGTTATCATCAAAGCTCAGAACTAACCCCGATTTTATTATTTAATCACTCCCATCTACAGCTAACAAAGTTCATCTCTCCATGATCGCCGCTTGGCCAACAGAAAGGCGCTGCCCTTTCCGATCAAGTTGTTTTATTTACCTCAATTTTTTTCTTTATAAACCCAAGCTTTTAGGTGTAGTTGCCGAGTTGTGGTATTCAAAAAAAAAACAAAAAAAAATATTTCCCTTTTATGCATGCATATGCTATAATCTTATATCATCAAACAATTTTTTTTTAATAAGAATTCAACGACCGTCGAAATAAATAGGTGTAGTCAGAGTCACTTACTCTTTCTTTATTAAACTCCAGATTTAAAGTACCTGGACAAATAATATAAAGGAAATCGACTTCAACTTATTTATGTATTATACTTTTTCATGTTACATGAACTTAAGAAAGTTGGTACTAAATAGGATCATTCTGTCGTAACTAATACTTTTCTAATACTATCTGATCTTAGATATTCTTATATGAATACCTAGCGGTTAAAATCATAGATAAAACTGTGATATTACTTGTAACGTATTAAATAAAAAATATTATAAAATAAAAATAATATAAAGACAAAAGAAAGTCAACGAGAGTGAACAATGGTTCTAAAGTCAATCACCTTATTTATGAATTTAAATGGATAGGGTATTTATAAAAATTGTTAATGAGGCCTGAAATAAGATGTGAATCAGAAAAGTGTTATAGATAATGAAGTGTTAGAAATTTTAATATTGTTTGATGGAGTGGATCAAGAGAGTTTTTCAGGGGAATCTAGATAGAATTCCTTGATCCGCTTGTTTAATCAAGGAACATGATATTATAAGTCAATTCATGACGTCAAGTCTTGAAAAAGCCCGTCAATTAAGCAAACAAATAATGTGGTGCGGTTAGGTGTTTGGGAGCATAATCCTTCAGTTATTAGCTTTTATACACGTCGAGGTTTTTCTAAAGTGGGAAGCCATACATTCAAATTAGGTTCACAAGAAGATACAGATCATATCATGATCAAGAAACTTTAGATTTGCTGTAATATAATTATTATTATTTATTTTATTTAAAGTACATTAAAATGAATCATTCTATTTCAATGATTACAATGGCTTTAAAGAAATTTTATAAAGACTAAAAGAGAGATAAGAGGAATGATAGATAACATGTTACTATATACCAAATATAAAGGAGGAAATGTATTTTTATAACAAAGAAAAAAAATTTTTTTTCAAATCTCTATTGTTGCTGCATTTTATCTCAGGAACGGTATAAATATCTCTTTTTGTAATGAATATATCAGTTAGAATAATTAGTTTTGATGATCCCTATTTTTTCCTTAAAATAATAATAACCATCCATAGCAATAATGTTCGTATTACTACTGTCTTCCCTGTATAATTTACGGCTTTTAAAATATTATCCTTAACCTCTTTTAGCCTTCAGGTTTGTAGGCATTGACAAGTATTTGGAAATATACTACTCAGAACAAGAGATTTATTAGGTAGTCCATTTCAACTTTTTTTTTTTTTTTGATGAGGCAAAATATTAACTTTAAATGTAAAATTGGATAAAGGAAGAATTGAGATTATTCATTTTGTTTATACAATATCTAGATAACGTGTCAGTAAAATAAAGTAAAAAAAAAAAAAAAAAAATGTTGAATATTTCTGGAAAAGAAATATCCTTGCATTCATTACTGTTACAGTGACAGAATTGTTATATTTGTCAATATCTTCTTTTTTTGAAGTAATCAGGAACACTCTTCTTTACACTAGTTTATAGAGAGATATTCATTGTTATTACAATATTTTTGGTAGAGCTTTTTAAGTTTTTATTCTTAATTAAGCCATAACATAATGTATTATTAGCTAGAGAAGCTTGCGGTTAATCAATTAAAAGAGTCTGTATATTACGTTTACTTGTGATTATTTCCTAAGATGTTGATTATGATCAAACATAGCAACTATAGATTTGTATCTATACATGCTTAAAATAAGACTTTTTAGACACTTTATTATCTTTTTATGGCTTGATAACCATAATGGCACCAAGGTATATAACATACATCCATACGATATATACATATGTATATAAAAAGGTGGGAAGCGTTTAAAGAATTTATTTCTGGTATATGATCTGACTATAATAGTATCAGTTAATAATAGCAAAGTTGTGATTACTACTGTTCCTCCTGTACCTACTACCATTGCTTGGTAAAATATAGTCCTAAAACATCATTATTCATGCTACTGCTGGTGTAAAAAGAAAAAAAAAAGGAGTTGCTGGTGTAGTACAAAAATAAGCATAATTAAAAAAATTAAGGGTTCATTTGATTTGGTGGGGAACCCTTGAAGTGATTCGATTCCACAGCCTAGGCTTGGGCTAAATATGCTGCGAATTCTAGTCACTCTCCAAACACCCGTGTTACTTTCATCAGAAATAGAGGATACACATAGGGCTATGTTTACTATAAACACTCTACTTATACCACCACCGCCATTTATACCTACAACTACAATACTATTACCAACACATCCTTACTAATGTTAATAATCACTACACAATACCAGTATTATCTACTACCACTAGCACCACCACCACTACTACTACTTTAACTTACTTTCATTTTTTTTTGTAATCCTTATTGTTAGATTATAGAACAGTCTATAATATATATTTGAACAGAAAAAAAAAGACAAAAGAATCATATGTTACGTACTAATAGAATAAATGTATTACATATTAAAGGACAACCTGTGTCATAATTCCAAGTATATATATAATAAACTACCAACATACGATCATACTATCATTTATCTATTTTGCACTTTTAGTCAAGCTTCTTATGCAAAGTGTCCTATCTATACTATAGTTTTTGTGTCTTATTTTTCTTTTATTACCATGATCACGATAGCAATAGACTGTCTTATCTGATGACTTACTTTTAAAACAAGTATGAACACTTCTTTTTTACAACTTGTGTATTTCATTCACAATATTAGATTTATGCATTTTAAATAAAAAACTTTAATGATTTGGCTGTGGAAAAAAAAGAAGTATTAAAAGAAAAAGAAAAAGATTAATATTATATATGTCGGTCAAAAAAAAAAAAGGCTACTTCTTTTAATATTAATATTAATATTTACTATTATTATTATAAATAAGCTATATTGGAATATCAAATGATATACTTTGTTATATCGGTTGGGTTATAGTATATATGAATCTTTTTATGAGATTTGTTATAGAACAAGCTCTGAATATAAGCATAATTAATACTATAAAAGATGAATTATATAATACAGGACAAACTATAAGCCTGAACATAGAATAAAACTCTGTATCTAACA
This sequence comes from Cokeromyces recurvatus, assembly GCF_025118155.1. Classification (NCBI taxonomy): domain Eukaryota; kingdom Fungi; phylum Mucoromycota; class Mucoromycetes; order Mucorales; family Mucoraceae; genus Cokeromyces; species Cokeromyces recurvatus. Next base: position 322,406 of record NW_026251390.1, read on the forward strand.
TTCTGTAAATAATATTAAACTTATTGATATCCAATCATCTAAACGTGCCAACTAAATAAGATATCGCGTCAGTTCTAAATATTTATTTTTATAACCTTGTTAAAGGATTCGGGTCGTCTTTGGTTCAATAAAATAGAAATATAAAAGATATTAGGAACATGCTATCTCAGTTAGAACACTCTCCATTGGATCATAAACTTTTCGTACCCTTCTCGTCGTACAGGTTATTGCGCCCATCTTCTTAATAAATAAGATCTATCCATGACTCAAACCAGAAACAAAAAAATGTATTAAACAAAAGGAAGAGCTCAGGAAGAGGAAAACATTACGACAATTTAAGCTAATCTGATACGACAATATCCATCGTACTGGCTGTACTCCCATTTTATATTTTATTTTTCGCCCCTCAATTTCAAAAACCGTCCTTTGGCACTGTTTTTAATGTAATAAATAAAGTTATAGTCTGTTGATTTTTTTTTTTTTTTTTTTTTTTTTTTTTTTTTTTTTTTTTTTTAGAAAAGAAAAAAAAATTGCATACAAATTTTGAGACCCGGCTTACATTAAAGGATTATTCTTTTATTATATCCCTTTTTTATTTATAGAGAGCTATCTCAATTTAATTCCTTTTTCAACATGAATTTAGATGAAAAAGATGCCGATGATAAAATAGAATCACCTGTAATGGAACCTAGTACAAGTACAAGTACTATAAAATTTCGTAGAAATTATGATACATTATTAAAAGAAGTACTTGAAGAAAGCTCGGATGAAGATGAAGAATTATTTAATCATATAGATATTGATCTCGATACTGCAACTGCAGAGTTACCAGATGATTTACGAGCAGCTTTAGAAGATCGTGCATTAGCTGATAAATACTTGGCTAATTTAAAGAACTACATGAGCCATAGAAGATCACAATCTATTAATTCAGAATATTCAACGTAGGTCTTACATTTAATCTTTTTTTTTATATTTATTTATATTTCAATTCTCTAATTTAGTTTTCTTCCTTTATTCAGACCTAATACACCTCTTCGGTCCAATTTCTCTAATCAAGCTTTATTGTCACCTCAACTTCTTGAGCATGTACAACAGCAACATCATCAAAAGCAGCAGCAGAAACAACAACAGCCGGATCCACTTTTGAAAGTGCTGAACGCTGTTCCATATCAAACTCGTCTTATTAATGGTGTTCCCTCACTTATACTATTAGAACAAAAGTTTTATGCACTTCGAATCCCCGAACTAGATCTACCAGTTGTATCTGACACAATGATTCAAACGCGATTAAACGGACTTTATAAAATTAGAGATGATTTGTATATTCATCTTAATGGAGGCCCTCTTGTAGTTAATAACATGACTCAGTCAAATATTGGTGAAAAGAAGAAGGAGAAAGTACTTAATTTATTAGATGATATCACAAAGGAAATTGGGCTTTATGAAGAATTTGTAAAAAAAGGTAAATAATAATAAGATATAAATGTATTTTATGTTTTAATTATGTCAAAATTATAGCTAATTATCTTAGTCTGGAGAGTATTTTAAATGAATCATCGGGAGAAGAAGAAGAGGAAGAAGAGTTTTCTGATACAGTAAATGATTCAGGTTCAAGCCTATTAAACTTTGTGAGTCACAAAGAAGAAAGAAATGTATTTTTTTTTATTACTAACATTAGTATTTAGAATTCTCCTTCTGAATTATCTAAAATAGCAGCAGAAACACCATCCTTTTTATCTGCTTCTTCATCTAAGCGTCCATCTTTCAGTTCCCCTATCAGTAGTAGCCAACTTTCACTACAATATTTAGATTCGGGTACTAGTTCTCCTCAATCTTCATTTGATACGTTAGAAAATCAATCAAATACAACAGCTGAGAAAGAAAATATAGAGCCATGGGATGCATTTAAATGGACACCACTCATAAAAATATCATCCCAACTTTATTCTGATCAAATGAAAAAGGAGAATGGCTTGGTTTCTGTTATCATTGTTAGTGGTGTAATCGCCATTGGTACAACTCGTAGTTTAGTATTTGTTTATGACTACTCCCAGAATTTAAAATGCATACTTGGTGAAAGTGCTCGAGGTAAAATAGTACATTATATTATATAAACTTCAATCTATTCTAAATATATGCACATATATAAAGCTATCGAATTAGGCTCAGTAACATCATTAGCTATATCTTCTGATCATACAACAATTGCTTGTGGTCATGCCCAAGGACATATTGTTATATGGGATATTCGAAGACCTCATCAACCTATACGTACCATTGATCCCATTTCACCAAGTCAAGTAGCTGGTGCATTAGCAACTCCTCATCATCAAGCACCTCGAAAGGAGGGTCATGTAAAAGGAGCAGCTATTTTACATATTGGTTTTGTAGGAGTCAAAAAATCTGATATTGTATCAGGAGATGATCAAGGAATGGCTTTTTATCACGTTTTATATAAGGTCATCATGGTCAATGCAGTCGATACCACCCGCATTTCGGGACGTTACCAAAACATATCATTGACTCCTAAGATTCAATCTGTTGTTGCAAGATCTCGTTTACAAACACCTTTACTAGTTACAAAACCAAGAAAACCTAATACTGTTTTTGCTATGCAACCCTTACCTCTTGGTCAGATACCCCATCCTGCTGAAAATTTTGGACTTGTCGCTATACTAAAACCATACAAGGTAATTATAATACAAATATCGACTTCTTATTTTAATCCTTTTTCTTTTCTTTTTTTGTTTTTTGTTAGTTAATTATTGTAGGTTTAAAGCCTACTCCACAAACACTTTACAAGTTTCTAAAACCCAGAGAATCTTCTGTTCATTTAGATCATAAAATAGACATCGAAAATGGGTCATCAGTAAATGTTGAGACACTCTCTGGTTGCTTGGCATGGCTACCGACAACCAAACTTAGAAATAATACTATAACTAAAGAATTTGTAAAAGGTGAAAAAAAACAAGAAAAGAGTTATTTATTGTTTATCGTTATTCCCATATACTTATACATGTATGTAGGTAAAGACAATTCATTACCGTTAGAACCTATGCTTGCTTTTGCATGGGGAAAGCATCTTTTTATTATTCGTATTAGTGTTAATCAAGATAATAAATATGTTACGCAAAATGGAAGAGTAACTAGATTACCTGCGACTCCACCTAAAACAAATAAACGAGGTATTCAATTAGAATTTGTTAAAATTGGTGAATGGAAATGTAGAGATACAATTGTAGCAATTCAATGGATTAATAAACAGGTAAAAAGAAATAAAATGACCTAAGGGAAGATAACTAAATATATATTATTATTATTATTATTATTATCTTTGTCTAAAAGATAATTGTATTATTTACACCTAATGAGGAAATGATCCTTTTTGACCCTAAAAGTATGACAGAAACGCAACATACAAGTATTAGAACTAAGCAGTTGGTCTATCATGATTGGTTTAATCAGCCCTTGCAAGACTTGACTTCTACTGAATCTTCTGAAACTGCTAACCCTAGATCAATTGAAATGGCTTATTTTGGGTCTATCAAGAGCTATAAAGGGAAACTGTTTTTATTAGGTATGCAACAACTTTATATAGGTACACTACTTTCATGGGCAGATCGTATTCTGGCTCTTGTCCAAGCCGGCGATTTTATAGAAAGTATTGAACTTGCTACTTCCTTTTATAATGGTGTGGGCGTTCAAACTGTTGTCGGCCTCCCTGAAGATGAAAAGGAAAGAAAGACTCTTGTTGGAGAGCAGCTTATGGATCTTCTTTTGGCTTCACTAAACTATGCATTCTCATCTGAACATGTCTATGGCGGTATGACGAACGAAGTTGTACATGATAAGCTAGTAGTACTCTATGAGTTGGCAAAGAACTGTATTGAAGCCTGTCTTAGTATGAATCAAACAGAATTTTTATTTGATACGGTCTATGAAAGATTTTTAGAAAATAACGTCCAAGGAGTGTTTTTAGAGGTTTTAGAGCCCTTTATTGTAGGAGATCGTGTGCCCGATATACCACCTTCCATTATGAAGGATTTTGTTGATCACTACAGTAAGAAGCGCCTTTTGAATGAACTGGAGCAAGTTATTTGGCATGTCAATCCTCACTATCTAGACATTGATCAAATTGTAAGTATGTGCCATCGGGAGGGCATGTATGAAGCTATGATGTATGTTTGGAATAAAAGTATGCATGATTATGTAAGTCCTGTTGTAGAGATGCTCAAAGTGATTCGGAGTGTCTTACGTGAAGAAGCCCAAAATCAAGATTGTAGTCATAAACGACAAAATGCAGAAAAATTGTTTGATTACCTAAAGTTAATTTTGACAGGCCGATCTTATCCTGAAGGGTCCTCGATGCTGACTCTTAATGAAGCTAGTGACGCTCGCAGTGCTGTGTATTCATTTGTATTTTCAGGTCGTTGTATGGTTTGGCCTCCTGTAGGAGGTAAATTGATCCTAACCGCTGATGATGAGGAAGGTGTCTCTGAGCCTACTTATCCTTACCTAAGATTATTACTTCGATTTAGTACTAAACATTTTTTGGAAGCTATGGAAGTTGCCTTTCAAGATCCTTGGCTCAATGGTGGTGAAGATATCCTGAGCTCCAAGTTTGAAGATGAGGTTCCCGGTAAAGTTATTTCACGACAAATCATCATTAATACACTACTTGATGTTATGGGGGGTGGGTTAACAGGGAATGGTCTACCACTTCCACCACCAAGACCTAAACAATCCTTTTCAGCTTCCACTGTACATTCTATTAGTGCCAACACTCGGCCTATACCCTCCTTCCTTGATCACCCATATGATTATGTCTCGAATGAAAACATTATTTTACTCTACATCTTTATTGCTTCCAATTTACATATGTATACAACATTTATCTTGTTACCTCCAAAGACCTTACACAAGGTTCTTGTAAGGCTTGCCGAAGATCATGATCCAGATACACGTGTTGAACGTGAAAGAGCTGTACAAAAGCTTTTAACCGTCTATACACCTGCTAATGAAGAGCAAATTGTGGTCCTCTATGAAGATGCTGGATTTTGGAAGGTACTTGAGGATGTATATCGACGTGATAAAAAATATGGTAAACTTGTTGAGGCCTATCTTAAGGATGATGAACGTCGCAACCAAGTCTTTGATTGTTTTACAAACCTATTAACTTCTTCCGAACTTGACGATCAGCAAAAGGAACAAGTAAAGCGTGTCTTTATGATTCGTATTTCACAATTTGTTGAAATTGATGGACAAAAGACGGCCTATATCGTGGAAAACTTTATGAATGGCAATCATACTGATGCTATACGCCGTTTAGAAGAAGATCAAGAATTTGACGATGATGAGCATCATGCTACAGCAGATAAACATCTATTTTCATATCTAAGAGGGTTATTAGAGCCTTATGAAGAAGGCAAAGAAGGCGAAGAAAGAGAAGAAGAAGAACCATTGTTATCAAATGGTATGCATCAAGGACAAATGATAGAAGCCCATGCCTCTCTTGTAGATGTATCTATTCAAGAACGTTACATTGAACTCATGTGTCGTTTTGATCCTTCCGGTGTCTATAATTATTTTAATACAAGATTAAATACAACTATTCCATTAGATAATGCGCTTAAAAGTTGTGAAAAGTATGGAGTCATGGATGCAGTCGTTTGGATTATGGAAAAGAAGGGTGATACACAAGGAGCACTTGAAAAGATGTTGCATGTGGCAAAAGATAAAAATACAACCATTTTACAAATCTTAAAACAGCATCAAACAACTCAAGATAGTAATTGGAGCTATGAAGAATTGAGCATGATATCTAGTTCTCTCATAGGGTTAAATGGTGTCTTACGAGTGAGTACACGACTTTGTGAAAATAGTAGTAGAACACACATATCAGCAACGACACCTTACCAGACAGGTTCTGATGAGGCATATATACCTGAATTAAGTTATGAAGATAGTTCAGTAGGAGATGATTCAACAAGCCACCATGAATTTGTACATAATGATCAAGTAGAAACACTATGGTTCCAATTATTAGATGCTTATGTTGAGGGCTCTATTGAGATCTATAATACCTTAGGTGGAGAAAATGATCATCAATACGTCCCAATTGAAATTCACCAACGTATTACATCTTCATTTAAATTATTTGTACAATCCATCTTAACATCTCTGTTACTATCCACATCACCTCAAGTATCCTTACCACGATTATTATTACGTTTAATTCATTCTCAGGCACGAGGTGAAACGACCTTTGCAGACTTTAGGGATGTATTTTTAAGCATGTTAGATACTTATAAATATGAGGGAAAGCTGCTTGAAATGACAAATAAGTTATTTGACCGAGATGTGTTTAGTAGTTTACAGGATATGGTAGAAAAGCGTGGTAAAGGATGGCGACCAGCACGAGCTGTATGTGAGATTTGTGGTGCAAATATTTTAGATCTTACATTATTGCAGCCACCTTTGGCATGGGGATTTGAAGATGAAAAACCAATAGAAGAGAATGACGATGATGATGATGATGATGATGATGATGAACGCTATGTATTGTTTCATTGTGGCCATGGTTTTCATACAAAATGTTTAGAACAACAACTTGGATATATACAGGAATGTATTGTATGTCAACATGGTAATCCAGAAGCGAAGCCTATGATGCCACCTCTTTCAACAATGAATACAACAGAAGAGATAATCAAGAACACTACTAAAGGTAAAGAAAAAGTATCAGCTTAAATGGTATACATTCTATGTAGTTATAGAATCTATTTATTTTATTTTATTTTTTCTACCTGTAACTCAATCATTTTATTTAAACTGGAAAATCAATAAATAGATAAATAAATAAAAGCATAAATAGTATATAGAATAAGCTAATGTAATAGAAGACAACATTATAAATGATCTATTATACATATAATGGGCAAAAAAAAAAAGGTATCTATTATAGAGAAGATTCAACAATGAACACAAGAGCCTTATTAATAAAATTCCTATAAAAGGTAAAATGCCTATTTACAGTGTATATCTTAATAAGCACACATGTTGTATAAAGGAATACATGTAATACCATAAATGCAATATGCACAGACAATATGTGTTGAATACTACCTAAAATACAAAGAAGGAAACAAAAAAACAAAAAATAAATAAATAAATAAATAAATAAAATAAACATAGACGTTATCTGAAAATACATTGTTGATGTGCAATGTATTTTTTTTTTTACCCCTTTATCTTTCCCCTTTTTTCTGTTGTTTTTGTTATTACTTGCACTCTCTTTGTTTCTCTTTTTTACAAATATTATATAAAGCCAAATCATGAAGTAGACATTTTACTTATTGCCATATTTTCTTCTTTTTCTCTCTCTCTCTCTCTCTTTAAAGGAAAATGGGCTATGATAAAGTAATTTACACATCAAAATAGATTCTATTGTATTATGATAAATAAATAAATAATATGTTCATCTTTATATTGTAGTGTTATTTAGGCTCTTTATCTGATAATGAAGTTCAGTTCTTTAGATCTCAAACCAATGGGACAAATGAATATCCTTCTTTATCAAGTTCTTCTTCTCTAGCTATTTCAAACGGAAACTCTGCATCCTCGAACTCGAACTCAAACCTTCCGTCGTCTACCTCTTCTACTACTGTGTCTAATAATCCTATCTCGACTTCTGTATTTACTCATTCATCCATTAAATATAGACACCTCTCCGAGTCTGCACTTTTGGAAGCTGTTATCACATGCTTACCTAAAACGATTCGCGTATCGTCCAATTCAGAGGCCTGTTTTATGAGCCAACTCTCTGAAATGATACGACAAATTCGAATACCACGTTATCCTGATCATTTCTGTAGTATCTATAAGGGAAGACAAAATTTAAAGGGGTCACGTATGATATTAAAAAATTGGTTTATAAGACATTGGTACAACCCTTTCCCGACAAAGAAGGAGAAAGAGCTTCTTTTAGGTCAAACAGGCTTAGACTTTATGCAGATTAAAAACTGGTTTTCAAATACTAGAAAACGACATTGGATTCCCATTGTCAATGGCTTAATTCATAGGTATGGCCGAGAATTCATTAGTTTAATTATATTTGCTCATGGTAAACTGGACCATTTGAATCGTCTTGGTGAGAGAAGAAGAAATGCAAGTTAATCAACGAAAATTAACAATACGTTCTATTTATATTAATAAACTTATTATCTTATATCAATCCAAAAATGTGATGTAATTTCTTTTTTTTTCAAGGCAGTTTTATAGTCTAGGCATGAATTCTTTATAATCAGCTTTTAAACAGCAGAAAAAAAAAAAAAAAAAAAAAAAAAAAAAAAAAAAAAAAAACTAATTCGTTTTAGGAATAACTTAATCTCTGTTACCTACTCATTTATAATATGAGCAATAATCAAACATATTGTTTATAACTGTATTGTATTTTTGAATATAAGCCTTGCTTCAAAAATGTGGAGATTATCTAATATGTATATTTTTTTTTAATTTAACAAAAAAATTGACATCATAATACATTTATTCTAGCATAAACTCATTTTTGATTGGCTGATTAAACCTTGGTACAGTAAGACAACCCATCAGTGACATTTAGCCATTACACTAAACACAGTAGTAATTGATACTAAAGATTGAATAGTATAAAATGACTAATATCCTTAAAAAAATAAAGAAATAAAAAAAAAGTAAAATATATCTAGTATTCCTTATCAAAATATATCAACATGCATCTTTTCTTTTTTTTCTTTTTATCCAAAAGCCAAGTTTGGGGGTGTCGGTATGGAGGTAAATCATGTTTTACCTTTTCATAAAAATAAATTTAAAGTTTTTTTTTTTTTTTTTTTTTTTTTTTTTTTTTTTATAGAACGGAATCATTTTTACCTTTTTTTTTTTTTTTTTTCTATTTTTTTTATCATAGTGAAATAGAAAAAAAAAAAGAATGTCAAAAGGGGAGGCAACCATAAACTTTACAGCAAGTCAAGCTATTGAAGTATACACAAAAGGAACTAAAGCTTGGTTTCCCGATAAAGAAGAAGGTTGGATATCAGCGTCTTGTATATCAAATAAAACAGAAGGTGATAAAGTTATCATCATTTTTGAAGACGATAATAACGGCAAGGTAAAATGAAAAGAAAAAAAAAGAAAAGAAAAGAAAAGAAAGCCCTTGGAGAAAAGATAAAGTAAATGGTTATAACGAAATCTTGTAAATTTTAGGAACATGTATTTGAATCAACCATCGATCACATTACTAAAACAAATGGTTCGACTTTACCACCACTTCGAAATCCACCTAAAATAGAATATACGGATGACTTGACTAATCTAAGTTATTTGAATGAACCTTCCGGTAACATTATATATATATATATATGCAACAACAACAATATGATAATAAAGCTTTATTTCTGGTATCCATATTTATCCTTCTCTCTCTCCTCCAGTTTTAAATAGTATTAGGACAAGATATATGCAACACTTAATCTATACTTACTCGGGCATTGTTTTGATTGCTGTGAACCCATTTGATAGAGTATCACTTTATGAGCCAGATATTATTCAACAGTATTCTGGTAAAAAACGAGGAGAGCTTGAACCCCATTTATTCGCTATTGCAGAAGATGCCTATCGTTGTATGATTCGAGAGAAAAGAAATCAAACGATTGTTGTATCTGGAGAAAGGTAGAATAAGACTAAAGAAAATTGAATAAGAGTGTGTAATATTTATATGTGTACATATAGTGGTGCAGGTAAAACTGTGAGTGCGAAATATATCATGCGTTACTTTGCAACTGCTGATGACCAAGAAACAACAAATAAAAAGAAAAGAAAAGCAGAGGGGATGATGACTGAAGTGGAAGAACAGATTTTAGGTAAATAAATGAATAAATAAATGGTCTTAATTTCCATTATTATTCATGCCTGCATTCATTCCACAGCTACAAATCCTATTATGGAAGCTTTTGGTAACGCAAAAACGACACGCAATGATAATAGTTCACGATTTGGTAAATATATTGAAATTCAATTTGATAAGGATACAAACATTGTTGGTGCAAAGATAAAAACATATTTATTGGAAAGATCCAGATTGATATTTCAACCTGAAACTGAAAGAAATTATCATATATTTTACCAGGTAAGAACCCCTTCTCTACGTCATACATCACTTACACAAGTCTATTTAGCTTTGTGCCGGTGCTCCTTCAAAAGAGAGACAAAATTTCGAGATAGGAAATAGTTACTCAGATTTTCATTATTTGAATCAAAGCGGAACAGGAGAAATTCCTGGGGTAGATGATGCAGAAGAGTTTGAAATAACACAAAAGGCATTGTCAACCGTAGGTCTATCAGTGGATCTACAATGGAGGATATTCAGAGTATTAGCTGCCTTATTACATATTGGTAATATCAAAATTACAGGTCGTGGTGATGCTATCGTCTCTGATACAGACCACGCTCTTTTAATCGCTACTCGTTTATTGGGTATTAAACTCGACGAATTCCGAAAATGGATTGTTCGAAAGCAAATCATTACCCGTTCTGAGAAAATCATCACTAATTTAAATCCAACTCAAGCTCATGTTGTAAAGGATTCTGTTGCAAAATACATTTATTCAAATTTATTTGATTGGCTTGTGGGTATCATTAATGAAAGCCTTTCTTGTCCAAATCCTGATAATATTAGCAATTTTATTGGTGTTCTTGATATTTATGGATTTGAGCACTTTAAAAAGAATTCGTTTGAACAATTTTGTATTAATTATGCAAATGAAAAACTTCAGCAGCAGGTAATTCATAATTAGAACAAGGAGTTTTTTTTTTTTTTTTAATTAACTACTCTTCTTTTAAGTTCAATCAACATGTATTTAAATTAGAGCAAGAAGAATATATGCGTGAAAAGATTAATTGGACGTTTATTGAGTTTAGTGATAACCAAAAATGTATCGAGATTATTGAAGGAAAATTAGGTATCCTATCTCTTTTAGATGAGGTAAGTTTTTTTTCTTTTTTTTTCTCGAAAAATGGTCGAAAAGAATCATAGTATAACACTATATAAATTATAGGAATCTCGTCTTCCTGCTGGTACTGATCAGGGATTTTGTCAAAAATTATATGATAATTTCAATAATCCAGAATATAAAAACTATTTCAAAAAACCTCGTTTCTCAAACGAAGCATTCACAATCGCTCATTATGCACATGATGTTCAATATGAGACTGAAAACTTTTTGGAAAAAAATAAAGACTCTGTGCCCGATGAACATCTTCAATTATTGCAAAATGCAGAATTTCCATTCCTTCAGGAAATATTAGCCAAATCAACTGAGGCTGCGAATGCTGCTATTATTTCAAAGGTAAGAAAATAATTGTTATATAATTAAACTAATCGAAAATATATACATATACACATATTTATTATTTTTTTTTGTCAATAGGAAAATAAAAGAAAGAGTTTAATTTCAAGGAAACCAACACTAGGTTCTATCTTTAAACATTCTTTGATTAGCTTAATGGATACTATCGAAAGTACAAATGTGCATTATATTCGTTGTATTAAACCTAACGAAGCAAAAGTGGCTTGGGATTTTGAAGCACCTATGGTCCTTTCACAACTTCGTGCTTGTGGTGTGCTGGAGACAATTCGTATCAGTTGTTTAGGTTATCCATCTCGATGGACATACGAAGAATTCGCTGAACGCTATTATGCTTTAGTATCCTCTCATTATTGGGACCCTAAGGAAAACCCAGAGGTAAAAAGTCTTTGTCAAATTATCTTGGATACTTGCATTCAAGATACAGATAAATACCAAATGGGTGAGACAAAGATCTTTTTCCGTGCTGGTCAGTTGGCCTATCTTGAGAAGCTTCGATCCGACAAATTTAACGTTTGTGCTACTATACTTCAAAAGAACATTCGTCGTTTTGTATATCGTCATCGTTATCTGCGTATACGTGAATTGGCAATTCGACTTCAATGTCTTACTCGTAAAAGAATTGCACAAAAGGAACTTGTTCGTCGTCAACAGGAGAAGGCAGCTACCATCATTCAAACCTATTTCCGTCGATATAGGGTTCGTAAAGAGTATTTGGCAAAGAAAGGCTTTATTCTTAAGTTACAGACAGGTTTGTATATTTATTATTATTATTATTGTTATACTATCAGTAAAAAACTAAATAACATTTGTTTTATTTATTTATTTTAGCTATTCGTGCACGTATGGCCCGTCAAGATTGTCAAAAATTAAGAGAGAATAATGCCGCCATCCAAATCCAACGTCATGTTAGAGGAATGTATGTATTAAAGATAATTCTTGCTGTTTTCATTTCATGTCAAGTCTCACTTATATGTTTTATAATAGGATTGCTCGCAAATGGTACAAGACACAGCTTCAATACGTTACTTTCTTACAATCATGTATTCGTCGTCGTGCTGCTTACAAACAATTACTTGCTTTAAAAGTAGAGGCTAAATCTGCCAACCATTTCAAAGAGATCTCTTACAAGTTGGAGAATAGAGTGGTTGAATTAACGCAAACAGTGGATACATTAAAAGCTGAGAAGAAGGAAATGCATAGCAAATTATCTCATCTTGAAACTCAACTACAATACTGGACAGATAGACATGAAAAGATGGAAAAGGATTCTAAAGCTATGGAACAAAGCTTACGTCAAAACACTGTTCCTTCTTCTGAATTTGAGACTCTTAAGAAAGAAAAGGAAACACTCGCATCAGAGCACGCGATAGCATTAGAGAAAGTGACACAATTAACAACTGAATTAGATCAACTTAGAGAAGAATTAAATAAAGAAAAGGAAAAGAACAAGACAATAGTAGTAGAATTGAACAAGAAGAAGAAAGAGGAAGAAAATGAAGAAGCAATCAAAGCTCGAAATGATGAAGTAGCTGATCTAAAGGCACAAATTGTAGCATTGAAGTCACAACTTGCTAAATCTATGCATACACGTCAACAATCATCACTTCTTCCTCCTACCAAACACATTTCAAACGCTAGTCATAGAACTATTTCTCCTTCAAATCATACTGGTAATAGACGACACATGTCTCGCTTTACTGATGAGCATCCTCTCGTAGAAACAATACCGCAAGAGAATGGTTATAAGACAATACGACAAAATAGTGTTTTAATAAACAGAAAATTACGTCGCAATAGTTCTGCTGAAGTGACTGGAAATGTTCCAAAGACTTCTATTGAACAAATCCGTAAAATAGAAGAATTGGGTAAAATGAAGAGTCCTCGACCTACATCTGTTGGTCAATCAAATACACTTGCTGGAGGAAAGAGTAGTATATTAGATATTATATCTGACAATCCAGAAGAAGAGGTAAAGAGGAGAAAAGAAAAAGGAAGATATGTTTGTAAATATTTTTTTTTTTTGATAGATTAATGCTATTCTTCGTCAAGAAGAATCACTCAGAGAAGAAGTATTGGAAGGGCTTATTCAATCACTTAAACTTCCATTGCCAAATGAAAAGAATCCTCCATCACGCAAAGAAGTTATGTTTCCTGCACATATTATTAGTCTATGTGTGAATGATATGTGGAGAATTGGATATAATCGTGAATCTGAAACCTTTTTATTTGCTGTCATTGAGACAATTCAAAAACGATGCTTGGTAAACTATTTATGAAAAAAAAAAAAAAAAAAAAAAAAAAAAAAAACGTTAAAAACATGACAATTTATTAATTTCTTTTCCTTTACAAAAAAAATGATAGACTTATGTTGGAGATGAAAGTATTGTTCCTTGTGCTTTCTGGTTAACAAATGTCCATGAGCTTTTATCGTTGATTGTACAATCTGAAAATCGTATAGAAATAGAAATGAAACGAAGAGAATATTCGATTGGATGGAAAGAGTTTGAAAAATTAATTCAAACGATTAAGTTTGAGTTGCAGTGTTTAGAAGATACTATTTTCCATGTGTGGATGAAAGAAATTAAGCGAAAATATAATAAGATAATAATTCCTGCTCTTATTGAGAGTCAATCTCTTCCTGGTTTTATTACCAATGATACTGGTAGATTCTTAAACAAGCTTCTTCTGGGTGCTACAGGTCCAGCTTATAGTATGGACGATTTACTAAATTTCTTGAACAAGTTACATCGTATTATGATTTGTTACTATATTGAGCCATCTGTTATCAATCAAGTCTTGATTGAAATATTAAAGATGACAGGAGTTATAGCATTTAATGATCTTTTAATGAGAAAGAATTTTTCATCGTGGAAAAGAGGTAAACAGTTTTTAAAAAGTTTGACATGTAGGTAATTATCATACTTACGCACCGTTTTTTTTTTTTTTTTTTGACTAGCCATGCAAATTCAATATAACATTACACGTGTTGAGGAATGGTGTAAGAGTCATGGTATTCCAGAAGGAACATTACAATTAGAACATTTGATGCAAGCTACAAAGTTACTTCAATTCAAAAAGGCGACTTTAGAAGATATTGAAAATATTTACGATGTCTGTTGGATCCTCTCTCCTACTCAAGTTCAAAAATTAATTTCACAATACCATGTTGCTGACTATGAAAACCCTATTCGACCAGAAATCCTTCGTGCAGTTGCATCTCGCGTTGTTAGTGGTGATAAAAGTGATATTTTACTTTTGGATTCAGTATCAATTGAGGATACTAGTTCACCTTATGAAATTCCAGAGCCTCGTGAATCCCAACTTTACCTTTATTTACCAGCTTGGTTACACTTAAAGCGTATTCGTCGCCTTACTTTATTAGAATCGATTTTAATTGAACAAGCTGACAATCATGATACCAAAACAGTGGAGCAGGAGAAAATAAGTATGTTAACAGAAGAACCATCTGAGCTGACTTCTATTGCATAGTATATAAACTTGTTTAATACTATACAGCATCTATTTCATATATAAATATATGTATATACATACAAATAATACAAAAGTCCCCTAATGTAATCACTGTAATATATATTTATATATCCTATCTATTTATTTTCTGCTATTCTACTTTACTCTTTAAGTTGGTTATTTCATATTTCCAAAATACTGGATTCTATAGCAATAAAATCAATGTAGATGTGCAGAAGATAGAACGATATATTATTGAGCAAATAAAAGTATTATCACGTATCAGACATGCTGTAATATCAGATTCTTATATCCTATAGCTACATTTGTATTTACTAAATCCTATATTATTTTCTTTTTTTTCTTTTCTTTTTTTCTCTTTTTTCTTTACTAGAGAAAACAGTCATATTACATAAGGACCAAGTACTTTATATTCTCCTTACAACTGATCCATATTAGTACAAGCAAATGCATCTTTGTTTTGTTTACTATGATAAACTATTTTATGCGAATTTCCTCATCAATATAACAATAAAAAAAAAAGGTCACAAAAAACAATGAGGATTCTAAAAACAGAGAGAAAGTCAAAATTTACAAACAGACAAAATGCCGTAAAGCCACTTTTTTTTTCCGTTAAAATTTATTTTGTAAGACGGAAAGAATTTAGACAACCTTCACAACAAGTTGGTAGTGATGAATCAGGTAGACTATATAAAAAAAAAGAGAGAGAAAAAAAAAAGAACAAAAGGTGATGATGATTACCTGTACTAATAAGTCTCATAGTGGTATTTTACCAAAGATGAATTACAAGATACACCAACCATTTTGGACGGTAGAACATTTGAAGAAGAGCAGATAGATCGTATCAAAGGTTGTCATTATCTACTTTCTGTTGGTGCTAAACTTAACCTGTAAATTTATATTTGATTGACTTTAGTTTTAGTTTTTGATTAACTTTTTTATTTAATTTTATTTTTATTTTTTTTGTTATAGTCCTCAATTAGTTGTTGTTACCGCTACTACCTATTTTCATCGATTCTTTATGCGGCAATCAATGGCTCGATTTCATGTTTATGTACGATAAGTCCTTTTTTTTTTGTTTTACGTTGTAAATGGTTGATTAAAATAAAATTAAAAATAGGATATTGCAGCAACTTGTTTATTCGTTGCTACGAAAGTTGAAGAATGTACGCGACGACTCAAGGATATTATTATTGCATGTGCTCAAAAAGGTCAAAAGAATGATAAATTAAAATTAGAAGAAGATAGCAAGGTGAGTTCATTCAGAGGACTAGTTTTATAGTAGTAAAAAAAAAAAAAAGAACTAATTAGTTTACAGGACTTTATTCGATGGAAAGAAACTTTATTGTTTAATGAGATTATTGTATTAGAAACTCTTTGTTTTGATTTTACAGTTGAGCATCCTCATTTACATTTATTTGAGTTAGAGTCAGAATTACAGGGTAAATATATGGACAAGACTAAAATTGCCTTTCGTATTTTTTTTTAACAGATTAGTAGTATCACCGTCATCAATACGTAAAGCATGGATGTTATTGTATCAAAGGTATAGGAAATAACAATGGATATGGCTTCTAAAACTAAGTTCATAATCATTTTACTTAGCCTCGGTGCACCCTTATGTTTATTATATAAGCCTAGAATTGTAGCTGCTGCTGCTTTGTTATTAGCAACGAATTTATCAAACTCAGATAAGCTAAATGAAAATTGGTTTGAAAATCTAAAAGATATAAATGTTGGACAAGTATATGGTAAAGAAGAAGAAAGGAGGGGGCGGGTCTAAATATTAGACATTTTTTCTTTTATTCACATTTTTTTTTTCTTATAATATAGAATTAGCTGTAGAAATGTTAGAACATTATAGGGAACATTATTTAGTAAAAAGTAGTAGTAGTTCTTCTCAGCTAAATTCACCACATCCTTCTCAAATTCATCATACTACAAATGGTTACTAGATGCGTCTATCTTTCTTTCTTTTTTTTTTTAAAAAAAAAGAGGAAAAAATGTAATATATATACAAACACATACACACTATCTCTCTCTTCATTACTATTAGTATAATTATTTTTCTTTTTTTTTTGGCGAATAAAAACAAATGAAACTTTTGGCAGTCTAAATAGATACTAACAAGTACATTAAATTAATATGAATAGAAGTTACAATAATAATAAGTTGTTATAATAATTCGACAAAGTTAGCAGGAAACTATTATATAAATATATAAAAAAAAAAGAGTTGATTTTTTGTATACACATATAAATATTTACAGAACTTACAATGCCTTCACGATTTCCCATTTTTCCAGTCCACCAATCATTTTGTGTATCTGATTTTTTAATAATAGTAATGATATCTCCTTTATGAAATGGTAAATCACCCTCTTGTTCACCTGCAAAATTAAATAAAGCACGAGCTCGAAGCTGCTGCTGTTGTTGTGTATTATTTGATAAAACTAAAGATTGACTTAAAGATGAATGACCAGCCGTAATTGGTTTTGGCGCATCATAATCATGTCTCCAATTATCATTTCCTCTTGTTCTTAAGCTAGAACTATTACCCGTTTTAGCTAAATTATGTACAGCAGCACGACTAAATGACATGGGAGATGCGTTAAAGTCATCTAAATCACTTGTTCTTCTACTGTTAGGTGTATCATCATATCTGTTATATGAATGATGACGATAACTATCATAATTACGATCATAGTCATGATCTATATATCCTCTTCGACCACTACCGCCTGATTTTAATTCTAGTGCACGGTAAAGTGGATCTGCTGCTGCAGGAGGTGGAATTGTACCATTTAATAAATCTCGTGTTTGTACTTTGCCTCCATACATCTTTTTGTTTGCATCAAATCGTTCAATAATCACAGATCCTTCTAATGATACACCTGCAAATAAACCTCTTGTTTTACTATAAGAATAAACAGCTGCTATATTTTTAATCGAAGCCGTTCCAGAAGCTTCTGCATTTCTTCCGATGGGTCCAGCAGCCACTGAAAATAAATAAAAAAACAATACAAAATTTTAGTCTATTATGATAAAGGATGATGACAAAAGCTCCTTTATAAGATTTACCTGAAATATTTCCACCGAGTGTAATTGAACCATGATGCATAAATGTTCTGACAGCAGCTGAAGTATTCAAGACCATAATAAAATCTGTTAACTCTGCGCCGATTTGACCACCGAAACCCATACCACCTGTGATAATAGCTGATGGAGCTGACCATCCTTTTTATATATAATGTTTATAAAATGAATAAGAAAAAAAAACCCTCAAAAGAAATATAGATGTATATGTTCCTTCATTGACTTACTTCCATCTGGTAATCTATAAATATAACAAGTTAATAATAATAATAATAATGCTTATTTTTTTATTTTTACTTTGCAACCACAAGACCAGAACCAGCTCTACCAGAGAATAGAAACCCCGCTTTCAAGACGGTAAATATTGCTAAACCTTTCGCATCTCTTAAAATATTAGCTGGAATTATAATATCCACACCTTTTCCATTATCTGATGATAGCAATAAGAATCATGTTCATATAAATCTGTACATTATGGCACTTCTTTTCTTTACCTGTGAAACTATTCAAGATACGAGCTGCTTTTCTACATTCAGCTATTATTTAATATTATATATATATATATTAAGAAGGAAAGAGATAGTTAGATTTAGAGTCGTTATTATATAAGGATTTTATTTTATTTTTTTTACAAGCCAAGCTTGCAGGAAGTGGTGAATTGATTGTAAATGCCATAAATAAATAATAAAGAAGAAGAGGAAGAAAAAAAAAATAATAATAGTTAAAATGATGTATAATTTTATTATCAAATTCCTTTTGTCTTTTATTGGCTGACTTTAAAATAGTAAGACCAACAACATCATCATCCACTTTTCTTGTTAAAAGTCATGTATCTATTTATATATACACACACATGTATATAGATATAGATATAGATATAACAGCATTCTATATGCTATTGTTATAGTGAATAAATCTTTATAACTAACTTTAACTTTTGTTGTCTCCTCTCTCCCAATCATCATACATGTAGTAATAAAATGATCTCCATGAACGTTATAAATACTACCTACCTTCCACCACTATTATTATTACTACTAGTTATTCAATATGCTAAAATTTAATCTTATACTTGTAATAATTATAGGTTATTACTTATATCGCGTAAAAATAATAAATATCTTCCTATTGATCTACATTGAAGCAACTGTTGTAGATCAGAAATAAATATTATATCACATGGATAAAGTTACTTATGTAATACTTGAAAGAATATTACGTAATAATTATGTGTATAGTCAAATGAACTCAGTAAAATAACATTCATTACTTGCAAACCATGTTTGTAATTCTTGTACTACAAACTGTGCGTACGTGCGTGTGTGTCTGTGTGTGTGTGTATGTTTTTAGAGATAGGATGAGTGACTGACCTTAAACATTGTAAATGTTTCTCATTTACTCTAATTCTTTTGTTAATGCAATATCACTTTCTTTTTTTTTACTATACGCCTTTTTCTCAAAATGACGTCGCACTGAAAAGAAAAAAATATGACGCATTTATGGAAATTCAAGTGTTGAAATAGGTTCTATTAGAATGGGTCAAGACGCTCAAATACCAAATAGCAAATCATATTTGCTTTTAAATTGCATAGAAAAATTATTTATTGATCAATTTATATGCCACAAAACCATTTGTACTACTTTAGGATTTGAATATCATCTTTACAACAGAGATTTTGGACATGATTGATAACGTCTCGCTCCCTTTGTCTGACTGGCTTGATCCCTGAACGATTCCAGCTTCCTCGTATTGTCCTTAGGAGGCCGCTGTGGAAGAAGATCACAAGACAGCAGGTCAGGGCCAAGACAAAGACGCTAATTAACTCTTGTCTAGTTACCGCTAGACTCCTCAAGATACACTCATGTGGTAAATTCTAGTTTATTGTAGTGCATGCTTTTTTTTTTTGTTTTTGACCAGTATTCTTACATTTTTATTTTTGTATATTATTTTTTTCTACAAATGCAACATATATGTGAATATTTTTTTTTCTTTTTTGTTCAGTGCAACATGATTTTGAGAAAAGGTGCAAATAACTTCTTTATAAATCAACTATTACAGGCGCATCTTCTTCTTCTTCTTCTTCTTCACTTCCTTCATCACCTGGTATCTCCCAGTCAAATTTTACTTGAATAAACTTCTTTAGCTTTTTATATCGCTTTAACAAACTTTCATTTGATGTAGGAATGTTTCTTTGAAAAGTCTAAATCCAAAAAAAAAAGATATTATATAAAATGCTGCACAAGATAAATCCCATTTATTTTACAATTACCTTCAACATAACACTTGTAAAGTTATTTTCAGAAAGAATATCACGATAAAAATCTTCAGGACATTCATTCAACTGAAATTGTAATACATCTAATAACAGTAAATATACTTGTATACATCGATATATCGATTCATGTATTACCCATAAAGTCTATAAACATATCTGGTTTTTCTTCAATCAATTCAGTACAAGAACATAAAAGATGCACAAGATTCTTCCATTGATTAAATCCTGAAAAGTTTTGTGCCATTAATAAGCACACAAAAGCAAGTTGTAATTCACCCAGCATGACTTGATAATCTATATACAAATAATTTGTAAGTACAAAAATTTGATAGTTTTTTTCTTTTTTTTTTGAGATTTTACCATGATGATACACTTTTTTTAATAATTCACGTGCTAGCCATGATTTATCTAAGCTCCAACGAGTCACTTCTTCACCTGTGGCTCCCTTAGGAAATGATCTGCGAAGATCAAAATCGGTAAATTCCATACCTTCTTCCTTTTCAATTGCTTTACCCAATCGTTTATCTTTAGCTATGGCTACATCATTCTCTGGATTTAAATTCGCCGATTTGTCAGGAAGATGACTTACTTTACCGTTATTAGGAAGAATACGACGAACAAGTCCTGGGGTTATATAATTGGTTAATTTCTTCCATCGTTCATAATAAACTGGAGGATCTAAAGGATAGGGTCCCATGTTACGATCAAATTCTCGAATGTCTTGGTTAAATAGTATGGAAGAAAAAAAAAAAGAAAAGATATTAAAAAAAAAAGACATGTCTCAACATCAAAATCGTGTTGGTCTTACTGTATCTTAAACGTTCAACTTGATTAGGGTCTAACTCTGACTCATCGCGTATATCCTCAATTTGTGGATTCCATTGTCTAACAAGGATCTACAAGTTAAATGTTATTACATGTAAAACACATACAAAGACACATTTACCTCGCGTGATTCGAAAAAATGAAAGAAACCTGTTCTAATTCCTTCCTTACCCTCTTTACTTGTAGTTCTATAAAACGTGTAAGTCATCATTAAACAATCTTTTTAGCAAGTAAAATAATAAAATTACGAAAAATAAATAAAATGTAAGCCAGGTGGAATCAATTTGACACCTTTAAATAAGGGCCCAATCGTCCAAGCATTGTAATCAATACCAAATTCTAAATTAGCTGGTGCATCTAAAAAAAGTACAAAGGCTCCTACTTCAAATAATTTATTTGCAAGATCTTGATCCATATTTGTAATTATGAAAAAAAAAAAAAAAAAAAAAAAAAATGAAAATAGGTTCATTTATTTATTTTAGCGCCGCAAAATAAAATAAAATAAAATAATGCATCATCCTATTTTAAAGATTAAATTGTTTTTTAAAGTATGCAAAAGTGGGAGAAGATGAGTCTAATATGATATAAGCATCTTGGGATGCATTTAGGTCAACAGAATTCTTAGATTCTATTTGATAACCTTCTTCTTTAGTGATTGTTTCCGATGACGTTGTTTTTTGACTAATAGTAGGTAATGATGGAAGACTAGATCTGTGAGAGGAGGAGGATGAAGAAGAAGAAGAAGATGATAGCATATCATTTTCAAGAGTAGGAAGAATATTCTCGACATCTAATCGAGATAGAACAATTCCTCTTCTTCTGGAGATAGAAGGCATAGGCCTCTTTAAGGGTCGAGGTCGTGGATGAATCATGGCTGCTGCCGTTTCTATCTTATTACATGTAGTTTGAGAGACCTGATGGTGTGGCATAGAAATAGATTCTTGACGATTATTCTCAGGGATAGAAACAAGACCAGCTTGTTCTTTTTTAATCAATTTAGACAAACGGAATTGAATGACACTAACCCAAGCATCAAGCTCACACTGTGATTTACATTCAATTGTCCAAACTTTCTTCTGATAACCCCTATGAGTAGTAGTAGGTTCTAATCGAAATACATATGGATGACCTGGTGTCCTTGTCATGATTATCACATTTGAAATATCATGAAGATTAATTGTTTTCGATGCATTACTTGAGTGTTCATCTTTATAGTATCGCATTTCAGTGTCAAGTAATACAAAATAACGTGATTGCCACCTTGCAGTACCAAATGGACTATGTGTTAATTTGGATAACCAGCCTGAACAAGGTATTGATGATGGATTCATATTCTAAAAAAAAATATATGTATATGTACAAAAAAAAAAAAAGAAAAGAAAAGAATTATATATAATACAAGAAATGATGAGAGAGAGGAAGAAGAAGAAGAAGAAAAATAAGAGATGATGTATTTATATACCAATTTAAATTTAATTATAATTAGTATCGATCTGGGCTCCTTCTTTCTTTTTTTTTTCCTCCACTTCTTCTTACAATCATTGTTGGATTTGAAACACCGTATTCCTTAGTTTTATCTTTTTTGGTACATGTCACCCAAAAAAAAAAATACATTTATATGCATGTACATAAATAGATGTGTAAGATAATAGCATCACAAATAGAATGAATATGTACAAGTTACTATGGAAATCAGCTTATCGCTATGGGGACAGAATAGATTTTAATATCCGATTTTAAATAAAGGTCTTTGTACAGTATATTATAATTATTATTATTAATGCATGCCCGAAACTACGTTATAGATTCGTGTTTTAGAGAAATAAATATAGTTTAGGTCTCAACCACAAATAATTCGGAATTTCTTTTTTTTTTTTTTTTTTTTTTACTTTGTCTAGACAATAATAGTGGAAGAGAAGAACGATTTTCTCTTACCTTTGAAAGGGACACATTTTCGTGGACGAAGAATTAATAAGCTAATTTTTAGGATAATGCCGTGTAACCTATTAATTAACATAATATTCTTACAATGAGGTTGATTTATATCATTATGTTACTGGTATGCATTATTATCGCCATTGTTACAATATGTATTTATTTATTTATTTTTTGGTATATTATGAGTATTCATGTAAATCTATTTAGCTTAGTGGTTGCTTTCATACAAAAAAAAAAAAAAAAAAAAAAAAAAAAAAAAAAATACAACTCCCGATGATGCACCAGGCATTTTTTTTTTTTCCTCACTGGATCTCTAAAGTTACTTTAAAAGGCAAATTAATTAAAAAAATGATGAGGCTGGAATCTTTCTTCTTGGCAAATATTAGATGTCTGTTTTTCTTTTTCCTTTTTATTTTTTATTCTTTTTACTTTTTTTCGTTCTCGGATTGTATTTCATTTTGTCATCATACATAGCAAAAAGTCTTTTATAAAATCATTTTTTTAAAAAAAAAAATTAAATATATCATTGTATTTTATTTATAGCTTTAAAGAAAAGAAGTACTGTTAAGTTGTTTACTTTAATATTACAAGTTTTAATATTATTTTCGAAAAAAAAAAGAAATCTATTTTGAAAAAAATGGTATATGTTTTAAATGGGACGGTACAAAATGATAATGCTCCAAATCTTCATTATATTTTAGCTTGTCTGTGTCTGTCAAATTTGTCAAATGAAAAGAAGGATTTTCACTAATAAATAATAATAGTAATGAGATGCTGTATAACACTATTATATTTTGGAAACTTACTGATTTAATTTAATTGAAATTTCTGTCAAATTTAAATCAAGTATCTTGGTAATAAATTCACCAATTTGAATATTTTCATGACTGCCAAATAAATGGTTTGAGCCTTGACCATATGCATATAGATTAACATCTACACCACTGTGTCCATGCGTTGCCCACTTATTTTTTTTTTTTTGCAAGTTAGTTTACATACATGTTAATATATTAATTGATAGATAAATAGATATATGGATAAAACTTACTCCTAATTGAGCACGAATTGAAATCATATCAGCCAAAAATTGAGTGATATATTTTGTAGAAGTAGAAGTTTTCATGAGTTCTATTATTTCTGCATTCGTACCATCAATAATACCAAGATGGTCTTTAAAAATTGTACTCATAATATAGTCCTCCGTGAGTGTCTTTTGAGATTTTATCATTTTAGCTAAATTGTATGTTGAACTTTTAACTTTTGTTAGTACATCAGGATACCTATTTAAAAGGAAAAAAAAAAGAAAAAAAGAAAGAAAAAGAAATTACAGATGCATATTTAAAATAAATCCCTTTTTATATATAACTATTTCTTTACCAGAGATATTCAGGGTATTTCTTTGATGTTTGTCTAGCTAAGGATAAACCACCTGTTTCATGATCACTAGTTGATATCATAACTGTATCAGGGTGTTCATCAACATATTTTTTGACTAATTCAACTGTATTTTGATATTCTAAAATCTCATGCACATGTGCAGCTGCATCATTTCTATATAATTAAAAAAAAAATAAATAAATAAATAAAAGGGATTCTTTAGATATGAAATTTAAACAGTTATTCATTGAATACATACGAATGAGCAGCCATATCAATTCGACTACCTTCAATCATTAAAAAGAATCCAGTTTCTTTATTCTCAACAGCATCATACAGAATATCAAGAGCCTTTTTAGACATTTCACTTAAACTTGGTTCTATCCTTGGATCTCTATCAATTTCATAAGACATATGCTATAGATACATATATATATATATATATATATATGAGTAGATCCTTCAAATGGTTGTATAAGATATACATACATCAGAAGTGAATAATTGAATAATAGGCAAAACAGTTTCATTTATAGGCAAATTATCAAATTCTTCTCTACTTTGATTATAGAGAACAGTCTTCCAATCATACTTTGATTGTGCTTCTTTTAATAAATCTCTAGAATCTGATCTGCAACTTCCTTTCTTTGATTTAGGTAAAAAATAACAATAACCACCACCAAACATTAAATCAACACTTCTGCCTAAAGGATTATCTCCAATCTGTTGTTTGGCGATTGAATTTTCATCATCCCTATTCTCTACATGAGCCGAGAATGAAGCAGGTGTAGCGTGTGTAATTCGAGAGGTGGCTACAAGACCTGTCAACATACCTCGACTATGTTTCGCTGATTCAAGGACAGTACCACAAGGCAAATGACTAGGGTCAACTTAAAGATATGTAGCGAAGGAAAAAAAAAGAAGATTAGATATTTATATATTAGATTTAGTTTTATAATGGATAATACATATTCTCCTGTTAATAATAATATGACTAGGAAAAAAAAATACCTCCAATTGCACCGTTATATGTTTTTAAATTACAACTAAATGCAGTTGCACCAGCAGCACTATCTGTTACCAAAGTAGAAGAACTTCGTGTTCTTGATTGACCCACATGAATTGTATCTAAAGGTAATTGATAATCATATGGCTTATTATTTATAAATTGATAATAACTTCTTGCAAATGAAACTGAAGCTGGTCCAAGTCCATCGCTAATCATCATAATCACGTTTTTTGGCTTTGCTGTATTAGTTGTTGAAAATTGAACTGTTTTTTTCAGGGAAAATGTTAAAATGATTAATGTGAAAGGCCATTAATAAAATGAAATTAACTTGAATACCATAGAGTCAAAGAAATAGTATTTAAAATTACCATTATTATTTCTTGCTGCTTTATTGAAATAGAATACAGTGATTAAACTAATCACTGATAAAATAGTTGTAATACAACAGCTACCAAAGATAATCCACTTGTGATATCGAATCTACACATATTAAACATAAAAAATCTGTTTGAGGACACGTATATGTATCTTCACAGGAAAAAACAAAAACAAAGATATAGCTTACAATAAAAGAAGGCTTTTTTTTATTTTCGTCCCAGCTTTCTTCTGAACAATTCGTCTCTTCATCTAAAGAAGAAGGATTCAATTTTTGATGTAAGTTTAACAGTGGTTCATTCATTTTTCTTTTTTTTGTATTCAAAAGAAGAAGAAAAAAGGAATGTGAAAGAGAAGAAAGAGAGAGAGAAAAAAGAAAAGAAATTTGATCTTTTATTCTAAAAAAAAAAAAAAAAAAAAAAAAAAAAAAAAAAGAAAAGAAAAGAAAAAGCAGCAATTATAAAATGAGGAAATTGTGTTAAATTCCACCCACTAAACTTTTTCTATTGTTGATCTCAATTTAATTTAAGTTTAGAAAATGACTCGTAGTATTTCATTTATGGTTGATTTGTTAATCTAAAAACCTTTCTTGTGCTACTACAATCATTAGTTTGTCTGTGCTAATATCGCAAAATACATGTCTTTTATTAAACTACTATTATTTCTCTCTCTACTATAACATATATATTAGTAGACCATCTGATTTCTCTCTCACACACACTCTCTCTCTTTCTTTCTTTTTTTTTTTTTTTTTTTTTTTTTTTTTTTTTTTGAGGACTTTGTCTTTAGCTGCTAATGGCTCACCTATGAAGGGCTTTTTTTTTTTTTAATCATAGATTAGTCTGTAACTGTTATATGATTTTTGTATGTCAAACTCTTTAACTACTATTGGAACAGAAGTATCCAGAACTTAGGATGATTATTATCCTCAGTATGACAACTACAGTGAACTAGTAACATATTATCAAAAAATTACTCCTAATAAGAAGAGATATTTTTTCATTTAACTCGTTTTGGAAAAAAAAACAATTCTTTCTATAATTAAAGCAAACAAACAAATATATGTATAAATATGTATAAATATGTATTTGGATGAATTTATTCTTTCCTCCTCTTTCTTACAATAAGCAACTACTCAAAATATGTATGTATATAGCTATTATTCAAAAAGAGGCTGAAGATATAAAAGAGTTAACTCTAAAGAAAGCTATTCTACACATTTTTTTTTTTTAGTCAAAAGGAATAATTGCTCAATAGGATTTACACATGAGAATAAAAAGATACCGACATTTCGTGTAACAAAGATTCCTCAAATACCTTAACAATAAAACTGTCAGTCAGAGTCGTACAGTTCAGTAACGACATTCTAACAAAAGATCATTTATCCTATTCATCAAAG
This sequence comes from Cokeromyces recurvatus, assembly GCF_025118155.1. NCBI lineage: Eukaryota > Fungi > Mucoromycota > Mucoromycetes > Mucorales > Mucoraceae > Cokeromyces > Cokeromyces recurvatus. Next base: position 349,597 of record NW_026251390.1, read on the forward strand.
AGAACCAGGAGCATAAATTATTAACAATAAAGGGGTGTGTATGTGTGTATGTGGAAAGGAAACTTCTTCATATAAGCTTACAGATTTTACTATGCCAAATTTAAACAACATGTATTTATAAAGCAAACAGACTTACTATTAAACAGAGACTGTACAAGTTATGATGGTTAGTGATAGATTCATTGGAAGTATAAGTGATTGAAATCATGTATTTGTATGTTAAACTGGGGATAAAAAGATGTCGAAGTTTTAGATGCATCATCAGTATTTGTTATAAAATATATGTAGGAAAAAAAAAAGTATTTCTCAATAAAAGAGATACTTCTTTTCTTCATTCCTGTTTTTTAAACTAAATGATTACTCGGACTATATGAATTTTAATGTTTATTAGCATTTTTACAACATCACAAGTTCTCCAAAAAGGGGTTCCATTTAGATAATAAATGTCTTTTATTATTTAAAAGTTATAATTTAATTGAATTTAACAGATAATTTTTGAAACTTGTCAATTTAGTAGTTCTTGTCAGGAGTTATTATGAAAAGAGAACAAAATAAGAGATGCTATTTCTCTAAGCAATGTGAGTGTAGCTTACTGTTCGTACAAACTCATTTTCTGCAAAAATAAAAGTATCGATTCTAAAAGTGATTGGCTATTGCCAACCATCAAAGCATAATAGATTGTGCATGTGACTACTAGATTAAGCCACTTTTTTTTCGTATCAAATATGAAATTGAGACTTTTCTGGAAAACAAATATTTTTTTTTTTTTTTTTTTTGAAAGAGTTTATTCATCAAGATCATGTCTGAGGAAACACAAACAAAGAACAATAATCGATTTAGAAAAGACAAACGTAAATATCACTTATATATATACTACACTCATCGCATCCATTAATACTACTCTATTTATTTTAGCCTGGGATACTGATGATATTGATCATTGGAAGATTGAAGAATTTAAACCTGAATATCTTGTACAGCCTTTTACTGAAGAATCATCATTTGCAACACTTTTCCCTAAATACAGAGAAACCTATTTAAGAGAATGTTGGCCTCTTGTTACTAAAGCTCTTGAAAAATATGTAAGCTCTTTACGATTATTAAATAATACAAAAAAAAAACAACAACAACAAAGTGGTCCTAATTTATATATATTCATTAAAGGGTATTGCTTGTGTATTAGATTTAGTTGAAGGCAGTATGACAGTAAAGACAACAAGAAAAGCTTATGATCCATATGCTATTTTGAAAGCTAGAGACCTTATTAAATTATTAGCAAGAAGTGTACCATTTCCTCAAGTACAGTAATATAAATGAAGGAAAAATAAAATGATAATAATAATGATTGATTTTATAATGGATAGGCTGTTAAAATTATGGAAGATGGTATTGCCTGTGATATTATTAAGATTGGCAACATCACTCGTAATAAAGAAAGATTTGTGAAGCGTAGACAAAGATTGATTGGACCTAATGGTTCTACATTAAAGGCAATTGAATTACTGACAAAATGTTACATGATGGTGCAAGGTAATACTGTATCAGTTATGGGACCTTATAAAGGCCTTAAAGATATTCGTCGTATTGTTACAGATTGCATGAAAAATATTCACCCCATCTATCACATTAAAGTAAGTAAATAGAATAATCTATAGGTACCTATTATCTTACATAAAACAATAGGAACTTATGATTAAGAGAGAACTTGCAAAGGATCCAAAACTAGCAACAGAATCTTGGGATAGATTTTTACCACACTTCAAGAAGAGAAATGTCAAATCAAAGAAGAAGGTGATCGAAAAGCCAAAGAAGGAGTATACCCCATTCCCTCCTGCACCACAAAAATCAAAGATCGATTTACAGTTAGAAAGTGGCGAATATTTCTTGAACAAGAAAAAGAACGAAGGAGGTGTAAAGAGAAAGAGAGGCGAATAATTTTTTTTTTTTTTTTAAAAAATAATAAAGAAATAAATAGTGTACTTTGTTGTGTAAAGAAGTTTAATCCTGTCTATTGCAGTCACAATAAGCTTTTTTTTTTTTTTTTGATTTATTCCTTTCCCTTTTTTTCTTTTTTTATTATTATTATTATTTATTGCTTCTTGTAGCCAATTTTTTTTTTTTTTTATTCCTTCATGTCAAAAGTCGAAGAAAGTTTTTCCTTATTTAACGAAAATATTTTAGAAGACAGAGTCAAACTTATTTCTTGGTGTCCTACAACAGACATTTTATTAGTAGTTTCACCGGAAAATACACTTTCACTCTTTCGACATGGTAATACTTTATTATGGTCCATTGAAGATGAAATAAAGTCTAATGTCAAAGTCATTGCATGGGAGCCTAATGGTTAGAAAACACATTAATTGTGTATGTCTTTTATAGGAGGAATTTTTGTACTTAACATATATAATGGTTTTTATATTAGGGAAAAGATTTGTTTTAGGTTGTGAAAATGGAACAGTATATAAAGTAGATATAACACATTATTTACCAAAGATATCATTTTGCTGGACACCAACAGACGGTTCCTCACCTATTGTCTCACTCGTTTGGCTGAATTATGAATTTAAAAAAAAGCAAATAGATATTGTAAAGAACAGAAAAATTGTGATTTGCATAAATTTTATTTATTTATTTATTTTATTCTATTTTGGATAGGAAGGCTTTGATAGTGAGATGTTTAATTTTGAACCAAATCTAATTCCATTGAGTGAAGAACCTCCTGAAGAACCAATGTAAGATAGAAGGGAGTTTTTTTTTTCTTTTTTCTTCTTCTTTTTATCTCATCTTCTTCTTTCTTTAAAGATCATTTTTACCAAGATCAAGAAGAAAAAAAGTATCACTTCCTACTCAGCCTCATGGTGAAAATGATAAACAAACTTTATTGTTCATTGGTAATGAGAAAGGACAAATACATATCCTGTAAGTTGACCTTGTATAATTTACTTGAATTCTATTTATTTATCAAGTAAATATTATAATGAATACATAGTTTGAATGGAATATACCCAATTGGAATTGTCGATATTGGAAAGGATATTTCAATGACTCATATTACTGTCGCTCATAATCTATTATCAATTCAAGTATTGGCCCGGTCAAATAAACTATTCGAAATATATGTAATCGATACCCAGTTTTTAGAAGAGAAAAAAGAAGAAATATTTAATATTTCAAAAGTACAAATACAATTAGCATATCTGTTAGAATATATTGGTTGCACTATTGATGTGTTGAAAAGACATCATGCTTCATATATTAGATTTACAAGAAATAAAGCAAATCAATTAGTAGATTTCATTGAACAACAAAATCGTAAATATCAACTTGTTGTCTATTCCTCCTTTTTTTTTGATATTAATCTTTATATATACAGAGAATCTTGAAGTAAAAGAAGCATTTTCTACTATGCCTGAGATGGAACTTATTACGATTGCAGCAATGGGTAATATTAAGAATGAATTACAAGAGTTCTTTAAAGACATCTGGACTACTCAGGTATATAATCTATCTATGTTATTATTTTCTGTTATTAATATCATGTATATCTCTGTAATAGCGTGTTAAAGAATGGGATACAAATGTCAATCATGCATACGAAAACTCATTAAAAATTGTAAGTGAGTATATAGTGCCTGCATGTGAGAGGATATTAGTTCAACTTGATAAACTATTGGGTTATAGTTTATGGTAGATAAAACTATTAAACAAAAAAAAAAAAAAAAAAAAAAAAAAAAAAAAAAAAAGATTGATGTTTTTTTTTTCTTCTAATAGGGTTCAGCGTTATGGAGAGTTCCTTGAAAGCAGTTCTATTAGAAAATGTATTGTACAGGCTCAATTATTCCTGGTTAAGATTTTAGAATTCTCTAAATCAATGAATAACTTGAAAAAATCATTTAATGCATTTATTGCTTGGATTACATTAGGTAAGACTTTGCCTTATTTTTGTATAGTGTATAAATTTTATTAATATGTGATTGTTCTTTAAGTTGTTCAACACTTTTATGATTCAAGCTCGACAGAATTTGAAAACCCACCTATTGTATGTGAATCTCCTGAACTTGTTTTGGAATTCTTAGATAAAGAGTTTACAAAAGATAGCATGGCTGACTATTTTGATAACCTATCTGAGTTAAATTTGATTCAACTTTTATCAAATATATCTGATTCTTGTCAGCGAATACTAGAAAAGCCTTCTACAAAGGTACGAATCATTTCAGTCTTTCCCTTTTATTTAAGTCATATATCAATTGATTCGCAACCAAGGAAAGGAATTATATCAACTACAACGGTAAAGATGCAAATAGAAAGAAGTTGAAATAAATATATATAAATACATATATAAAATAGATAGACGAGGATATTGCGCAAGAAATTTATTTTTCCTTTTTGCAAACAGATCCCTCACCAAAATGTAATATAAAACAAGTAACATACGCACATACATATATAACTAACCTTTTTTTTTTTTTTTTTTTTTTTTTTTTTTTTTTTTTTTTTTTTTTTTTTTTTTACAAGTAATCGTTTTAAAGAAAAGATTTGAAGAAACCAAAATAGAATACGCTTCTTTTGAAGTGACGGGAACTATAACAGATTTTGAATTTTTTGATGATAAAGAGTTAGGAATATTAATTCAAGTAGACGATGGTAATAATAAAAATAATAATAATTTTAATATGGAAGGAACTGACAATTGTATACTTCCCCTCATTTAGAAAATACAATTCTACAAACAATTTTATTGAATGAAATCAAGTTTCATATTTTAACACATGCTGATTTAATGTCTATAAATTTAACGGTAAGAGAAAAGAATATATCAAATACTATAAATGAACTAATTATGTCCTGGAAAAAAAAAAGCCTTCAAGACTTTTAAAGTTACCAAGAATGATAAATACTAAAATGGGCTGTAATGGTTTGCCCAGAAGACGTATCTTTTGTATAACAGGTGAAAATGGACTTTTACAAGTTTATGATATGGATGAAACAAATGATGATAGTGAAGATAATGATATTGAATAATTCTTTTTTTTTTTTTTTTTTTTTTTTTTTTTTTTTTTTTTTTTTTATTAGAAATAAAATATATAAGAAATAATATGTTAGAATAGATATAAATTATACAAAAAAAACCCTTTTTTGTTTTTTTTTTTGTTTTTTTGTTTTTTGGATATGGAGAAAGAGGAATATAAGATATACATTTGTATGTATATAGTTCACATAGTAATTACATATATACACAAAGTAAGGGTATTTAAGCACCATAAGACATACCACTCATTGCACTTGAAGATCGTTCGCGCTCCCATCTTAATCTCAATTCATCCATACTACCACTACTATGTCTATGAGATATTTTAGCTTGAGAAGCACGTGTTGGAGTTTGAGCTAAACGGTCAAAAACATTTCCACCATTAGGTGTATTTGATCGATCTAAAACCGAGCCTGCAAGAGGAGTTCGTCTTTGTTGTTGTGAAGGATATCTTTGAAAGGATATACTAGAGGTTGGCCATTCATGGTCTTGCTCACCCATATGATTACCAAGACCGGTTAAATTAGAGGCACTTGTCCCCTTTAATGACAACTCACGTAATGAAGCACGTCTACTTGGTACTTGCTGTTGAGCTGTTAGCTTTTGAGGCATCGTAGGTGGTTGTAACATGGAAGCAGATCTTTTACGTAATGAGCTTTGTGATGAAATGGTAGAGGGCCTACTACTGGGATGATTCCATGAATTCTGAGAAGATGAAAAATCAGATTGAAGTGAGGCACGACGTAAATGTCGACTATGAATAGAGGAGGTGGATGATTCTCTATCATTAGCATAACGAGTAAATTCAGCTGGATTGATGATGGCCATCGGAACAGGCGATTCCGACCCACCCATACGTTGTTGCCATGATAATCGCTTTTGAATCATATTATAAAATCGATCAGGGGAAGGTGTTGCTTCACGTGGAGGATAGTTGCTATTCATACGTAATGCTTTACCTTGTTCTGTTAAAACAGCTGGAGGACGGAGGCCGCTTACTGTAGGGGGTCGAATAGGTGATAACATCAAACTGTCCGCAATATGTGTTGTAGCATAAGAGGTAGGTGAAACAAGAGGTGAGGGTGGGGGACGGGGTCCATCTGACTGAGTGCTACTCCTTCTCTCATGACTTGAAGATGCAACAGAGGACTCATCAGAGGATCCCTGTATTGTATATTCAGGCTCAGGAGTACCAAGCATACCCCGTAAACCATCTTCATAAATTTTATCAAAGATGGTATTACCACTATTCATAATATAATCTTGAATCTTATTATCAATACGATTATCTTCTTTATGAATGCCGCTCTTCTTTTCCTCTAACTTGCGGATTCTACGTTCATTTTCGACAGTGGTTGTGATAGCAGCTCGTTTCATCACAATTAAAGTACGACGTAGGTCTTGAACTGTCTTTTCTAAATTTTGCATAGTCATTTGGCGATTATATTCACTCATTCGGATATTTGTAATATCATCTACTAGAGATTCTGTGATACCACGACACTCATCAGCCTCAAGTGATTTGAGAAGTTTAAGAGTAGCATCATAGACTAATTCTGGAGCAGCATTAGGTGGTACACTAAATTGCTCTTCCAATGCATCCATATCAGTCCATTCTTCACTTGGAGAAGGGTTGCTTACGATATCATCCGCAAATGTGACCTTACGCTTTTCTTGTTGTTGACGACTCGTGCTATCATTAAATGAATGTGATAACATCTCATCTGCTTCTCCAGCAGCTTCTGATTGTAAAGCTCTAATACGTGAAGATAGATACGAAATTTCAGCATCCATTAAATCAATACGCTCATCAGTAAAGTTAATAGCAAGCATATCCATCGATTGTCCTGATAACTCTGCAGCTTCTCTTTCTGCAATAAACATTGTCTTTCGATCATCTAAAAGTTCCATCTTTTCGGATACAAGTTTTTCTCTTCTAAACAAGAGCTGTTCCATCTCAACGATAGCTTGTTTCCCTTGAATAAACTGATAGAGCATCTTATCTAGCAATTCCTTTTTTCGTGCCACCCTTTTATGGACAGGAATAGGGTTCTTCCTTCTACGTAAGGGGCGATAGCCTGGAAGATTACTTAAACCACCACGACGAGCGACAGCAGCAAAGTTACCACCGATAATATGAGAGACATTATTTAATAATTGCTCATCAAGGATACCACCTTCACGTACGGCCTTTTTCAAAACTTCTGTAAGCTGTTGAAGTTGACTTTGATTAATCAAAATTTCTTTATCTCGACGCTTTAATGTCAATTTTTGAGCCTCATGCTCACGTTGTAGTTTTGTACGAGCATGATTAATCTCAGTATGCTGTCTTTGTAGTTTGGATATCTTGCGTTCCTGTAACGCCATTTGTTCACGAACACGTTCTGTCTCTTGTTTCATACGTTTAATCATCCTTTTCTTTTCAGTTTTGAGCGTCTCAACATTGGCACGAAGTGATCTTAATAAGGACTCATGTTGATTACGTGTTGATTGCATGCTTGAAATTGTACGTGAATAATGGCGCTTCAAGTCATGGATTTCAGTGACTAACTGTTTCATCTTGTTTTCGTAAGCATGACGAATTTCAATGAGCTGTTGCTTTTCTTTCATCTGCATAGAGATATCAGTACGGTTAGGAATCGATGCAAAACTGGATTTAGTTCTTGCCAATGCTTGATCACGATCTTTTTGAAGTTCAGTCAGCTGTGCATGCAACATGCTAATCTTTTCATCAAACTTGCGACGCATAAAAGCAAACTTAGTTTCTGATTTTTCAAGGTGAGATACAAGTTCTTCTTTAACACGAATATCTGATTGAATCTGATGAAGCATACGCATCATTTGAGGATTTTGCTTTTCAGGGCAAGTTAATGAACTAGTCTCTTGCTTTGTGATATTGTCTGAAATAATGATGTTTGCATTATCGACAGTATCTTCTTTTATAATAGTATTGGTTTTGGAAGTCTCCTCTACTGTAGACTGTCTTTGTTCCCAAGAGGGTACATTCAAGGATTCAATCTCTAACATTAAATCAAGATCATGGCTGTGTCGTTGTTCATCATCAATAGGAGAGGAGGTTAAACTATAATTGCCTTCATCTGAGTCTACACGCTCCAGTTGATTTGTTGCCTTTTCGTACATGGCTTTTTCAGCCTTTTCAAATTCTTCCAACTCTTCTTCCCAGGAATGTGCAGCATCTTCCATAGGCTTGATTAAATCAAGGACTTCCATTCCTTTCTGAATTTCAGCTTTAGCTTTAGCAATACTTTGTTTTATTTCTTCTTCGTCAATATAATCTTCTTCATCAACATATCCATCTTCTTCTTCTTCTTCTTCATTATAGTTTGCTATCTTTGTAGTCATTTTAACAGGGGTTTGACGTTTTTGGCGAGGAGAAATTTTAAAGCTTGAGCTTTGGGATAATAGGGGTGTATGTCTCACGGAGCGTTTAGCAGACGGTATTCTTGCTGTCATGTTACCAGAAGATAATGTACTAGAACTAGCCGATGATACTCTCTGCTTTCTATAACCGCGTTTACTACCTCCATGTCGACGACGGGAGGAACTTGAAATAGTTTTTTCCGGATGATAAAAAGAGGATGTCGTGTTGCCTGACAAGGACAATGGAGTTGTACCACTTTCTATGATTGCCTGCATAGTAGCTGACCTCATACTTTCAAGGAACGCAACTTGGTCACGTGCATCAGCAAGATCATTTGTAAGGTCTTGAATTGTCTTTTGATATTGGGTAATAAGCGGATGAGATAGAACCGGGCTTGGTGTAACTGGATGAGACGTATAAGAGGTTATAGATAATTCATGATTGTCGTCATTATTATTCATAAATTCACCAAGCTCACGTTCCATCATCATCGTATCACGCTCACTAGTAATTTGAATTAAACTTGTATTTAGATCCTGAATACGATCTCTAAGCCGTGCTATTTCAGAACGTAAAGCACGAACTTCTCCATCTTGTTGTAAGGAGGAGGTGTTATAACGACCACCCCTTCTTTCAGCAGAAACATTCTCAGCTCTTGCAGATGCCAGTTCAATTCTTAGTCTTGCAAGTTGAGCACGAAGTTGACTAACTTCAATAGAAGAACCAGCAAAGTCTTGATTAATGATAACTTTATTTTTAATATTACGGGCACGATTTGCGTATTTAAGTGTATTCAGGGTTTCCATAAAGTTTGTATCAGCAGGAGAAATACAAGCTAACATGAGTGTTTGACTATTTCCACCAAGTGAATCTTGTAGTAAACGTGTTAGTTTACTATCACGATAAGGAACATGAGATGTTCTACGAGTTTCATCACCTAAAGCTGAAATTACATTACCAAGCGCTAATAGACCTGAATTGATAGAAATTCCTTCTTTAGCACGATCACCTTGAGCGTTTGTTCGTTTCAGCTATATGAACACATGAAAATAAAAACATTAATTTTTTTTTTTTTTTTTTTTTTTTTTTTTTTTTTTTTTTTTTTTTTTTTTTTTTTTTTTTTTTAGTCATTCAATGTACAAAACAAACAAATCATGCTTACTCTTTCAGAACCAGCCAAATCAACAAAATGAAATTTACTTGTGATTGTAGGTTCATTTACAGATGTTTGCTGTTTAAGGGTGACAGAAAATACAGCATGAGAACGAGAAGAGACTGTATTCATATCTGTTGAAGCAGTAGTACGGCAAAGAGAACCTTTAGCTAAGAAAGATAATAATTCATCAGGATTATAACATCTTTCTTCACGAACACCACTCCAATAAATATTGCCTGCAATATCCTCACGAATTTGTACTTCAACAGCTATTGGAGTCAAACCTAAACCACTTTTCCTTTTTGCAGCAACAAAGGCTTGTTGTTGAGGACTTAATAAATCAATCAAGTCTTCATTGTATAATTCTAAGAACGATACATAAACCTCATAATTAAAATCCTTATTTGATTCGGATCTTCCATTCAGGTTTCGGAATAAATCAACTATACATCGTGGTACAATGCCTGTCAAGTCGTACAAAATATGAATATAAGCCAGTGTTTATACATAATGACAAATAACTTTTTTTTTTCAAGTGGGTATAAATAGATACCTTCGTGTTCAGGAGAGATAGTTCTTTCAAGTCCTGTGCCCATACTATATGTCTTTCCAGACCCTGTTTGACTATTAACAATGATAAAGATTAATACATTAAATTTATATGATAATCAATATTACCCATAAGCAAGAATTGTAGTATTAAAACTATAAAAAAAAATAAAGTTAATAAATGTAATCAATTTTCTCCTGAAAAAAAAAAAGGTACCCCTCCAGAAACTTTTCCAATAAAGGTAATGCAGCCTTTTCATAAATCTCTTTTTGCTCTGTATTATTATCAAATACATAATCATAGGTGAAGGATTTATCTGTGCCAATCAATATCTGAGGTTCATTTGGTATAAAGCTTATACATTCAGTACAATTCGATAACTCTTCTTTTTGTGTTAAAGGTCTAACACGAAGACCAACTCTAATAAATATAAAAAAAAAGAATTAAATGATCAAAGTTTTGAAATGAAGAATGATGATTAATTCCAAAATAAGATGGTACCTCACAGCAGTTGAAGTCATTATTTAAGAATAACAAATAAAGAAAAAGTATTTCTTATCACTTTGTTGATTGAATGAATGTATTTTTATTCGTCCTAATTATTTATCGATATACTAATTTACAAAGAAAAAGAAATGATTTTATTATAGTAAAAAAAAAGAGAAAAATAAAAATAAATAAAATAAAATAAAATAAAATTAAAGAAAAATAAATAGAATAAAATAAAAATAAAATAAATAAAAAAAAATAAAATAAAATAAAAATAAAAAAAAGAAACGAAAAAGATTAAATCAAGTAACACATAAACTTGGGCAACAAGAAAAAAAAAAAGTCTAGCTTTATTTTCGGAACGGAATTTTTAATAAAGATATGAGAAACTACATACACCTTTTTATTTATGCTTCCTCTTTTTAAATAATGAATTATTATCTTCAGTAGAGAATCAATAACATTAAATAGCGTGATTTCTCTTTTTATTTTTTTCATTGTTTATTATTATAGAAAAAAAAAATTCATTGTATCTTTACTTGTCAAGTGATATCCTAATATTAATTAAAGCTCTATATCATTTTACACTCTAGAAGTACAGTGATAACAGCAACAAAATACAATATCAATAAGTTTTCTTTTTTTTTTATAAACAATCATAAAATCAAGGAGGACAGTATAGCTATGTCAATCATTATTTTGTTTCAAGCTTATAATAGCATTATGATATTCAGAGGAAACCGGCATATGGTGCTTGTGTTCTATTTCATAAACATTGTTGTTTACTCGTGTATCAGTTCCTCCAAGTCATCCATAGAACCTTTTAAGTTTATGGGGTAAAATCATGGCATGACTGCGTTATACTGTAATTTACTTTCTTCTTTTGATTATCAAAATGTTTTCTAGCTATAGCTATTTATTTAACACTAATAATTGGTCTGTCAGCGATTGTATTCTAACAGTTAGAATGAGAGAATCTATCAAAGCTATTCCATTATATTCTTAGTAAAATTAAAGCGCAATTAATCGAAGTTAGTAAAGGCTGAAGACGAAAACAATTACTGATACTGCTTTCAAAATTTCATTAAACTGAAGGATAAATGGTTTTGTTTTGCATGTAAACTATTTGCCAAACATTTTTATTTTTCATTATAAATAAAAAAAAAATTGAAATATCTATCCTTCCTCTCAAAGAAAAGAATAAGGATAAAAAGAAAGAAACTATTGTAAATAACAATGATTACAGATGCGTTTTTTTTTCTTCCGGCCAACTGGGTCAATCATCTTTACAGCCATTACTGCTGAATCGTTAGATAAATAAATTTATCATGCTGCAAACTTAAAAAAAAAAAGGGAGGGGGGAACATAAGATAAAGGAGGATAACGGTGGTCATGATTGCTTCAATTATTCAATCTGGGAAATATTGAAAAGAAAACAAAAGCAAGGTATACAAAATTTTACCTTACAAATATATACTAAGAGACTAACTTTGGGTACGATGGGGTTACTTCTTCTCAGTTGAGTTTATACTGTCGTATTTAACCTTATTTTAGCATTATATCGAATCAGATTATACCTATTTCAATGCACAAATATAATTGATAATAGTAATAGCTGCTTACATGTTGTACAATAGATATTAGTTGAACTACTTTACCTTAAAATATCACAGATTGTAGGGTAGAATTACACCTACAAATATTTATATATATATATATATTATATATATCAATGAAAGGTTTTATGAATACTCCTTCCTTATTTTCATCCTATTTTTCTAATCATAAGTTTAATTCATAGATTAAATATCATAGCTATAAAATACTTTAGGTGTATTGCTATTAAAATTTACTTTTACATATCTTATTTTGTCTGATGGATTCTTAACGGCATCAACATCATCAAACTCCTAAGAAACCTTCTTGAAGAATCAATGAAAAGAGCAAAAAATGCACTAGAGATTGGCTTAATATTGTATTGTCAGTAATTGAAAAAAAAAAGTTAATTATTTTTATTGAATAAATTAAAGCACTCTCATTCATGTCTCTTTTAAACAAGAGGTATCTTTGTGCTTTAAATAGTATGTCGCCTATATAATCTAAACTAGTATTAAACGATATCGTTGGCCTCTTAAAGTTCCAACTCTTTAAGAATAAGGTTGTCTCAGCACGTGGAAATATGCAAAAGGCAGCTTAGATCAAAATAGACCATACTACTTTGATGTTTAAAATAAATTTGCGATACAACTGTCATTGTCTTATAATAGAATCTTCTTAAGCTTTCTATTCTTTTTAGATATACCGAATAAGATTTTCCTCTTGAAAAACATTTTAGAGAAGCTTGATCATGTCAAAGTAATTGTTTATTAAATAAACAATGTTTACATGTAATTGAATAACTAGTATATTGTATTCACAGAACACGGTCGGGAGGTATCATAGAGAAAGTTTACTTAAATTGTTTTGAAGATTGTACTAAATACAAGAGGGTCGTATGTGAAACATTTTTAGCAACAATGATATGAATTTTTTATATACTGTACTTTCCATTTCTGCTATTATATTTCTTTTTTATTGTCATTGTTTATATCTTTTTTTATATAATATCTCTTGTAAAATACCAGTAAAAGTAGAAAGACAATAAAAATCAATGAAACTGAACGATAGTTCTAAATTTAAATATTTTTTTTATGCATAAAAACTAATGAGTATTTATAAGAATTTTTGAAGATGACTGAAATAAGGTATGAATCAGAAAAGTATTAATTGCGACCTAATAATAAATGTTATTGACAATAAAGTGTAAGATAACTTGTTATTTTTTGTTAAAGTAGATCATGAGAGTTTCATGTATTTTATTTTATTTATTTTTTGGATCCGCTTGTTTAATTATTACAAGTTAGTTTATGGTAAACAATGCATTTCCTAATGATTTTATTATTACAAACTATATCCTTCTGCTGAAATGCAAGCCTTCACATTCTTCTATATTTTCCAATATCGCAGATAATCACAATTAATTCTAAATATGACAGAAATTTCAACAGGAGAATATCTTTTTGGGGTCTTCAATGAGTAAACTAGATATTTTAATATAGGTATTGTGCCATAATCTTTTATTGTTCGTTAGGTAATCAAATAGAGTATAGAAAAGTATATACTAAAAGACAAAAAAAAAATCTTTTAAAGAAACTAGTTATGAGAAGAATCAGTCTGCCCAAATAAATAGATTGGTAGTGATAGAGTTCAGAAAACCACAGGTATCAAAATGAATAAAAAATTGATAGTATTGGTTGTAAAATGAAGGGCTTCCGCTCATTCAAGGAAACTTACCCTCAAAAGGGAATATCACTGGACATTATATGCAATTTATCCAAAAAGCTTTGAATAAAATATAATTATTTGAAGAAATAAAAGGATCTTGTTTAATTATGAACAATGATTCTGTTCATACATCTGATGAAATAAGTGAAATGATTACAGAGAGAGGATATATCTTCTTCTCTACTTCCTCAAACTCTACCGAATTGAGAATTTTTTAGTCAATAGTTAAGAAGAAGGTTAGGCAAAGTACATTTGATGATATCAGTGATTTAATCATGAGAATAATGGAAGCATTTGTGCAACACTTTGTAGAGAAATGAGTCTATTCAAATACTTTACTCATCTATCAATATAATAATAAAACTGTCCTTCTTCACTGTTCTGATTGTAAGATTTTATTTGTATACATTTAAGCTATTTTATTGTATTACATGTATAAACTATATAGAGTTGATAATGAAGATATATTATGAATGATTAAGTATCACGTTCATAACATTTCCTTATATCTAATTTTGTATCTACATATCTATATGTATGTGATTCATCTTAAAAGACATTATATACATTTGTTACGTCTATCTATAACATAAATTCTAATTATAGAGATTTATAGGCATCTATCCTTCTTTTATCTCTCTCTCTCTCCTTATAATAGGATAAGTTATGTTAAGAACCTAAAATGATATAAGCATATATACTTTATGAGTTTTTTATTGTAATGATTACATCTGTTTTATACTCTTCATTTTGCTGCTTAAGAGTGCTGGGAAATAATTTTAACATTCGGAGATTTGTGTATGTTTTGTTGTAATTACAAGTTCTTCCCAGCATCATATTTTCATTTTAAAAGTTTAATATTACAAAAAAAGTATATGTAAACGTTTTTTCCAGGATCATTACTACTTTTAAATGTTTTAGTAGTTGATATTACACTTTATATGTTTATTTTTTATGCATCATATTAAGACTATTCACAGTTTATAATTTGGTAAAAAGTAAAGCCGTGAAGAGGAAAAAATCCTTCCCCCCCCACTAATTCATTTTTTTTAACACTGATATAATCTGATGCATATTTTATTATTTTACATAATATAGCTTTATATCATATTTTTTTTTTAATATTACTATCACTGGTGGTATGATAGACTCGTTTTACAACACAATTAAAATAGACTGTATAGAAGTAGCCGTATTTATTACTATAACAAAATACAATTTATATAATAAACAGTATCTTTGTATTTTAGCTATTTATGGCATTTATCCTTATGTTGACTAATAGTGTTGTGCCTAACAATGCTAAAATATGAATTATAAAAAATAATCACCTGATTTTTTTTTTTTATTTTGCCAGGTTGATGAATTTAAGCTCACTCCTAATATTTAGGTTGCTAGTATAACAATAAATAAAATCATTGGCTTTAGGAAATACAAATTGAATATAAATAGTTATTTATTTTAGGAATAATTACATATTAAATATTATACAAGGAATGTAATGGGGTAAAATAAAAGAAAAGATAGGGAATATTAATTATAAATATATATGCATATATACATATATTTTACAAAGAAAATCCAAGATCTTTAGCTACAACTTCAGACTTTTTTGTAATCCATTCAACAAGACCATATTGAGCACCGCCACCACCATTACCGGGAGCAATTACTTCTTCATAGAGGTTATCATAAGTTTGTTCATAAGTCCAACCATAGAGCTTACCAGGTGATCTTTGGACAATAGAGCGGTCCCATTTAAGGTCCTCTGCAATAAGGTCACGATAGGTCTTAATATGCCTTCCAAGGGTATCATTATTAAAGAGTATTTTCACGGTATCAGTCACATAAGATTCAAAAGTTGATGCGAGATTTTTGTTTTGAAGGAATCCATTGATAAGTACAGCACCTGGATATTTGGAAGGGTAAATCTTGTAGGTATAATTAAGAAGATCATCAGGCATGTTTACACCAAATGTACCATCATAATCTTGACCAAGATAGTACCAAGTATTATTATAAGCATAATCTTTATAAGCACCATCATTTGTTTGACCAACCCAATAATTGTCCCAGCTACCACCAAGATATTCCATAACCATGAATCTAAGGAATTGATCGATATCAAACATTTCTCCAAATTTATTGATAGAATTGTCATTGGTAATATCAGTTTCATTAAAGGCCTTGGTCAAGTTATATACAGCAGTACTTGGCTCGGGAGAATACTTATTAGGTTGATAATCACCATAATCATATGGATCAGGATTGAATGCAAAGCTAGCACCAGTTGATCCATCATAGAGAGGACCCATTTGTGCAGGAGGATTGCCACCATAAAACACGGCTTCAATATAGGAATACTTTTTAATATCGTCAAGCATGTTAAATGTACCCATTCCTTGACCATTAATAAAGAAACGGACCATGATAGCTTGATTAGCATATGTACCCATAGCTCGAAGACAGTCTGCATAAAGTTTTTCACGCATTTGAGTAGGATCTTCCTCCATATTACGAAGCTTAAAATGTCTACGATTATTGAATCTAATACCAGGAGAGAGCTCCAATTTCCATTGTTGTTTAGAAGGATTATTCTTCTTACCAGCACCAGCAACACCAAAGGTGACATTAGTAAAGGTTCTGATAAAATCTTTACCGATAAATGTAACTTCAGTAGTAACCTGATGTTTAGGCACTTTCTTAATTAAATGATCCATTTCTTCCTGTTTACCATAAACGAATAGTGAGGGTATATAGTTTATATCAAAAATAGGATGATCTTTATCAGCACGTGTCCACTCCTTGCCATTATCCAAAGGTCGAGGAAGAGCAGTTATATTGGCATACGTTATAGAACGACCAAAGAAATCATTGTAAGTTGAATTTCCACTAGGTAAATTTCGCGAAAACTTTTCAGTAACATTATCAGCGACATAATTGTAGGTTGTAGCAGAACCGACTTCGACAAATCCACTAAAAAATGGCACATGGGGAATAACAGCGTCAAGAGAGGTAGATTTACCATTTATATTCACTTTTACATTAGTTGAATTAGGTGATACTACATTGAATTGAATAATAGTTGCACTTGCTGTCGCAAGTAAAGCAGAAGCAATTGTATAAGTTGAAAACTTCATTAACTTCATCTTATAGAAAAATAGAAGTAAATGAATGTATGTATTTTGATCCTCTTTTATATAAAAAATAACTATCATTTAATTCTCCGTTCCAAAAATAGCTTTTATATTTCATTTATGGAAAAAAAAAGCGACTTTGAATGACAGACAAACAAAAGACTGATAGGCGGAAATTATGACAATTCACTTGGTCCATGCGCAAGAATAAATGAAAAAAAAAAATTTTTTTTCTGTTTCTTTTCTACTAAATAGAAATCAACAAGAAAAAGCTGTAGATCATGCTATTAATAGATACTATGCCTATACGTCATTTTTTTTTTCGGAACTGATGCTTTTTTTTTTCTTAAAATATGTATTCTTTTTATTGATTACTGACGCATTCAAGGTCGTAATAATTTTTAAGATGTAAACTAATAAAAGCACGCGCTTTTAATCTTTTTTATATTCAGCTCAGTCAAAGTTTAATTTTAAGCAATCACTGTTCAGGACTACAGATGTATATTGATGTATATATTATTATTATTGTTATATGCATTATAAGGAATTATTCTTTTCAGTTAAGAAATGATAAAAATAACATCATATTTGTATAGATGGTTTTGTATGATCAGAATCTTAAAGCTTAATCTATTATGTACTTTAACTAGATACATTGTTATTTTTTTTTTCTAGAATGCACCGAAACCATCTCGTTGGTTTGATTTAATATACTGGGTAGAATGTTTATTGTAAAGGTACACATCTTTAGCTTTTAATTTATTAAAGATGTGTGTATAAATTTCGTGATTCTTATTGTATTCTACAATATTTTATAACCTAATTCCTAAAGCCAAAAAATAAAAAAATATTTTGGTTTTTTCTTTAAAAAAATAAATAAAAATAAAATCAGATATTTCTTCTTTTGTTTTCACTTTCAAGTTTGCTAATCAACCTTGAGCTATTTTAAGATCAAAGAAAACGAGTAAAAAAAAAAAAAAAAAAAAAAAAAAAAAAAAAAAAAAAAAAAATCCCAGTTAAAATTCAGCTATTCCGAAAAAAACTTTCCAAAATGATTCAAGTAATCATCATTTACTAGTAAGAAGGCCATTTCATTGATACAGAATAAAACCAGGTAAAGTTAATATGCATTATGCAAGTTAAGAAGAATGTCTTTTTTTAGAAGAAAAATAAAAAGAATTTTCTATTTAAGATAAACAATTTCTTCTATCAATTTCGAACATTTTTTTTTTAGCTTCCTTTTTAGATGCTTAGATAGTTTATTCTAATGGAGGTTTTTTTTTTCCTTCCTTCACGCATAAATATAATTTTTAATTATAATTCAAATTCTGATGCGATTTAACGTATCCAAGCATTTAATTTCTACAATTCTACATTTTCATATTCGTTCATTACTGCATTTTAATTTGAAGGAAGTCAGAAATAGCTTTTATATGTAAATATTTACTATATTTGTATATTTTTCAGAATTATGTAAACTTATTCTAATTTCATTGGGCGTAGGATATTATTTATATCAAAAAGTCTGATATGATTAAAAGAAAGGAACTGGAGATTAAAAAACTCCTTTGGGATCAAGGGCACAAAAAAAAAAGGAGATTTTAACTTTTTTGATTTTAAAATTATAAACCATAATGAACTGCGTTACTGTAGTTCACTGTTGGAAACTTCTCTGGTTAATAAAATCATGTTGAATATAATTAGACTTAAAGAATATTTGTTCTTACAAAAACGTTTCAAAAAAAAAGTATGAATGAGTTTAGGTTAAAGAAAGATGGAGCTTTACTCTTTTTTCTCATTATAAGTTTTACCTATTGTCAACTAAGAAATATTACTTTTTTTAATATCCAAATGGTCATATAGATAAGGCTATATAGTCTTCACTTATAAATAAAAATAGCCTTTTGAAGGCTAAGAATCTTAATACTTTTAAATGACAGTTAGCTAAAGAAAATATTTTGAAGTACATGCACAAAAATGTGGGACATTTACAAAAAAAAAGAACATAGTTTTAACAGACACAGCAATAATAATAATGCGCTAGACTATGTAATCTTATTTATTGCAAACATAAACATAAATCGAACTAAAGTAAAGCTTTTTCGAATCCGTTATCTCTTTCTTTAACGCTTTAGATAATTAAACAAATAACAACTCTTCTTATACTGGTAATCATAACGCAAAAAGTTTCACTTTACTTCCTCATTGGCAGGAGGTAGTTCTTCTTTATTCTGTCTAAATACTGATTTTTCATTTACTTTGAGTATAGTCAAATGAATTATTTCTTCAAGAAATGACTTTTTCTCTTATCATTTTTCTCCAATTGCCATCATAATGTGACATTTTATTTCAAAGTGTAGCTTTATGCTATCATTGATCTTTGTAATATGGGTTATGCAACCCGAATAGTCAGTTTCTAATTTATCATTGTCCTAAAAAGCATTACCCTCATCATATTCGCACAAATATTCATTTTATATCAGTCTTCAGTATTATTATTTTTTTTTTATAGATGAAAAATTTTGTTTAGTTGCATGATAATAACTTATTTCTCAAAAACAGATATTTTTTTTTAAGAAAAATTATTAGAAAAATCAAATGATATTAGAACTGCAAAGTCTTTATGCTATTTTTAACGTGATGAAGTGATTATACTTTGCATCAATATTTTAGCTTGTGCCAATAATACGTCTAGTAATTTGCCTTCTGCAAAATTCTGATTCTCGCTTTCATTTACTTCGTTTGATGGAAATGAATTTACAGTAGCACTTTGATCTTGTAATTTTTCAAAATTTATCTTGTCTTCGAATACAAATGCTGCAAAACATATCTGTATGGTATCATTTAATCCATCATGATCAGTATCATTAGCTGTAATAAAGCCTTGAGTTAAACGTCTTAATTCAGATAGATCTTGAAGAATATCATATAGTTCCTTGTCTGTAACTGGTTTCTCTCCTAGTACAGATTTAACAAAAGTACTACAAATTGTTTCAAATTCCTCTTTTGACAGATGTGAGTTCTTTATAGTAGTCATTATAGATCCTGCATCATAATACTCCATAAGTCGATCTTTAATAACCTAAAAAAAAAATGAATCCTCATATAAAAATAATACTGTGTTCATTGAATTTATACCTGTAAATAAGACGTATAAGCTAAGCGGAAAACTTGTCTATCATCAATTAGTAGAGCTTGACTTCGTCTAAGCTTACGATAAAGCTGTTTAAGCGTTTGTGTATCTTTTGATT
Organism: Cokeromyces recurvatus; assembly: GCF_025118155.1. Classification (NCBI taxonomy): domain Eukaryota; kingdom Fungi; phylum Mucoromycota; class Mucoromycetes; order Mucorales; family Mucoraceae; genus Cokeromyces; species Cokeromyces recurvatus. Next base: position 369,915 of record NW_026251390.1, read on the forward strand.
GCTTTGCTAATTCAATCAGAAATAGAGTATATTTGTTGACGTATTCATAATGCTTTCCTGGCCTAGAGTTTTTTTTTTTTTTTTTTTTTTTTTTTTTTTTTTTTTTTTTTTTTTTTTTTTTTTTTGAGTCAACAAATCTTTTACAAATTATAGAGAAAATTATATTATACTTACAATTCAAATCCTGGCTTCCAAATTGTGATGTGATTTTTGATGGTTGGTTTAAGGGTAAACAGCTTCAAGAGCTCTGTTTTTGCCTTTTCAGTATTACGATAAACATAATGATACATCCAAGCAAGCTATATCATTTAGTTAAAAAAAAAAGAGTACCTTAGTATATAATATAGTAGTACAGTTATTTTCTTATTTACCCTGTAAGTGACTCTATGATGTACACCTTTACTATCAGCTGCCCTAATATCAATCAAACGTTGATGTATACTGTTATATATATTGGCTATATCGCTAGATAAATGCATTGTATCTTGACTCAAATCAATTAATATCTGGTTATTCATAGAGTTTATCTCCTTCTCTGTTATATTTGTACTATTTTCTATATTAGTCACATCTTGGTTGGAATTATCCTCTTGTTTTTTGGTATTCAAAATTTTTTCTTTAGCAAGAAGTTCTTCAGCAATTTCTACGTTAAGCTCATTTTTATATAGATATTTTAGTAAAGAAGAATAAAAGAGATAAAAGGGTTCTAAGGGACAATCAGATTTTCGATTTTTCGCTTTTACTCTACATATAGCTTGTAAATACCAGTCAAGCACTTCCTATAAATATAAAAAATATAAGAATAAAAACAAACTGATATTAAATAACTATGGCTCACCTTCGGTGGCCTTTCAATTTTTGCAAAGCATTTTCCTAGCATATAGTAGTATCTAGAAATAAAAGAAGAGAAAAAATTAATTTTATTATTGGGATAAACAATTGTAAATGTTATTAACTTACTTCCAATCTATTCGATCTACAGACTGATATTTTAGGGCTTGATTATACATTATAATAGCAAGTCTGTATACATATTTTTGTGAAGGTGCCCGTCTCTGAACTTCAAAAAGTTTTCCATCAGATGCTAAAGCATACTGTGCCGTTTGTGTTAGAAAGGCATCCATATTCATGGGCAAAGATACAATAGAATACAAAAGACTTCCAAAATTTGCAAATATCTCACTTTCATGAGTTTTTGTTGAAGATAACTTTCGCAAATAGAGTCCTCGAATATATGCATGAAATGCTTTCTATTTTATAATTTATTAGCATATTATTTGCAACATAATTTTAAATCTATAGTTAAAAACTTACCCTTTGATACTCGCTAATCACATCCTTATGCTCTTTTATGTTGGAAGCACTCCAATTAAGTTCTTCATCAGCTAAAAGCTGATAACAGGCGCCTAGTTCACACCATCCATCTGCATCGTCAGGACTAAGTATAATATGAGACTATCAAACACAATTTTAAATTTGTTTAATATAGTACAGACATATATCCATAAAAATCATTTTACCATAAATTCTTCAACAGCGTCTTCTAAATCGATCATATTTTTCTCATTATTTAATTTTGCCCTATTTTTAATTTGCAAACGTAGTGTTTTGCCTCTAATCCAAAAAATTTTGTATAAAACACCTATGTCAAAAATAAATAAATAAATAGCATAGTTCGCTTGAATACTCTTAAAAATAAATAAATAAATTATATTTTACTTGAAGTATTTGTCTTCTTCGAATCAATATCAATAGTAGGAATAATAGCAGCTCGTAAAATAGAATCTAACGAGGGGTATATTGTAAGCTGACTAAACAAATAATTTTCAATTATTTTTTGGTTGTTTCTAATATAAGGATGGCTTGTTGGTAAATTTTCAAAGAGATCGGAGACAGTATCAACTGCATCCTTTAAGTCATTCTTTAATAATATTCCTCCCCTTAATTTATCAACGGCTGTATCAGCAACTAATGTAAACAATAATTCTGCAGCTTTTTGATCCAACTTTGTATGTATACAATGATGTTCTTCAATCATATCAGATTCAGCCTACGTATTTTTTTTTAAAACAATAAGAAATTGTAAAATATGTATAAAATATTACTTACTGCGAGATGGACATCGTATAAGCAGTGATAGCATTGATATATTTCTCTTCTAAAGATTTTATTGTCTATTTTTATAAATGTTTCCAATAGATGATGTAAAAATATATTTTTAGCAACTCCACAAACTTCTCTTTCACCAAGCTCATCATGTAATTCTTGTAATAGTTCTGCCCATAATATCATTGTATCATTTGCTACAGAACAGCTATTTTTTCTAAACATATGCTGAATCAAATATGATTGCAAAACCCAGGATTTAACAATGATGTCGTTAAAAATATTTGATTTTGTAACTTTTGATGGTCTATGAGGAGGTATATCAGGTGTTGTAAAGTTATTCACCAGAGGCACAAAGTCAGGATGTCTAAATATATAGTATAGTGACATTTTTAATAAAATAACCAAATTATTTGTTAACATTTGATTGACTTCATTAGGAAACCATTCTAAAATAAAGCGAATAAAAATTATTGTATATGTATAAATACATTGTATTAGTTTAATATGTATATATATAATTATTACCTTCTCGATTTTCCTTGGTAATTAGGCTGACCAAATTATCTACTACAATATTGATATTCTGAAGAATATTAAAATATTCGATATCATCATTTTTATTGAAACGGGATTCTGATTGCATTTGCAGATGACCATAGACTGTTAACTGTTTCATAAATGAGCAAAAAAGATACAAATAACAATTCCATGCGTCGAGGTACTTGTTATCTTTCATATAAGCAGTAGCTAGCATAAAGGTCATTTGTATTATTTCATTTGAATCAGCAGCTTTACCAAAATTAAATAATTTTGGTTTAACTAGTCTCTCTAAATCTTCAATAGCGCCTGTATAATTTTTTGAGGCTATTTTTTGTTTTGCAGTCATAAAAAGCTTTCCCACTTCAAGTAAACTAAGCTTTTTTTCAATATTCTCTTGACTAATGATACAATCATACATACTATATTCAAGAAGTAAAAGATAATGGAAAACTCTCTTTTAGTATAATATATATCTGTATAATTATTAATATACCTTCTAAGATTAAATCTGATATCTTGTGAAGACTTTAAATTTATTTGCTTTAAAACTGATTTGCATTCAGAATACCAAGCATATGCTTCTTCAACGTTATTTCTACACTGAGCTAATTTTGCTTTAAGACTGTAAAAACGAAGTTGAACTTCATAGTCTTCTGTAGATATATATTCTTGAGTAACAACGCCTCTATCCAAAGAGATATAATTACTTGCATTGTTGAGTGAAGACAATATAGATGAAGACAGAATACTTTGTTCAACAAGACCAATCCAAAATGAAGAATATTCAATTAAATTTTTAATAACTTGCAATTTTGATTGCTTTGCTAGTGATGTAGAAACTTTTTTTCTATTAGAATTATTACTTGGATGCAAGCCTGTTTCTTCAATTGATGACATAGTACTTCGAATCAGTCGATCAATGAAATATTCACTGATCCTTAATAAAATCTATATCTCCAGTTAGAATTGTGAATGTGAATGACATTACTAAGTTTATAATAATTGGATAAGCTTACAAATATACAGTCATATTGCGATGTATCCTTGCTAGATAAAATACTTTCTGTAAAATTTGATTGAAGGTCAGTGATTATATCAGTTATTAATTCCAAAAAATTAATATTGATAATTGGGATATTTTCATTGCATTCTAATAGTCTCATGTCACCACGTATAAGTGTTAAAATCATTTTACATAGACTATCAATAATACCAGAGTTATTTTCGTTAAGATTGTCTATAAAGCTATTAAGAGATACTTCAGTATTTCCAAAGTTTTCAGTAACTGTTTCCATAGACGATTGTGAAGGAATAAATAATACTAAGTTGTTGTCTCCATTACATTTTCCAAGCTCACTGTTATCAAGTTTGAATAATTTAATAAAGAAAAAAAAATTCATAAAATAACTAACCAACTTACATAGATATGTCATTACCAATATCCCAACTATAATTACTGTCTAATTCTGATATTTTACTATCAAACCATTCCCAAAAAAGATCAAGCGGCTCATCCATACTTTCATACCATGATTTTTTTCTCTTAAAATCTTGAACACCTTCAAACTTATTATAGAATGCTTGAACCTTGTCTACAAATTCCTTTTCTTCTTCAAGCATTTTGAGACGAGATATTTCCTCATTTGCAATTTTATCCCGCTGTCGTTTTGAAGCTCTATATTTTATTTTATTTTATTTTAAAAGTTAAATACTTTACCTTATAATTTGTTTTATATGCATAGTTTATACCTTAGGGATAGTCGCTTCTCTTCTGCCTCATCTTCTTCTTCATTTCCAGAATTATTCTTCTCATTATCATTTTCACTACTAGCTACTTCTCCATCATTTTCTCGCTTACGTTTTAGTGAGCTAATATTTTCTTCAGTCATAGTAATATCCATAGGTGTAGGGCTTACACTTATATCATTATTTACAGTTGATATCTCAGAATTGTTCGTATCGATTGCTATAGTAGAAGATGGTATTATAATAGACTCTTGTAATGTTGTTTGCTTATGAGGAATCAATGAAGAATCTGTTTCTTCTTCTTTTTTTTCTTTTTCTTCTTTAACTGTAATTCGAATAGTTTTGCTTAAGAAAATTGTGTCCATTATAAAATCATCTTCGCTTTCATATTCTTTAATTTTCTTTTTGCTCATGTTATCATTGTTAGAATTGAAGCATTTATACTCTTTAAATAATGCCTCAGCTAGAGTTAACCAATCACATCTTTCAAGTGTAATAAGAATGGGATCTATTTGTGGCTCGTTCATGCTAAAATTAATATTTGCCGTGTCATCTATTGTATAGCTTGATTGAATTTGATTTTTTATTTGCTGTCCTTTTTCCCATGTTGGTTGTCTACTGAGAACAATATTAATGTAAAATAAACATAAGCAGTAATCCCCAATGTCAAATAAAACCTATATGAAATATAATTGATGACTTCATTTAGTATTGATCTCAAATATCTAAAACATTCACTTTCTACCTGGCATAGACCTTCTAGACACTTCCACTGCATTGGTGTATACTTTCCATTTTGAACGATTTGAAGTGCATGATTAGGATCTATTAAAGCAAATTTTAATTTTCTATCGTCATCGCTAATATAAAAACCAGTCTCAAAGGCTAATCGCGCAAATCGAAGTTTTTTAAGGATATATGACAAACATCCAACATGATGCCATAACGAATGTTCTGTTGGATCAATTTTAACAGCTTGAAGATAATTCTTTAATGCTTGTTTAGCAACATCTACATTTGATTGATCAGTCATAAATTCATCTTTTAAAATTGAAGCATAATTTTTATAAACTAAAAAACGAAGAGTTGAAAGTGGTGAATCTTTAACAGGAGTTGCGATTTTATTATTTGGACTTGACTCTGTCTAAAAATCACGATAAAAAAAAAGGCAATAGATTTATATCAACAAACTCATTAATGGCATAATCTTATTTTCAATTTACAGGCTTTTGTTCATTTTTTACAAGTTCTTGCGAGATAAGCTCTTCATATTTTTGTTTTGCTAATTGTATTTGCCCCTTTTGATGTAGCTTTAATGTATTCTGATATTCTTGAAGTAATTTTTCTATCTAAAAAAGTAAGATAAAACAATTATAAATAATGTTGAAAGAAATTGAATAATAGCAAGCATTACTTGAAGTTCAACAGCATTGTTTGATGTGTCAGTAACACCATTATTTAAAGTATTCCATTGACTCTAATACATTATGCATTATTAAAAGGGCTAATTCCATATCTATTATCTTTTTGTTTTTCAAGTGATCAAAATACCATCTTAGTACAAATGCATTAATATTGTATGATTATTATGAATTTGCAAAAATAAAGAAAAAAAAAAAAAAAAAAACGAGAAAAAAAAATGTGGTTACGATTGTGGAGAACTAATAAATAATTTTAGTTTATTGTATGCAATAACATCAAAAAAAAAAAAAAAAAAAATTATTATTTTATGAAGTCAATGTTATTGTTTGTGTTAATGCCCGACCGTTGCCTTGAACAGTAACACTTTCAGCTTGCAATCGCATAATATCTTTTAATTCTAGAAATAATTGATTAATCATAGTTTCAGAAGGAACTTCAATTGGAGGAACATTAAACATTTCCTTTAATTTTTCAACTTGTTCTCGAAAACTATCTAGGGATATTAAGTGGCTAGCACCATTATGTTCCTGATGTATACTATCGTTCAACTGAAAAGATATAGTTAGTTAATAACCTATTATCGGATTTTGATATATGATGCATTGTATTACCTTCTTTAACAAGTCTTCTAATAAATTACTCCACTCATAAGCATTGATCATAATTACTTCACTACGTGAAGTGAATAAAAATTGTAACAAAGATAGGAACATATTCCAAATAGATAAGCCAATATTATCAGCCTAAATATATACAACGATAATGAAATCAATAAAGTGTAAGCAATATATATATATATAAAACACATCTAATTTACCATAAAAAGGGTCGAAAGTTCGATAGATTCTAATAATTTACAAAGTGCTGGCCAAAGTGTCATCCAAAATGAAATAGCATGCAAAGTATGAGATTTTACAGTAGTATCGGTATTGATACTTCCATTCCTTAGCTTTAATAAAACATAGGACTTTAGTAGCAAAAAGCATAAAAGCAACTTCTCATTAGTTGCACTGTATGAAAAATTGAGATCTGGTGTATGAAAATCTATGTCAATTGTGTTGAACGTGCTCACAAAAAGATCTGTTAAAACAATTTCATATCCAATCATATCATTCATCAAACAATCTGCTCGTTCTTTCAACAAAGTAAGGATAAACCATGTTAAAAAGCGGAAACAGTCTAACACCTCTTCAAGCTATTGAAAAAATAAATAAATAAACAAATATAAAGTTAGTTAGTTAGTTAATATATTTATTTATATATATTTAGCAGTACCTTTAAATAACCAAATATGATAACCATAAGCTTAGGATCTTTTACACACATAGAGACAATTAATTGCGCTATACAATTAGAAATATTGAAATCCTTTTTCGTGAACTGCTGACTGGTTGAATCCTTTTTCAAATAATTCACAAAAAAGGAAGGAGATGAATAAGTTTACTATCAAAATAAGGTGTATGACGATATCCATCAGCTATTCCACCTAATATTGACTTTTCAACTTTGGTATACCATTCTTGACCTATTGGCTTTATATCCCATAATACAAGTTCAAGCAAAGTTAGAATAGTGTCTTTGTTCAATTTTGTTGGCAATAAAATAGCATTTTTTAGCTCAGCTACTATAATATCTACAAAGATATTATTTGGTTCAATCCCTGGAATTGAGCCTATGGCTGAATATGCGGCCATCAGTTTAGCAATAGATTCAGCTTGTATATTGCAATTTTGAAGCCCATGCTTAAATAAAGCTTGTATAGATGGTAATAACATTGTATAATAATAAGGATGCTCCTTTAATAATATAGCAGATATAGTGAAAACAGGATTGATATTCCAATCAGACCTTCGCCAATCAGTTGTATACTTAATAAGAGCATTAAGAAATCTAGCATAGTTATTGAGTATATTTTCTGAATAAGGATGTGTGTGTACTTCTTCAACGTAGCGACTCATGTTATGCAAAACAGTTGAAAATGCCTTTCTGTCCATTTGTTGCTTCATTAATTTATCAATAACATCACGAACAGGTTGTTCACGGAGATACACAATTTCTCCATGAATTTCTTCGTCTGGAATTATATCCTCAGGATCAATGACAGTTCGAAGTATGAAAAACAAATCAATATCACCATTATTGGAATCAGAGACAGCCTGATTTTTGAACATCAGTACAAATAAACCAGCAACAGCAAAACGTAAGAAAGCGCTTTTCAAGAATTGTTTAGCCTTCAAGTAAATTGGATCAGAGTTACGAACTCCTAGATTGGTCATTAATTTGCCTAAAACTGAAATTTGTTTAGAGAGTACCATTGCCGTTAAATGATCAGAGCGTCGTAAAAGACATTTCAAAATTTCTAAAATAAGTAACTTATTTTCTTCACTAATTTCTTCTGTTAAGAGTTCAATTACTTGTTTCATACAAGCTACAATACTTTGCTCATATTCTCTATCTAAAATGTCATGCTATTTTGAAAATATTAAAATACTGTTTTAAATACTATTCATTTACTCTACCTTATACACAATAATCAATACAATTTCAAGCCATGCCTTAAGTAATAAGTGTCCTAATTTAGTTAATTCAATGCCAGAATTCATCATTTTAAGTACAACATCAATGAAATGAACACCCGGGCTGCTATTTTCTGCCAAATTCATTTTATTCTGTTCTAACGATTCAGAGGCCATACTGGCTACTGTTTCGGCTGCTAAAGGAGCAAAACTATCCATAATCTTTTTTAAACCTCTAATGCATGCGGTCATCATTGCTACTTGAGAAGGGTTTCTGGGATTATATTTCAAAATACCAAATTCAACAGTAATATCGCCACCATTATTAATCAACTGACAATTTTGGAAATTCATATACTGTACTAAAACAAATTTCAGTCTATATATTTGTGTAGGCTCAACACTAAGGTGCTTGCTTAGCATCTGTAACGCAAGCGTGATCATCAACACTTTTACATTCTCTGATTGAGCTGTCTCATCATCCTGAGGACTATGGAAATGTTCATCACCAGAAACATCCATGTCCTCTTTTATCATATCAGGTTCAGTAGATATTGGATGTGTATATTCATCTATCATTTCAACAGTTGTTTTCATCTCTAAAGCCTCTAAAAGTGACTCCCATTGCAAAACTTGCCAATCTGGGAATAAAGCATTAAGTTGTATCATTAAACTAATAAGCGGCATTCTTTGTCTATCTGTAGCTGTTAAGAAGTAGGCTTCCCAGCAACGGAAGGCAGAACGCAAGTGTAAAGTTCCAAGTGTTCTTATCAACGCATAGGCTTTTGAGCGAACAAATTCCTTAAAAATTTATGTGTTATCAATCATAAGTTTGTTTATATCCTTATCTAAGTTATTTACCTCCTTATCCCATAGACATCCAACAAAGTAGCTAAACACAGGCCCTAAATATGAAAGCAGCTTTAACCATTTTGTTTGAAATGCTGCATCCATTTTTGTAAATAGTCCAAATAAATTATCAAGACCCTGGTACCTATACAATACGAACAATCATTCAATAAAAAGTTATTAGAAGAAAAAAAAGCATTATGGTATCATTACCTGACTTCCCAGTTTGCATCTTCAAATATTTTAAAGACACAAGCATGGAAATATCTCACATCAATACTAATTATTTTCATAAGTAAACCCAAATTTATACTACTCAGGTAATCATAAGTAGGCGTGAGTAATTCCCAAATTCTATATTTATAAAAAGAATGTTTAGTGATATATATGAATAAATAAAGATATATATAAAGTTACTTACGAAGGTATTAATTGCGGCATACATTTAGCTATAAACTCATTCTTATTATTCATTCCATAGCCCCAATAACATAAAGCATAAAACATTTTTATGATAGCTTCCCGGACATTAAGTTGATCATATTGTAAGTAAATAAGCATACACTTAATTAGCGGCGTCTTTTCATTTGCTGCTGATAATGTTGAGGATTCCATGTGTACAGCTGAACGTCTATTTCTTCTGTTATAAAAAAAATGTAAATATTATAATTACTGCTTCCCTCTCTTTTCCTTTTTTTTTAAAAAAAATATATATATAAATAAATAAATTACTTACGTTTCATTTATGATATGGTTTCCAGAGTAGGGTACAATACCTAGTTCTTCAATGTTTTGTTGAGGGCATTCAAAAGCATAACAAGCAAGTGCTGCGGAATATTTAATAAAAGTTTGTGCACTTAATAAGCTTGCATCAGAAAGGGTTTGGCTTTCATTATTTAATTTTAATGTATCTAAAGCAATCTCATTTAAGTAACCAATAATATCAATAACAGTAGCACGAGATGTTGGTATATGTATGTTATTGACAGCCTGAAACCAGATTGCTTTCACAAATTCAGCAGTAATATCTAAAGGAGTGCGAGCTACAACGATTAATCTTGCAATCTGGGATAATGAATTTGAGGGAATACCCGCGCTTAGAGAAAGATGTGTTTAAAATGATGTCAATTTTAATACATGCTCATAAAATTTAGTTTACCCTGAATGTATAATCAATGTTAACCAACGCATACCACGCTCTATACTTTGTGTATCCCCTGCACTGAATTGAGCCATTATAATGTCTATTGGATTAGCAGAATCTAAATGCGATGTTGGTTTTCCTGGAATTTTAGAGATAGGAGCCCTTGAGGAGCATAGTTTTACTAAATGTCGGATTTCTGCAGGCTCTTTATTCTATTAGAAAAAAAAAAAAGAGTGAATACCAGATTTTACAATTTAAACTATATGACATACATTCAATATATCTAGATCGTTAAACTCTGTATACGTTCGATCAAGCCATTTTTGTAAAAGATTTTCAAATGAGGTGAACGTAAAACCATTTGTTTTTAACTTTAAAATATATCTTATAAATTGCTCATATTTTTGTAAAACGTATTTCTATAGATGTATTAAATATTAATATGTATATCGATATATGCTTTTTTTTTCCTTTTTTTTTTATTTTTATGAGTATAATAAATTATTACCTTTCTGTCTATCTCTTCACCCCAGTTAGGGACAGTGCATTCTTCTTGTTTATTATCGATTATATCTTCTGTAACATTAAATAACATATCCGTATAAGCATCTTCATTTATATCATGAATTGCTGCCAACCATCGTATAATATATCTATCTTTCAATGCTGCACGTGTAGTAACATAGATACTACTTGCACCACTGTTAACGCCTGCCAATGTATTATAATGCAAAGCACTTTGTCGATTACGGTCATGACTGGTATTGTTTCCACCTTTCATACGAGAAAGCAAAGCTGCTTGAGCCCATTTATTTTGCTGTTTATTATAATGTGTTTGATGATTTTTATTAATCGAGGTCAATTCGGCATGTAATGCCAACAAACGCTCATCTTCATCAAAGGCCCATGTAACAATAGCATGAATTAATCGTTCCTGTGTATATCTAGACATAAATGGATCTGGCCAACATCTTCTTACTAATATTAATAGGCCACATTCGTTAATAGATAAGTCAATATCTTGTAAACAAGCAGTAATGGAATTAATAAGAGATTCAACAGTTGCAGAGCAGTCAATACTATATGGCACGGGGAAAACACATTGAACAGATTTATCTTGCTCTTGAAATTGACAGGACTTTGTTGAACCATTCATGAAGAGAATTGGTGAAGCATCAAATCGTTCGAATAATCCTAAATTATTCATATGTTGCAAAAGAATTTCAGCATTTTTTCGACTCTTAAAATTAAGGTTAGTCATCATCCATGATAATAGAATAGATCTGTCAAGGTATTCATTAGGTATATTTCTTTCACTAAAATCGTCATATTCATCATCCCATATTGACATTAATGGGCTTGACGTAACTTGCAAAAAGCCACGCGAGTCGCCTGCCGTTTTTCTTTTTTCTGCTGAAGCAGAAACAGGGAAAGTAGTATTAAGCATAGCTGTAGGTGAAAGATTGTTGTTACTAGGAAACGATGTTGTTAAGCATTTCATCATTGCACTAAGGTGGCTAAGAAATCCTTCTTTGCTTAATAGACAGTTGTCTATGTTTTGAAGTCGGTCACCATAGTAATCTTTAAGAAAAGTAGAGCTACGAGATTTTTTTAATTTGAGTTCATCAAGACAGAGTTTAATAGCATCTGTCAAAGGAGGACAATATGAAAGTTGATTATCATTTGCATTTTCTGATATATCCTTTGACATATCAGGCACCAATAACAACGGATCATCTAATTCGCGTGTTACAAGAACGCATCCAGTTGCTATACCATAATGTAAAATTTGTTCTTGCAATAATAAAATATTTAATATGGTGCTTACTTCTTCAAAGCTATGGTTTTCTAACGAATTAGCATTTGTAGGGACTGCATCTTCATAGAACTCTATAAAATTTTTTGAAAGATTAGCTTGGGATATCTTCATATCACTTTCTAATAATGGTTGGAATGGTATACAAGTTTGAAAAGAATGAAGTGTAGAGTTCTTTGAAGAATTTGGTTTTAAAAATTCGTTTTTTTCTTCGGCCTCAGCAAGGCAATGAATATGAATAAATCGATTGCATTCTGTACATCGATAGCCTTGATGAGAGATACCCCATAGAGGTAATCCACAACAAACACATATTACTAGCGTATAAAGATTGACTAATTGAAATATATGACCTAAAAGCCCAACTTTTGATGCATTCGATCTTACAGTCCAACTACGGATCCCGCGATTAACCAAGTCACGAAAACGTAGTTGGGGTGGTATATTACAGAATTGAGGTGTCACTACTTTTTGAATACCTCCTGCTTTAACATAAAACATGATAGCTTCCTCTTTCATATCAATTACTCCATTATAACAGTTGTAATGTATACTTCCTTTACATTGATAGCATCGTAATCCAAACCCTTTTATGGTTTTAAAACATTCTTTACAAAATGATTCATTCATATCATCATAGACTGTCAGGGGAAATGTACTCTGATTAGCATTGGCGTGAAAATAGTTATCAGCTATTTCAAAGGATTGTGATTGCTTTTGTTGTGTTTGGTCAAATATATGGGGGAACCATATGTGGTGATCTTCAATTATATTTTCTTCTAATGAATCTGTGCCTGTCAATTGTCTTGTCAATTGAGGTCGATGGTTATTATAAATTCGATAACTATGCTGATTAAATTGTGCATTGTTTTGATGTTGTTCCTCAAATTCTTGCTGTTCTCGATATTGATCTAATATTTCTAATTCTTCTTGTGTCCCCAAGGGAGGTAAAGGATCAGCAACAACAATATGACCCATACTAGTGCAATAATAATAAAATAATATTTGACATGCACGAAATTTCACCTCAAATGTACTGTTTGAAATAATATCTAGTATATCAAGATAAAGATCAGGTTTACAGCTTATCATATAAGAAAGTGCACGATAAAAATTGTGAATCGAGTTTGCTTGACGTGTTAAGGTATAATTCAGGTTATCTTGTTGAGAGTTATTGGATTGTGCTGCTAAATATGGATCCAAGTATTGAATCATAAAGTACAAAAGCGGAGTAAACAGTGCATATGCATGATAAGAATCAATAGATTGATTATTTATAACACTATTAACTGAACTATGAGCAGCGGGTGAAAAAGGTGAAGATCCCATTGTGTCGATAGAATGAAGACGTGTATCAATTGTTAAATGTGATATTTTAATTGAAGTATTGACTTTTTGCTCTTGTTCAGGTCTTTGAATGTTAATAGTAGGTGTGTTGACATTGTTTTGTGATTTTGTATATGTATGTTTGATAGAGCTGTCATCAGGATGCTTCTGAGAACTATGTGTGTATGTTTTTGAGTCATCTTTGCATTTCATAAGTTTTGGTAATAAACTATCCAAGAAAAATGACAGTAATCTACCAAGCATTTGACCATCAGAAAATGATTCAAAGGCAGGTAAAAATAGTGTTCCAATATGATATAATCCAGCAGAATCATCTCTAATTTGAACGAGTATTAAGGCTATATCGATTAAAATTGCTTGCATAGTATAAGGTGGCCGAGATGGTTTGGGATTAGCGGTTTTGAAGCGACAGTCATTGAGTACTATATCATTTAATACATGTAGTATAGTTTCAAATCCTGATTTTTTTTTATTTTTAGATAGCATATTGGGTGATATTTGTATAGCAGCTTCAGCTGAGCGAGATGAGCTTCCTAATCGTGGTGAAAGAGCAGGCGAGTTTGATTTGGAAGATATTGGTGTAGCAGTTGGTGAATATTCCCTAAAAAGAAAAAAAAAAGGGGTGGGGTGGGGGTATATTAAAATTGATACTTGTATTCAAGATTGGATAAAAATCATTTTTACCCTTGTATTAATACTTGTTTACTAAGACCCGCTTGGTGACAGACCATCAAAGCAGACCTTAGTTGAATTAGCAGATCAATAGTATCGTCATTTTCAAATTGATCTGAAACGTGAGATGTCCTGCATACCTCACTTAAATGAAATAAAGCTGTAGGAGGTTTTTTTCGTTTTAAAATTTTTCCAATAATATGCTGTATTATTTTTCGGTATTCTTCTACTTTTGGCGAAGGCTGTATAGATGCTTGCTGTTGCCTTGATGCATTTGAAGATCGAGGAAAAGTATCTGCATCATGAATTGAATGTTCTTCATCAGTAGGTGAATGTATATTAATAATAGTTGCATTAAGTCGAGTACTTGAAGAATTGGCTGGCATTTATAGTATTCTGTTCCTTTTTTAATAGTGCATGCGATACATTTACACAGCAATTATATTTATTTAAAAAAAAAAAAAAAAAAAAAAAAATAGGGAGAAATGGTTATAACTTAAATGAGAGGATAATCTGAGTTTGGTATTTAACAGAAGAAAATAAAGTACCTTTAGTTGAGACAAACTCTAATTCAATTGGCTAAAGTAAATATTCACAAACAACATTTAAACATTTTTGACATATGAGTGACCTTAATATGAACAGACCATTGCTATGTTTTGATTATTTTCATTCAAAAATCATCATTCTTTTTCTTGTTGTTCTATCAAGTTCATATCACACTGCTAGTATGAAATACAAATCTAAATCGATAGCTGCGGATAAACCTCTAAACCATACTTGGAGTAAATTTGTTAACATTTAATACTAAGTTTTTAGTTTGTTATTTTCGCAGCTCTACTCACTAAAAGCGCTATTCATAGTTCAGGTGAATGTATAACATCATTGTCTTTTTCATCTGTGGGGAACTTTGCAATCAAAACTTCATCATATAATAATTGCGAGAATAAATTACTGGTTAAGGAAATTTAAAATTAGCAAAAAAATAGTCTACACTGGATCAATTTTTACAAAATTTGTATTTTCATATTTCTTTGATAAAAGACAAGTTATTAGAGTAATGGATTAAAGCTTGCTCTATTCCATGCTACTAATCAGAACATGATCTTTCAAGCACTATGAAGGAAGAGAGAAATAGGTAGCAACCATGGGACTATAAGAAATACTTTGTTATAAATAGCAAGTAAATCAAATGGTAAGGCCAATTTTTTTATATTTTATTATTATTATTATTATTGAATGGATATTTGAAAAGCTAAATATGACAAGGATACAATCAAGAAAATATCAAAATAAAAAAGGGTATAATATATTAAAATGAAAAAACTTGTAATATGATATGAAACCACACTATTATGGCTGCTAAGGATATTTTCGTTATCTTAGTCTCCAAGTCTCGCTCTAATAAAAATACTCTTATATTTCAGCCATTAAAAGCAGAGGTTTAAGAGAACTCAATTTGTTAGAGTATCTTTATATATATAATAAACATTACACCTTCACACATCAGTACAGTATAGTTTATATGATATTATGTTGTAAAGAATATACTCGTTGTTTCCTTTTCATATAGCAATTTTCAAAATTATCTAGAAAAGAATCCAGATCCGTCTAAAAATATCGTCAAAGTTATCATCTCATTGCTTCCTGAAATAGGTAAGAACAAAACTTTCTTATTAATGTATCTCTCTCTTACATTTAAAGCATTTTTCCTAATAGAATCATTGCTTTATTTAAATGATTTCGACTTTGTCTTTTGTTTGGTTTTCTTAAAATATTTACTTATTACTTCCTATATTTTTAACTCCTTTTTGCAACGTAATAGTATTTTAAAGATTAATTAAAAAAGATTTTTCCTTCGTTATAATACAGTTATATGGTTGGTGTTAGAATTTTTTTTCCTCCTGAGGTATTTTTTTTTTTTTTTTTTAAGAAAAAATATATAAAGTAGAGTAAATTATATGTACTAAGCATATGATTTATTACTTTGTTATACATCATATTCCTACAAATGAGGACAGGTATAAACTCAAAAGAAATCATGTTGATCGACAAACATACATAGCTTGAATGTATATAAATGATTATGCATGCTAATAATAAAAAGATGTACAAAAGTTGATATTTAATAATAAAAATAACTTGATATAATTCCTATGTTTTTTTTATGATACATACCTATGATAGAGAAATATAATCTTTTCCTTTTTTTTATTATTTATTTCCTTTCTGTTTAAGAAGAGAGTATTTACCAAAAAAAAAGTAAAGCGACAATATTTATATAATTTTTTGTTTTATACGGTAAAAAAAAAAAAAAAAAAAAAAAAAAAAAAAAAAAAAAAACTATCATGTTCTCTAATCATAATTCCTTTAACCTTGCGACATTATTTATCTATAAAAGTGTAAATGTTGGTCTATGCAGGCTATATGCAACCTGAGTTTATTATCAGGTGAGTTTGGTATAAATATGCATACAATGATATATTTCTCGTCAATATTACCTTTTTATAAATCATTAAATAACTTTCCCTTAAAAAATGCTACTATTTTTATTATTATTATTATTCTTTCTTTGCCCTCTTTTGTTTTGATTTTCTTTTTTTTTCTTTTTCTTTTTCTTTTTTTTTTTAAAAAAAAAATAATTTAATTATTGTTTATATGCCAAAAGTATCTGCAAAAAGTGATATAATTCCTCAATATCAAGAATCAAATTTAATAAAAAATGAAAAAACTTTATTAGAGACTAAAAAGAAAAAAAAGGTGTCTATATTTGAATTGTTTCGATTTGCAACTACAAAGGAAAAGATGTTGATAGTTATAGCTTCTATATTTTCACTAGGATCAGGAAGTCTTCCTCCATTCGCACTTCTTATATATGGGTCATTTTTATCGACAGTCCCGCTTGATTTATCAAACAAAGATAGATTTTTAGATGCAGTTGTACCGATTGTTCTAAAGATGGTGTATACGGGTACAGCAGCTATGGTAGCAGGTTATTTATCAAACTGTTTATGGGTCATAACTGGAGAAAGTCAAGCACGTAGAATAAGATGTCTTTATTTACATACAATGTTAAATCAAGATATGGCTTGGTTTGACAAGTTGAAAGATGATGATTTAGCTACTCGATTAGCTTCAGATACACAAATTATCCAAGACGGTATATCAGAAAAATTCGGCCTTTTTATTTCATTCACAGCGCAATTCATATCAGGATTTATTGTAGCTTTTAGCAAAGGTATGAATACAAATTGCAATCTCTCTCTCTTTCTCTTTTTATTTTTTTTTATTTTTCTTGCTTTGAATATCATTTTTTTTTAAAAAAAAAAAAATTAATTATACATGTATGTATTCTTTAAAGGATATAAAATGGCTTTAGTCATGATTTCTGTTTTACCTCTCTTAATAGCTATCATGATCATTATTGTTAAATACGTTAAAAGATTTACTGTTCTTACTCTAAATGCAGACGCTAATGCAGGTTCTGTTGTTGAACAAGCATTATACTCTATTCGAACTATTTATTCATTTAGCCTTCAACAGAGGTTTTTAAAACGCTATGAAGATAAGCTCAAACTGGTACGATGGCTTAGTATTAAAAAGGGTGCAGTCATCTGTTTTGGGACTTCAATTTTTATGGTTCTATTTTACGGTTCCTTTGGTTTAGCCCTTTGGTATGGTTCAAAGCTGACGATAGAAGGAGAGCTGGCAAACTCAGCTGTCTACATTGTATTTTTAGGGATGATTACCGGAAGTATGTCACTTACACGTATCGTTCCCAATTTGGTAGCTATTACGAATGCATGTAGTGCCTCATATTATGTCTTTAAGGCTATTGATTGTATCCCTACTATTAAGTCTGATGATAGCAAAGGGAAACGTCTTCCACAATTAAATGGAGCTATTGAGTTCAAAAATGTTAGCTTTTCGTATCCTACTCGACCTACCGTAAGAGCTCTTGATAATATATCTTTGAAAATTAATCCTGGAACAACCGTTGCCTTTGTGGGCCCCTCAGGATCTGGCAAATCAACCATTATTCAGTTAATTCAACGGTTTTACGACCCAGAAATAGGAGAGGTCTTACTAGACGGTCAATGTTTAAAGGAGATGAATGTAAAATGGTTACGCGAAAATATTGGCACTGTAGGGCAGCAGCCCATATTATTTAACATGACAATCCGACAAAACTTATTGCTGGGTAGTCATGAAAAGGTGACGGAAGAAGATTTAATAAATACCTGCAAGGAGGCTAACTGCCATCGATTTATTACGCAGTTACCTAAGGGGTATGATACAGCTGTTGGAGAACAAGGTGGTATATTATCTGGTGGCCAAAAGCAACGTATAGCAATAGCACGATCCACTTTAAAGAATCCAAGTATATTACTTTTAGACGAGGTATATATATATATATATATATATATTATTTGAACAATGAATATCTATTCTAAAACACCTTTTCTTTTTGTTTCCTGTTATTCCAGGCAACTTCTGCTTTAGACACTCAATCTGAGAGACTTGTACAAGATGCTTTGGACAAAGCTTCTGCTAGTCGTACGACAATTGTTGTTGCGCATCGTTTATCTACCATATCAAAGGCAGATATGATTGTCGTTATGGATCAGGGTAGAATCATCGAACAAGGCAACCATGAAGAATTACTTTTATTAAATAAAAAATATGCTAGTTTGGTGAAAAAACAAAAAATAAAGATGGAAAGAGATAGTTTAGTTGTAGACAAACCAGAAATCAAATTCAGTGATCCTGAAACTATTTTAGATATAGAAGAAAAGGAATTCGTATTGAAAATAAGTGAACCCTCATCAGAGTTAAATGTATCAAAGGATCCCAGTATACAGGAAACTTCATGCGAGAGCATACGAGAGGAGAAAACGAGTGGGAACAATGACAGTCATGGAAAGGGATTTCATTTAAACAGTAACGAATATAACGATCACGATACTAATGGAACTAATGGTAAAATAAGAAGGGTCTCTACTTGGCAGATCGTACAGCAGATGAGACCAGAATGGAGACTACTCTCGTTAGGGGTGATTGGAGCCTGCTTTCAAGGCTGTGTATTACCTCTCTATGCCTATACTTTTGCATCTGTCATCTCTATCCTCTTTGAACCAGTTCTTTATTTCCCAAAACCATTTGAAGGCACGAATATGTATGCATTCTTAATTGTTATGATCGGTATAGGGTCAGCCATTACCTATACTATGAGTAATCTATGTCTTCTCCGGGCAAGTGAAGATTTCAGTTGTCGATTAAGAGGACACATTTTTGCAGCTTATATGAAGCAGGATATGACATTCTTTGATGAAGAGGGCCATAGTGTAGGCGTACTTACAAATCAAATACGTACAGATGCTCGAAATGTGAGTGAGATGGTGACGGTCGTATGGAATGATATCATTCATCTTTGCGCAACACTCGTGACAGGCCTGACGATCTCCTTTATATTCAGTTGGCAGTTAACACTTGTTATCCTCTGCATGGCTCCCTTTATCTTTATATCTACTTCGTTTGAAATATATATTCAGCAGGGTTTTATGGATAAAACCAAGGTGGCAAATGCCAAAAGTAGCCAAGTCGCCTCAGAGGCAATACGTGAGGTAAGAACAGTCGCTAGTCTAAATCAACAGACAAACTTTGAAGATCAATACTTTAAGGCAACAGAACTTCCGCATCATTTATCAATACGGAAGGCATACCTTTCATCTATAGGTGCTGGCTTTTACAGATGTATCCCGATTTATACAAACGCATTAGCCTTTTACACGGGGGCAATATTTATTACGAATGGCAGCATTCATTTTCGTCAACTGATTACGAGCATTACTGTACTCATCACAACCTGTGAGACAGCGGGACGAAGTAGTATGTTTGCTGCAGTTTATCAAAAGGGGAAGCATGCAACCTCTGTCATTTTTGATCTCTTTGAACGACATGCAAGGATAGATAGTATGTTGGAAGGATATGAGCCAAGGACGGTTCAGGGAGATATTGATTTTAATAATATCAAATTTGCTTATCCTACTCGTCCTGATGCGCTTATCTTTGATGGTACCTTTAATTTAAATGGCAAATCAGGGCAAACGATTGCTCTTGTCGGTCCCTCAGGGTGCGGGAAATCCACGACAATCGGGCTATTACAGCGTTGGTACGACCCGATAGATGGACTTGTATCCCTTGATCATATGAATGTCAAGTCTTATACTACGGATAATTTGCGCAGCCATATGGCCTTAGTAGGACAAGAACCCATCTTGTTTGACATGACAATTGAAGAAAATATAAGACTTGGCTTGACCTCTGAAACAAACGCCAGTCAACAGGATATTGAAAATGCTGCTAAAGCGGCTGACATTCACACTTTTATTATCACATTACCGAAAGGATATCAGACTCGCGTCGGTTTTAAAGGCTCTCAACTCTCTGGTGGTCAAAAGCAACGTATTGCGATTGCACGCGCTTTAATTCGTAAGCCAAAAATTCTGCTATTGGATGAAGCTACTTCAGCATTAGATAGTGAAAGTGAACGAGTAGTGCAAGGTGCGTTAGACAAGATTATTCAAGAAGGGGAAAAGATGACCATCATAATTGCTCATCGAATGTCTACAATCACACATGCTGATCTGATATGTGTCATCAAAGAAGGAAAGATAATAGAGAAAGGTTCACATTGGGAACTTTTAGACTTGAAGGGAACTTATTCCAGGCTTGTTTCTGAGCAAAATCTATCTGTTACATAACCTTAGAAACAAATATCCAATTCATTAAAGTAAAAAAAAAAAAAAAAAAAAAGAATATATCATAAATCAGATAATTTAAGTTACTAATATACATATATAAAAGCAGAATATGAAATAAAAATTTCTTAATATACATCATTCAAATTTTATCCATCCATTTTTATCATTTCCAATGAAATCATCTACGGTATATTACATGTAATGATTTATTTTTATTTTCACTATAAGACACTTATGTTAAGTATTTGAAAGATAAATATCAGAATATATATTATTATGTGCATTGTTTCAATCTTTAGGGGAGGGGGAAAAAATTAATTTAGTCGTAATCCCTTTTAAAACAATAAATATCTGCTACATTTTAATTTTGTCATGATACAGCCAATGCATATAAGGTACTTCAGTGCTTCCAAAATGAATGAATTTGGAACCTTACAAGTGCTCCCTGAAAGAACAAGAGAAAATATATCCCTTAAGCTATTCTATATGTGTATTACAAAAGTTCAAAAATGTTTACTTTGTCTGCAAATCTAATGGTGATGACTAATAAATGTGTTAACTTTTTTTTTATTAATTCTAGCAGTATATTCTTATTTAATTAAACAGGATCTTGTCGATCACCTTTGATCTGTACAGTTATATTGCCTCCATCATTTTTTTTTTTTTTTAAAAAAAAAAAAAAAAAAAAAAAAAAAAGATAAACTAATATTTTATTATTGTAAAATTAAACTAAAATACAGTCATGATAAATGTGCAAAAAATAAATAAGAGAAGCAACTTTTCCAGCTATGTTTTTACATATGATACAGTTGGATTAATTAGTACAGTTTAGTTAGTAGGAAAATAAGCATTTTGAGGTGGTATAGAATTGGTAATATTTGTTTCAACAAAAAAATCAGGATTTGTATTCGAATGATGACTATTAGGGTAAGTAGGTTGATGAAGTGGAATAGATGGGTGATGTTGTTCAAATTGTGATTGTACATTTTGTGGGTTCATTTCTAGATATAAGTAATTCATCATTGGATTTAATCCAGATTGTTGTAGAGGGTTTGGATTACTGTGCTCATAAGACACTATTTGCGGTTGTTGTTGTTGTTGTTGAGATGCAATAGAATTTGACCAAGTGCATTCAGTTGTCTTTGGACTTAACCATTCAGGACTTTCAACGTCTAGAGTTTTCATTGAATGTGAAATAGTGTCTTCAGATAAAATAGGTATAGAGTCATCATCATTATGATTCTTTTGATAATCATCTTGTATAGAGTTTTCCCAAAATTGTTCTTGATCAGTAAAATGAATGTGACTATTAGAACTAGAATGAGTCATATTATTATACGATGAAGATAGGCTTATATTATCTGAAGTTTGAAAATTAAAATGATCAATTCGATTAGTAGTAGTAGTACGGCTTGGATCGAGTTTTAATTGTTGTTCATATTGAGACTGCTGCATTTGATGTTCATTCACGTTTGTTTTTAATTGTTGATCGCTCTCATGTGATGTATGATTAAAATGATGTGTGTGAAAGAGTTGTGGATGAGTGGTAGTTGAATCAGATGCAACTTCTATTGTTACCGTATTAGGATGGTTCATTTTTCTAGAGGATTGCCAAATAGTAGATAAATTCTGAAGAACAGGTGAGCTTTTAGGAATGATAGCAAAGTTTTGAAGCTTTTGTATGATTCCAATACAGCGATTAAAGAGATGAGAAGATTGTTGTGCTATTTGATGGTTTTTATCATCAAGATAACGAATATGTATACGAAGAGCGGCAATTATAGCATGTGCGATAAGTTCATAACGAACAATCATAGAAGGATTGTCACAGAAAAACTCAATATGTTTTGTAAGCTGAGTAGCATACATGCGATGATCGTTAGCATTCTGCTCTGTCGTTGGTAAATAAAAGAGGACATCGGTTAACATAAAATAATATAACATTCGTACATAATAAAATACAGGTGAGTTTTGATGCTCATTCATCACGTCTTTTACAGTTTTGCTTTGTTTAAGGTTCCAAATAGTTTGAGGTGAAAGACTATCTCGCCAGTGAAGGATCTTTAAACGATATTGGTCCACCTTTTCATAAAATTGTTCATTATGGAAATCATTACGAAGTGAAAAGGATGCGCGTATTTGAAGACCTTCTTCTGCAATTAAACAAAGTTTTATTTTTTGTTGAAACGCACATAATATCCAACGTTCTTCATCGTCGTCATCGGGTAAAACTTTAGGTAAAGCAGTTTTAGCAAGGGAAGAAGGAATCGACCATAACCTCTCCCATTCTACACTTTGAAATTTATCAAGACAATAACATGTCCAAAAGATTCTTCTTCGAAGCTCAATTGAGTCTTCTGATAGACAACCACGCGAATGAGGGGTATCCATATTTAAGCCAAGTTCTAGACACATCCGAAAGGCCATACCGCTATAGATCCAAGAACGACAATGCTGATCGACGGTAGATTTTGATGCAATTGGAATGGGTTCATACAGAGACAAGAGACATAGAGCGACGACGGTACTCATTCTTGGTACGTCTAAGAAATCATCGATCAATCTTTTGGCACGGTTGAAGAAGGTTGAAGATTTGGGAACATCCTTTCTAGTTGAAAATCTACTAACGACGCAATAAATAGCATTTAATAAAAGAGGCGTAATAAGAGGACCCTTTGTTTGAAGTTGTTTGTAAAAGAGTTGCTTGGGTACGATTGGTATAAAATTGTATCTAGTTTGAAAAAATAAATCAATCAAATGCATCTGAATTTCATTTGAAGGCATTTCCACTGATGAAGAATATTTATGAGGAAGTGGTGGTTCCTCTCTCCAACGAACAAAACTACCAAAAGCAGAATATTCACCATAAAGAAATTGATTATTATTTTTAATACTATCCTCGGATACATATTGAACTGCATTTGCTGTCCATGTATCTGAATAAGTAGATATTGATGTCGTATCCATATTCGACGATTGCTTTATACGAGAAAATAAGATAGAATCATCGTCTGAATCCACATTACTTTGACTACTATCCACTTCATCTTGACTATGATTAACTGTATTGTTTTCACTTGATGTATCATTTTGAGATTCGAGTTTTGAAGGTTGACATATTCTGCCTCGTGCTGTAATTAAAAAAAAAATATTATTATTAGAAGGTTTGATTGAATTCTTCAGTTGACTTTGTATTAAAAATCTATTTATACCTTTGCACTAAATATATTTATTATATTGACAAAACAAAAAAAATGTTATCAAAATATGAAATATAATTGTAATATGTATTTATTTATTTATTCAAAGAAGATAAACTGCTAACCTGCATACATGGCCTTAAACCATCACACTACATAAAATTAACTTAATATCTTTACATTGATTTGTATCACATATGTTATGCAAACCTTTATTTTTTTACTTCGACAAATATAACATGCATGGCCAACTTTAAGTCTTTTATACTTTAATTCTTGGGTTACCTTTCCCATAATTAGACAAATTTACTACGTAAAATATTTAAGAAATAAAAGAAAATAAAAATAAAATAAAAAGGAGAATAAAATAAAAATTTAAAGTCTTGGTTACTGAAAAAAAAAATAAAATAAAAATAAAAATAAAAATAAAAAAAAAGAAAAAATAAAATGAGTAAAAAATAAAAATAAAAAAAGGAAAAAAAAGGAAAAAAAAAGTTTAAATAAAAGGGTTTGCCTGGATGGAATTGACATTCTGTATAACCTGGGTTAAGGTCATGAAAATCACCAAATCTAGGTTTTTTTCTGCTTGTTCCACATTGACTACTTTAATAATAAACGAAAATAAAATAGAATTTTTTTTTTATTCATTCTAACGGAGATCATATTGAATAATCGATTTACAAAAGGAGGACTATTGTATACGATTATTACAATGACTAGGCAAAGATTCCTATGAAGCTCTATAACATGAATAAGGACATAAAAAAAAAAGGTTTTTTTTTTTCATGTTAAACTGAAACTGAAAAAAAAACTCAAATTTGAATTAAAAGGTAATTTCTGACAAGAAGTAAGGATTTCTTAAATTAAAAAAAAAAAATTATTAATCTCCCCTTCTTCTGTTTATTATTGTCTATCAATTTTAATTTAATTTCGGGAATAGATAATCATATTTTACTTGTATTAATGGCTAATATACTTACATAAATCATATCAAAGCTTATGTATAAAAATAACCTTATAAAACTTGACGAGACTGACATTTCTTTTTTTTTTTGTCTATCTTCTATAGTATGTAATTTATATAAGACTTTATGTTTATTTAGCGTCAATGTATTCTTTATATCAAACATAAGAGTTTCATCTACTTTCATCCGTTAAGGATAAATTTACAGTTAATCCGAAACTCATATTTAATTTTTTTTTTCTGATCTGAAATAAAGGAGATATTAAAAATGTTACTATTTTCTAGAGTAATATTTAATACAGTTGCCACACGTGAGTAGAATATAATATTAGTAAAAAAAAAATAAAATAAAATAAAAATAAAATAAAATAAAGAAAAAAAAAGGAAATAGAATAAACTAATTCACTGGAGACCCTTTATTATTTTATTCCAGAAAATAGCACTGCATGTGTATAATTCAATTATCATGTAATTTAGAATTATATCAGATTTTAATATGAAAGGGTTTTGTTTCATTCATAGTCTAGCGTTATTTGTCTATTCACTTTTTTTTTTTTTTTGCTGGTGAATTTATTCTAAAAACAATTTATGAAACAGATAGTATTTTACACTTACGTAAGGATATATTCACCTTATATGAATCTATTTCAGTGAATCCAATAAGCAATGTCGCAGCGAATTAAAATTGATGTCGCTGGAAAATCGGATTTAAAGTCTCGGGCCTATCAGGATTAATTTCGCGTGTTCAGAAATGGAACTCGTATTTTTTTTTTTTAGAAATCATGTCGCAAGGGGTTTTCTTGGCACTTGAAAAAAATACAAATCGCGCAGGCTACTGCTTTTATTCAGGTGTTTTCTTTTCGTTTCCCCCTTTTTTTTTCTTTCAATATTTACAAATTAACATGAGCACACTATTTTTATATGAAGATGGGTATGGAAATGGTGTTGATGAGAATGGTGGTCCTGAACTCATGGACTACATCGTTGATCAGAATGAATTTATAGTTGAGACGATGACCGCCCATTCTGAATACTTGAAATATGCGGCTTGTTATGATTGTAGTCGTCTTTACAACTAAGTGAATAGAAATAAACCACCCTTTAATTAATAATAAAGAGGCTATTCAAATAAAACTAGTTTATTGTGTCTTATAGCATAATATATTCATTCTACATTCAGTTTTAATAACAGTCATTGCTAAAAAAAAAAATAATGATATTCACTGTATTATGTAATAATTAGAATTCAATAGGATTATGACTGTTATATTCAATTACATAATCACTTACATAAGTCATACATATTATATATTCATCTATCATGTTGAACATCGTAAGATATAATAAAATAGAGATAAGAAGTAAAAATAATACAAGAACGGACAAAGGAAGTATGCTGAGATTTGTTAATAAGTTTTTATTAAGGTAAAGATGACTTCAGAAATATAAATTCAATTCAATTCAATTATACCAAAATAAGGGTTAATAATGTAAGAGTATTTATATATTTTGTGGATAAAATAATAACTTATATCTGATGACGTAATCATAGAAGAGAATAGCTGTTTATTTAAGAATCATCATGTCTTTTGTTTGTATATGTATTTATTGTTTATAACTAGGATGTGTACTCTAAGTGAAATCAGTTATTACGCGTACTTGCATTATTCTTGATTTACTCCAGTTTAACCTGATATAAATTTATATTCAGCAGAACAAGATAAATTTTTAGATGCAGGACTTTTTGTTAATCATTTTTCTACACAAGAGTAAATATATTTAATATGCCTATAGACAGAATTATTATAAAAGTGCACTATCTATTCTATTACGACTATTTATCTTATTGAATTAAGTTACAAATCTTACAGCCATGACAATACATACAGACAAAAAAAAGATGTTAATATTTGTTGAATCCTTTTATTTTATTTTATTTTTCATTTATTTCTTGATCTCATAAGTCAAAGTAAAATACATTCAGAGTCTTACTTGAAAAAAAAAAAAGCAGGGTTATTCTCCTTTAAGAGATAACTTAATTTGCTATAACAAACTTATCTTTCTTTATAGAGAGAAGTCTGTCAAAACACTTGACCATTCACTTTTATAGTGTCCAATTTTGTTACAAATGATGATTCTATTCAATTTGATTTGGAGGAGACATTAGAATTAAAAAAAATCAGTTTATCGTTTGTAGAATGAGCACAATGTGAATCTGCCGTAAGTTTGGTGTTTTCCTTTTAGAGAGTGAATCCGATAACATCCGAACAAAACTTTGTACGAATGTACATTTATGGTAATCATGACTAAAATATAAAATGTGGAGAAAAAGGAGGGTTTTTTTTTTTTACCTTAAGGGCCCACTCATCTATTATGTTTATATATGAAAAAACAGATTTCATTACTAGATAATGAATCATATAAATCAGGATTTAATGATAAGTAACATAAGAGACAGAGACAGAGACAGAGTGTGTGTATGTAAAATAGTACCGAGTCCTTTTCATGTTCTTCAAATAAATAATATTTTCCTGAAACAATTTAGGGAGGGCCTCGATCCCTATTGTATACAATATAAATACTTTTTTTTTTCTTGCTACACTCTATTAAATAGGAAATAAATATTATTATCATTTATCAAATCTAAAAGTTTGTTTCTGTGTCACTACAAGTATGTATTCAAATTAAGGACATCTAGTCAGTCTTTAGTATAGTTTCCATAAATATGTACTTTTTTTTTTTTTTTTTTTTTTTTTTTATAAATTTTTATTCAATAAATAAATATATATATATATATATAAAAAAGAAAAAAGCAAAGAAACAACAAAATGAAATGGCATAAATACAAAGGTATATTATTGTGCACTTTTATGTGCACAATATTTTTTAAACAATTATAATAAATATAATTAAAAAAATAACAAAAAGTGTGTAAAAACACACTTTTTTTTTTACCCCTTTTCCACATGCTGATTATATTCAAGCATGGGAATTGGGGTAACCACTACGTCTTCTAACCTTTTGTGTTCTCACACGTCTAAAATAAAAACAAATATAGATGCACGAATAAATACACATGTATACATATAAAGAAGCTATTATTGCGTTACTTACGATGAAGAGGCGTGTTCCTCTACTGAGAACTCTTCACCATCAGATTCAGACAAAGAAGAGAATAATCTAAATGAATATATTAATAATTATATTTAAATAATATGTATCACTTCTAATGAGTATACCTCTTCTTGCCATTATTTTCATCAATAACAACGCTGTCATCGCTGTCGCTACTGCTGTTGATGGTGGTGGTGGTGGTATTGGTACTGGTTCTGGTATCATCATTAGCCTTACGGCCAAAGTAGTTTCGACAGTAAGCATTTAAACGAGAATAAATGCCATTACTAGAAGAAGAAGAAGAAGACAAGGAAGAAGAAGAGGAATTGTGATGGGCATTATTACTGGAATGGGCAGTACTGCTACTATTGATATAATTAATATGTGTGACATTATTTATGTGTAATAGATGTCATTTACCTTTCTTGGAGACTTCCTTGTGTCTGTGGCTGAACATTTTCTTGAACAATGACTTCATTGTCATTTTGTGTACTATTTTGGCTTGTTATCTGTACATTATCTTCTTCATCAGTATCATCTAATATGATAACACCTGCATTACGTTTGGGCTTTGTTCTTTGATTTCTTGCTTTTTCAAGCTCTTTCTTTAAACGAATATTATCTCTTTCAATAAAATGCATTCGTCTCGTAGTTTCATCGTGTTTTCTAAATAATTTTAATAAATAAAAATGTATACATGTATAAATAAATAAAAGACATATTACTTAATAGCCAGTTTAAATCTGATTTGCAAAGCTGCAGTAGCAATGATTAATTCTTTATTAGGTAAAGAATTAAGGCTTCTTAAATAAGCTTGTGAGGTAGGACTAGACATTTCATCATCCATATCGGCCACTCTAATTTAAAAAAAAAAAAAAAGATTAGCTTCTATAATGTATGAATAGAAATATGTACAACTTATATTTATTACATACTTTCTTAATTGCTTGAGATATCTCATCGCTCTTGTTACATTTCTCAAATCCTCACTTAAAATATTTATTCTATGACGATTTTCAGTAAGTTTATTCAATAATGTATTGCGCTCTGCTAATAAAATTTCATTTTGCTTTTTAAGCGTTGCGTTTTCAGCAACCATTTGTTGAGCTCTTACAGATGTGTTAGAGGTCTCTTCTCCATTAGAATCAACACTTGAAAAGAAAATGGGTGCTATAATTCTATCAGGTGTAACTGTCTTTTTACAGATAGGGCAAGTAAATGAACAATTCATCCATTCAGAAAGGCTACAACATCAAATAATAATAACAACATATAGATTTGAGTATAATCTGATCTTATAAATGTATATTTTTTAAATGTACCAATTTTTATGAAAAACATGTCCACAAAGTGTAGCAGCTATACAACTTTCGTCGTTGATCAAAGATCCGTAGCAAATGATGCAGCTAATAGTCATAATGAAGAGCAATAATAATAATAAAAAAATATGTTTTAAAGTGAAGAAGGTATGACTATTTTTTTTTTTTATTTCTTTTTTTATATTCATTTAGACATTAAGGAGTCCAATAATTTATGAGTCCGATCAATATTTCATTAAAAAAGAAAACCCTTTTTCAATTGGATGGCCCTTATCTAACTATAAAATCTTGCTATCAAGTATTATTATTATTATTTTGCGTAACAGGATCTCTAATTTGTACGCTTATATGATGCACTATATCGTATAATAGTACACATACTAAATTTATACATTGCTTTACTATTACTCCTCTGGATTCTAAAAAAAAAAAATAAGCAATATGAGCCCAGAATTGGTACCACTAACAACCAAACATGAATGATGAGTCTTCTATCAATAAAGTTTACAAACTAGAAAGTACAAGGTTAATAAATCTTAAAAAAATATAGGATGCTTTTTCAAAGGGGGGATTCTAGAGTCTTATTGAGATAGTTTCAATTGCTGTGGCTAAAAAAGACGAAAGACCCTTTGTCAGCACAGACTAAAATCCATCTCATATTAACCTTGTTTTATTCTCTTTCTCAGATACATAAACTGTTTGTTCTCGTAATTAAATAAGGCACGTCAGTAAGAAAAGCAGAACTATGTGTTGATATATTTTTATCTCAAGGACAGTGTAGCATTACATGGACTGTATTACGATGATGAATAGAAGCAATCTACTGGAACTTAAACAGTAATGAAAGTTAAATACATGAAGAAGTTTGAGAGTCAAAACAAAGATTTCTTGTGTACTCCAATTTATATGATAGCCATAGTTCTTTAAGAGACGAATGTTATATTACTGAATGCTTTTCCTGAAATCATATTGAGTAGCCTTTCAGTTCTATATTACCATTTTGTTATATGTATCCCTGACGTTAAAGAAGTTAGAAAAAAAAAATAAGTGAGATAAGGATGGCCTAATCAACAATTAAATGAATGTGAAGAAAATGGTGAGACTAGCAATTGTGTTTTCATAGGCAAGAAAATATTATATTAGAAAGCATTTTTATCTTTTTTTTAACTAGAACTTATATTTAACTTTGATTTATTGTATATTACTATGGTGTTCAAATGTTAGAGATAATTTTTATAATTAAAGATGAACATATCTCTTAATACATACATTAGTTCTAGTGACTTACTCCAGCCTTTTTTTTTTCTTTTTTTTTTAATACAAAAAATTACAAACTGGATAGTACAAGTACGTGTTTTACTAATATACGTTTATAGTCTATTTCTGGAATTACTTTATTTTTTGAATTATTACCTTTTACTCGTACCTAGCAACGATTCTAAAAGTACGGATCAGCTTGTCAATGTGAGCTGATAGGTGTCATAGAGATGAGTTTAGGTAAATTATCAACCATGCTAGGGGACTAATTAGGTAAATAGATGGATACTCACGTATTTACGGCTTAAAGAGTATTCATAAAGATAGAAATATCTATCAGTTATGATTGTGCATATCATCTGAAAGTATCATATGGGCTTAAAATTAATTACAGTACTACCTTGATTTGCAAGTTATATAGCTATTGTTTTGAAAGAATAAGCGGCTTAATTACTGTATATTTGTGGTCAGTAGCCTTATAAAAATCACTTTGACATTTACCTTCTATACCATATTCATATTACAGTCAGTCTTTTAGTATGACTAAAGAAAACAAAAATATATATATATATATTTGATCTGAGTATACGACTGTAAACAGCAAAAAGACACAAACTAAATTTATCATCGAGTTTAAGTTTGTTTAATTTATACAAGCATATACCAAAATAATTTGATTTAACGTACTAATGTCTTGGCGTTATATGTTTGTTTTGTTTGTACTTGAGGTGCCTCATTAAAATAAAAATATCTGTATTCACGTTGTATTAAACAGCTTTCTCTTTTCTTTTTCTTTTAAAGAATGAAATAAAATTATTAGCCGTGACTGCTAATTTATCAGATGTATTGAATGACAGCCCTATTTTCTGTACAGATAATGTGCTGACAATAGAATTTTTTTTTTTTTTCTTATTGATTGATTGATCATCAAATGTCAAGTAAAAATGATAGTAAACTTAGAGGAGAAAGGGTGGTTAAAGGAGGAAAAAACGACACAATTGGTCAAAAAAATACTCTAAGTAATTTATTGAATCGAGCCATCAAATTTAGAAAATCCCGTTATGTAGATCATAAGTTGGAAGCTTTTAAAAGAAAATTTGCTCCAGTTAATGGTGTTTCGGGAGTAGTGCATGCAACTTCAGCTTATGATAATGCAGGAACTGCGGTTAATAATATAGTGGATATGATTGATGCTAATGGTTTTGAACGTCCTTCGAAAATATTGTTTTCTAAAGATAAGCTCAATTCAAACTGGAATGAGATTCATCCTATTGGATCAGGACTTAAAGATCTTGGACATCTTTCATCTCTTAATGCCATTTTACAAGTATTTACTTATACTCCAGCTTTAGCAAACTACATGTTGAGTAGAATACATGGATCAAACTGTAAATTGATTAACATAAAAATAAGATTATTGTAGGTTTTAATCTTTTCTCTCTCTCTTTTTTTTTATATCAAATATACACACATATAGGTACGATCCAAGAGTATTGTTTTGTTTGTGCCATAGAAGAACATATAAGAACAGCATTAAAGGGATCACAATATGCTCTTCAGCCTCGTCTATTTGTAGGAAAATTGAAAAGTACAGTGCAAATTTTTTTTTCTTTAAAAAAAAAATATGTGGTAAACATGATATTAATTACGATATAATATATTTACTTAGAAATGGAAAAGGGAGACACTAAGGATGCTTTTGATATTTGGAACTATTTTATAAATCAAACACAATCATTCTTGCTATCTGAAAAAGGTTCTAAAGATAAACGAGTCCAGGAAACAACCGCTTTATACCAAATATTTGGAGGCTATCTTCAGAAAAGATTAGAATGTCAAGCTTGCAATAATCCATATAATGAATATGAATCTTTTCTTGACCTAAGTTTAAATTTAACTCAATGCAGTTCTGTTGAGAAATGTTTAACAAAATACTTTAAAGAAAGTATATCAATCCCAAGCCAATGTCCAAGGTAAAAAAGAGCAAGAGGTTAAAAATATGCTTTTTTGTATATTATATGGATACTCATTTCCCTTTCTTTTATCTTACTTGATTACATAATAGTTGCCAACATGAAGGAACATTTACAGGCAAACAGTCTATCTATAAATCACCTATGGTTCTTGTTCTTCAATTACAACGATTTAATAGAGATGGAGATCAAACTAAGATTAATAAATTTATTCAATTTGAGGAAACAATGAACATTAAACGAACTATATGCGAGACAGAAAAGGATCATGTCAATAAAGTTTATCATTTATATGCTGCAATCGTTCATACAGGTCAGACAATTCATGATGGTCGTTATATAGCTTATGTTAAGAGTTCAAATGGGATTTGGTATTGTATGGACAATGAAAATGTGCAAGTTGTAAGTGTGAAAAAACTCTTGGAAGAAAAGCCCTACATGCTATTTTATAATTCACCTGTACCAAAGACTGCTCAGCATGAAAAAAAGATACCTATGAAAAATGAAACTTCTGTGCCTGAATTGATCAATAAAAATGAAAATCATATAATGAAACAAGAAGAAGCAAATAAAGCTGAAGAAGCGACTAAAGTTGAAGAAGAAGTAGGAGATGAAGTCACTGTATTACCATCAAGTTTAGATAGTGAGGATGATGAGGAAGAAAAGAGATTAGAACAAGAAAAGCTGCATAAAGCGATGGAAGAAGCATCAAAAAAGGATAAAATCGAAAATACTGCAGCTATTGTAGTTGAACATCATGAAAATATGAAATCGAAACGAGAAAAACTTGGCGCACTTATAGAAAAAGAAAGTTTAGAAAGTAAAAGCTCAGAGGTCAAGAATGTTCTGTTAGCTAAAACACCGAATAACCAATTCCAAGATGAAATAAGCACTTGGGATGAAGAAGTCGGAGATGCGATTGAGAAACGAAATCAAATTCTTAAACAGATCAAGCCAAAGAGGAAGAGAGTTGATACGTATGATCTCGAATATGATCGAGGTAAAGTCAAGAAGGTCAAGAAGAAGCAAAATGATAAATTTAACAAGCCAAATATGTTCCAAATCGTTGCTGATATAAAAAATACGAAAAAGTAATAAATCTGACGTCTATTTGTACATAAAACCTTGTGTGACGACGTATCCTATTGAACAAATAATAAAATAGTTAGGGAGAAAAGAAGCCTTTCTTTTTTTTCTTTTTCTTTTTCTTTTCTTTTCTTTTTTTTTTTTGCCTTTGTTCATTTAAAACTGTATTTTGTTTTATTTTACTTTATTTTATTTTTAAATCATCCATGACAGAAAAGCAAAAATGGTGTTTATTAACAGTAAAGCAGTATTGATTAGACATTGTGTACAAATCTTGGACACAATCTATTCAAGGAGCGATTGCGTAGATTATATAACCGCAATCTATACTATTGAAAAGAATTTGTTTAATGATGCATATACATGTTTTGAATCTTTTAAAAACGATCTATTAAAAATTTCTGAACTTTCTTGTATAAATTGGGCTGATATATCAATAAAGTAGGTTATGCTTATAAAATGATATTTGGATATATACTAATATCACTATTTTTTTTTTTTTTTTTTTTTTTTTTGCTGTTGATTTTAGTATAAAAAAGAAAGTGATTGAAGAATATTGCAATTTGCCAATGTATTTATCTATTCAGGTCAGAAAAAACAGGTATATTGAAAAATAAAAGGAGAATACAATAAGATGAGTTTGCCATAATTATGCAATTTTAAAAATTTAGCTCATTGTACTTTGTAAACATTAAAAAGTTTAAAGAATTGCATCTACCACTAGTGGAGAGAATAAATGGAATGGAGAACACCATACCTATTCATCGACTTTATATTGCAAAAAATAAAGAATTCCTAATAAATGTAGAAAATAATGTAAACTCAATACTTTCTATATTTTTTGACGTCAAAATTCAAGTACTTCATAGTGACCCAGAATTTTGTAATGTAGCAGCTCATGCTGTTGTCGTACATCCCTTGGGTGAGTTTTATGATTCAAAACATGCTGGACTAGAAGGATTTATAAAAGTGAAAGTTATTACGGTTACCAAAATAAATTCTATGCTAAGTACAAAATTAACAAAGGAGTTATTTCATGATGGACGTTCAGAAGTAGTACGGAAGATCGAGACAAAACCAATAGCTTTAAACTTGGAAGAGGCTAGAGAAAATGAAATGAAGCGACAGTTTATATATACAATTGCCTCCTCTCGTGATGATATCATAAAGAGTTACAATGATACAACAGACAATATTGCGTACCTGAAAAATAAAAAACTCCCATTCTTTAAAGATTATACCCAGCAAAGAAATAATTCATTAAATATTGAATCTATAAAAAGGTATATACATATACATATATAAATATAAGCTTGACTATACAACTATTCTAAACCAACTAATTATCATATGTTCCTATTTCTTTTTTTCTATTGGAAATTTAGCAAATGTAAAATGGATCCTACATCATCGACTAACGATGCTAAAGCGCCTAATTTATATCAATCAGCGTCAAAAATGTTAAGGTACGGTGTACATACTTTTTTTTTATTTTATTTGCTTATATTGTATTATATTAGATTATTAACAAGTCAAGAGAAGCCTTCAGTTGCAAGTTATTGGGAAAAACTAAAAGAATGTAGGACTGTTTTTTATGGTTATTAAAACATGTATATTTATTTGCTCTTTTTTTTTTTAGTTTGTATAGAAAAAGACGCTAGTATTGTTCTTAAAAACAAGTATTCAGATATCATAACTAACACAGTGGATGCAGGTGGATATTTTAAACATGTATATTTTATAGAAAATCGAACAGTTGTACAAATTTTCCAAAGATCGACAACTTCTCAAAGAGTAACCGAAATTGCTTGTCTGTTAAAATTACGAGATGAAGAACATATTGGCCGGATAAAGGAGATGATTCATGATGATTATGGCATTGAAGTAATTGGACTTACTATGGAGAAATATGATATGACATTACGACAATATATTAGCAAAAACTCAAAACCTCGTCTTACCGTATTTCAGCGTATGGATATCATTATTCAGATGTTGAAGTCAATTCGGTCGGCTCATGGAATGGGCATAGCACATCGTGATTTATCTACAGTCAATTTTATGGTTAACACACAATCTGAAGAAAATAAGTTTTTGCCTGATGGCTCTATTGGCGTTGAACTCTTCTTAATAGACTTTGGTAAAGCTATATTTTTCTTCCAGGATGATGCTGAAAAATGGTGGGTTAATACCAATGAACAGAATATTTATAAGGATGAGATGAAACCTAAAACAAAGGAAGAACTAGTTATATGGTGTAAGAACTTACCTTACATCATGGCAAGACCCGACCATGGTTATAGGTTCTATCGTTCTATTCAAACCTTACCGCGTACTCAGAAAGACCATAGGATTCTCCCTTATCTTATTCACCCTGCTGCTGAAGATATATATTCATTAGGTACATTAGTATGGAAGATATTCTCTGGTATGGAACCTTGGCCAGGAGTTTTTGATACAGATTTAAAAAAGCTTCGAGAAACAGTTTGCGAAGATTATATAATTGATAATTTACTTGAACGAGAAATGCCAGGTCCAATAAGTAAAAAGTTTCTACAAAAGTTTTTACGTGTCAGACCTGAAGATCGTCGATCTGCTGCAGAAATATTGACATGGTTAGAGCAACCAGATGTAAATATAGCTCTGTTAGATGAATGGAATATGCAGGAAAATAGGTCGCTAACAAAATCGCGTATCGAAAGTGTTATCTATTTAAGGTCACCTACATCAACAGTTTCTACAGCTACAATACCTGCTGCAGAATTATCATCACGTGAAAATCATAAATCAATGACATCATCATCAAAGATGCCTACCGCACCATCAAGCAGAAAGCGAGCTGGTATTGAATGGGAGAAAGAAGCAGACGTACCCATAGTCAAAAGGCGAAAAACAAGGGGTAGATCAAAAAGATGCAAGACGAGCCAACAAGTAGATGATAAGCCACAACCTAAAAAACGTGGTAGACCAAAGGGATCTCGAAATAAAATCCAGCATGTGAGGTTTAGTCCTAATAGAAAATATTCTAAAAGACATATACAAGATGAATTACTGAAATCTATTAATCTTGATAATCATGAAAATATATCCAATGAAGAAACAAAAGATGTTATAGAAGAACGGACCATAAATTTAGATAATGATTTTGCAAACAATGACTCTGCTAATGATACTGTTACATTCTCTGAAAAGGAGAAAGAGACTATACAAGAGACATCTATAGATCTAGAGACTAATATCATTCACTCGGATGATCATGAACATAAGGTTATTAAGTCAAACGAAATATCTAAAACAATTGAAGCCAACTTAGAAACTTCAAAAGAAATAGAAGTTATTTCAAACATAAATATGGCAGACCAAACGCTTTTAAATTCTATAGATCCCGACCGTACTGTTACGGAAGGGTTTACAGAAACTATGGATAAACAAGATATTACATCAGAGATAAGCCCATCATCTCCCAAGCCTTCTACATATATTAACCATAAATCAGCATCTTTATCAGAACAAAAGACTGCCGATTTGCTTGTAGAAACAACACTTCCTGACAGTCATAAATCTGCTAAAATAACTGTAGATGAGGGATTAAGCAAAATAACGGAAAAGTCTTTGGAAAACCAATGTATTGACTCAGAGTTGAATACACCAGTTCCCGAATTAATTGCTCCTGTTAATACTAACCAAACAGCTACTGAAAAGGAACAAGCATCTTTGAATGACCAAGATAACAATATACCTAAAAAAAAGAGGCGTTTAAATAAATTAAAAGATAAAGTGGATGAATTAAGTAACAAGATCGAAACAATATGTACGGAGTCTGATAAGACGAATAATGGAGCTGTCAAGAAGGCTCGTAAGGTAAATATATCACTAATCAGTCTGAATAACTATAATAAAACAAAAACAACAGTACTAAAAGAATAACTATTAAGGCTAGAAAATCAAATACCTTAGCAAAATCAACAATAAGCTCAGATACATCAAAGAATATACGAAATTTAGACGGCCCTACTATTATTCGAATACCTAATTTCAACTTGCTTGCATCCCGTAATACTGAAATTCAAATACAAGATATAAATGATCAATATACAGCTCATCAAACACAAGATATAAATGACCAAGCCACAGCCCATCAATCACAAAAAACGATCATTCAATTAGGGGATACTGTAGACACATCTAGTGATTCTCAGGTAGCTCAATCTGATGATAACTCTATGAATACCACAATCCTGCCTGACAAGTCAATAGTTGAAAATGAGGATACAGTAGTTCATAGTCAAAATACTGAAATGACTAAATATCAGTCCGTTCAAACTCAAGGTACTATAGATCAAACATTATATTATAATACTTTCAATACTGATCGTCCAAAACCAAAAAGAGGCAGACCACGTAAAAATCCTGTAAAATAAATACAATTTCATGTATTTATAATTATCACTTGCACAGATTTGTATATAAAAATAAATTTAATTGGTTGTTTTTTTCCTAAAAAAAAAAAAAAAAAAAAAAAAAAAAAAAAAAAAAAAAAAAAACTAAATATCCGCAGTTTTGAATTAAGATTGTGGACATCTTTCTTTATTTTGTCAAGATCTTTTATAGATAATTTATAAGAATAAGTTTGTTTATTCTATTTACAAAACATCTATAAAAAGTCAATCAAATCTTCCTTTTTTTTCATTAGAAAAAAACAGTTTTTCATTTGTAATAATAGAAAAAAGGAATATATTTGCGTATATCGTTTTCATTAATCGCTAATCATAGATCTATTCCTTTTTTATTAAAAAAACTCTCTCTCTCTCTTTTTTTTTATTCTTAAACAAACTTCTTCTTCCCCACAAATTCATGTCTTTCGATCGAAACAGCTATACTGATAATAATACATACGAAAATATAGAAAAAGAAATTATAGATCAAGATATTATTAATCGTTCAACTACTGTTCATCATGACTTGTCTCAATTTAAAAAAGGAAAGAAGAAATTGCGTCTACCTGAAGTCGATCCAAAGTAAATCGAGATAAAATAATATATATAAAATATATTTATTAAAACTATTTTTTTCTTCACAAAAAAATATCTATGCTTACTTATACAAATATGTATACATATATATATTTCATAGTGCACCATGTTATATTCACCAACTCTCGGTAGAATTAGTTACACACATCTTTGCAAGATTAGATCCTGTCAGCCTAGCTACTGTAGCTAAAGTATGTACTTACTGGCGGCATATTATTATGGATGATAGCTGCTGTAAGTGTATATATATATATATGTATATATATACATATTAATATGTTTATACTTTGAAATTTATTATATTTTATATAGGGAGAGATGCCTTTGTATCTTATTTCGGTCGCTTACCATTCAAGAGATTGTCGGTTGAAAGTTGGAAGACTGAATATATTCTTAGAAATCATTTGATAAGGTAAAGTTACGATTATGGATAGTAGAAAAAAAAAAGAAAAGTGATGAAGCTAAATAGATATCTTCATATATAGAAAATGGACAAAAGGTCGTGGTACAGTTATGTCCTTTAATCCAAAAATTGGTTCACTGGAATCTATGCAAGTTGATTTTGAAGATTCATCCATGTTAGTCGTAAGCACAGAACATGGTGTTGCTGCTAAATGTAATCCAATGACAGGAAAAGTTGCGCAACGCCATCTATTATATAGTACGAATGAAAATATACGTCTTCAACTATCTGCTGTTACAATGGATAAAGATCGTATTTTATGGGGATTCCCAACTGGTTATATTACTCTTTCAACACGTACAAAATCCACAAGCCGTCTAAAAGCTTTTTCAGATTTCCATCAGGGTTCTGTTTGCATCTTAGTCTTGCCTCAGCATACACAGGATATCGTTTTAAGTGGTGCTGATGATGGTTCAGTTAAGATTTGGGATACAGTGACAGCATCTTGTGCTTGGACTCTATATCCTACTTCTGCTTCTGCTCGAGAACCTACTTGTTTGAAAGTTACGTCTGATCATCGTCTCTTTATAGGTTATGATGATGGTTCATTGGTTATCTGGAATGTTAACTTGAATCACATTGCACAATTGAATCGAAATCGTAATCAAGAAGATTTTTCTGAAAAGAGAGATGCCTTTCAAAGACATTTAGATGAGAGGAAAATTGAAGTGAGTGCCCCCCTTCATTAAATACGCTTCGCACAAAAGTCAAATCCTTAGCTTATGATATAGAAACGAATATGGTTATTGTGGCTTATCAAAATAGAACAGATGTTTATAAATACTCTGTAAATTCTGGAAATTGTGTTGGTATATTTGGATATGGGCATACGACAGGCACATCAATTACATCGATGAAATGGGATACATCTCCTATTTCTACTACACTGTCTTTAGAGTCAGCCTTGAAACCACATACAACTATTGGAAAAAAGAAAAGTGGTAGTATTATTCATCTGTCCTCTTCCTCTTCTCCTGGAACTTCCAATAATAGTCCTACTACTTTGTCGGGACAAATAACACCTTTGACTGCTAATGTCAAAACTACTCGTCTACTTGTTACTGGTGATGATTTGGGTATAATCTGTTTATGGAATGGTGATGAAGTGAGTAAAGAAGAAGGTCATAAAATAAAGCCTATTCGTGTATTATCTGGTCATGAAGTTGCCATTAGTTCTATCTATATTGATGCTTGTAAGCTAGTGACAGGCAGTGACGATGGCTGGATTCGTATTTGGGATCCTTTGACAGGTGTTAATATCAATACACTTGGTAATAAAATACCAAAACATGCCCCTATTGATCGTACAGATGTGAATGTAATGCGTGTTAAAAATATCTGGTGTAATGATTATCAAGGTGTGGCTACAATAGGACATCAAGTTAAAACTTGGGATTTTTCTCCTGGAAAGCAATTTTTAAGTAAGTATATACAATGTAATTTATTTTATTTTTTAATTTATTATTATTATTATTATTAGGTCGACGTGCATTAAAACAGAAAGGACGACCTTACAATACAGTACTGCGTGATAGATTCCGTTACGAAATTGATCGTGAGGTAAAGGAGTCTATAGAAAAGTTGGAATTAGAAAAGCGAGAACGTGAACGTGAAGAACGAATAATTCATAAATTATCGTTGGGTGGATTAACAGATGAGGAGATGCTGCACTATGCTTTAATGTTATCTCAACAAGAGAATACAGAAGCTAAACCTTCTCGGACAGAAACAACACAATTACATAGTAGTGATTATATAGATGATGAAGATGAAGAATTAATGAAGGCTGTTATTGCTAGTCTGGAATTTGAAAATCACACCTTTATTGATCCAGATACACTAGATAATAGTAGTAGTAGTAGTAGTAATAATAATAGTCTTAGTGCTAGTAGCAGTAGTAGCCATGTAAATACTTTAGATCATTTTCGGTCAACTGCCACCGAAGTATCATCTCCAGGAAATCAAGATAATGAAGAAGAAGAAATAGACGAAGAATTACGTTACATACTTGAACTAAGTAAAACTATAAAATAATAAACTAATGTTCCCATAAAATAAGACTTTATTATTAAGCTTGTTATATATATAATATGGCTATGTATTTTGATGACTATAAGGATAGTTTGTACATATCATTTAAAAGGGTCTTGATATATTATGTTTTCTATTATTATAATAGTTATTATTTAAAAGTTGATTCATATAGAGTCTTTGTTCATGACGGGAATATGGATCATATTGATGATTTATTTTAGAATAAGGTTGCGAGAAAGAATACGGTTGATGATGACTATATTGTGACAAGTAGTTACTGTTCCCATAAGAATGATCTTTTCCGGAGATTAAATTATCTAAAACTCTTGTGGTTCCTATAGCCAACATATCCACAAAAGGATTATATGCACCACCACTACTAACAAGAAGAGGAAGAGCATGATTTATCCTATTTATAAAAGGCTGTTGTTGCTGTTGAAGAAGGGATGCAGCAGAATGCCTTCTTTTTTGCTGACGATTATGATAATTTGCTTCTTCTTGAAATGGTTGTCTATTATTATGTTGAACAGAAGAACGTTTTCTATCCAATATTGCATTATTCTGTTGATGGTGACTGTAAAAGGATCGTTGACGAGAATCCCTTTTTTTATTATAAAAGGGTTGATGTTGATTTACTATAAAACCTGTCAACAGCCAATTCGGCATACTATGATGATGATTCATATACGCCGCTGTTTCATCCTGTCGCTGCTGCTTCCAGTTATTATCATAATCATAAGGGATGCCTCTGTTGGCTTTCTCAGAAAAATAGTGCCAAATGTTATTAAACATAATATTACACACTTGAAAAATAAAATAAAATAAAAAAGAGAGAAAATAGTAAAATGATAAGTATGATATCACCTATTCTCTTTTAAACATGTTAGATAATAGTTAAAAAGCATAATTATGTAACACCATCAGTTGTCCTATAACTCTTATACTACTGTGGCAAAGTATCTTTTGCATTGCCACAATAAGTAAGTCTAAGAACAAAATAGGATAGAAATATCACAATCATCATGTTAAATAAGCTTCTTAATTCAAATGCCGTTTCCCCTTTGCTTTTTTTTTTTTTTTTTTTTTTTTTTTTTTTTTTTTTTTTTTTCAAGTAAAATAAAATAAAAAAAAAAAAGCGAGTAAAATAATATTGAGATACTATTTATTCAAGGAATACCATTATAGATTCTTTTCATTATTTATTTGACAACGTTAATTATCAACAATAGCTTAGGATTAGCCTTATACAATTAAGTTCTAGTGCAAAACTGGAAGGATATAAATACATTTACAGCTTGACTTTATTAGCAGTTTGAATAAATGAGTCGTCAACAATACGATAAGTATACCTTTTAGCATTCTTTACTAAAGTTTATATATAATAAAGTCTGTCGTATTGGCTACAACTGATATATAAAGATTAAAAACTAGTAATGAAGAAGTGTGTTTATATTGTTTTCTTTTCACTTAAAAGACCCAAACTTGTTTCTTATTTTATCATTTCTTGTAATTAACTCCATTAAAATCATGAACCTAGCAATTAATATTTTTTTTTAGTAACTATTTATTCTAGTAGCAATAAATTACAATTATGTACATTAAAAAGAAAAATTCCAAAATTTTGATATTATTAATAAAAAAAAAATTACAGTAATTTTATTTCTGTCTAAATTTATATAGATTAATGAGTTTGCTTCTCACTACTCTAATAAACATGACTATTACATGTATAGAATAATATAGAAATACCTATACTCATACAATTCTTCCTCTCCTAGTAATAAATATCATATGATATTATCCGTGTAACAACCTTGACACAAGCCTTCTTCTTCATCAGTAGCGGATTTTATAATTTCTACCATATTACTACTGGCAATGAAATTAGCAACAATAAGCAGCAATGCAGAAATGATGAAAAAATATGTCAAGTTGCAACTATTTAAATACGATGTTGTATACATCTATTATATTACTACCTGAATTATAGAAAACAAAAGCTGTCATCCTCTTGTTTAATAAATGTAATAAAATATATGTGCATAATACAGTCACGCTGCTTTACTCTGTTTGATAGATGGTAGTAGTAGAATGTAAAATTATAGACGCTTTTCATTCAATAAAGTGACAATAGCCATCTATTCCGAATATTTAATCATTATGCTTTGATAATAATATAAAGTGGCTTATTGAATTATGATTATAATAAAAAAAAAGGAGAATATGAAGGAATTTGACTTTTGAGTCATTGCTTTATAATTTAAAACCTATCAAATTTTGTATATTTTAATGGTTTTAGATATAAAAAAAAATTATTACGCATATAAAGGGTAATCAATCTAATTCCAATAATATGATACGCTAACTAATCATATGCTTACATAATACCTATAATACCTATAATAGTTATAATACATACATCTATATATTCATATACATCTACATATACATTTACATGTAGTTTATATATTTATATATATATATAACAGATACGTTATAATCATTCTTATTTTTTTTATAAAGCACGTATTTAAGCATGCATTACTATTATGGTCAGAAATATTCTATTTACAGAATTTATTTGTACAAAAAAACTTGTCGATCTTTCAAAAAATTTTCATTTTAAATCGGAGACTAAATGTGTACTATTTTAGAGATATATTAATATGTATGTATTTTTTATTTTATGTTTTTTCTTCTTTTTTCTTTTTTCCCTCGTTCAATTCTCTCTCTCTCTCTCTCTTTTTTTTTTTTTTTTTTTTTTTTGTTGTTATTGTTATTGTTAGTGTTGTAATTATAAAGCTTTATTTCTTATCTTTTTGTTATTGTTCTTGTAATAA
Organism: Cokeromyces recurvatus; assembly: GCF_025118155.1. Lineage (NCBI taxonomy): Eukaryota > Fungi > Mucoromycota > Mucoromycetes > Mucorales > Mucoraceae > Cokeromyces > Cokeromyces recurvatus. The sequence continues at coordinate 414,123 of NW_026251390.1, forward strand.
TTAAGACAAAAAGTATGTCACAAATACAAATGGGGAAACCAAGTTTACCTTCTATTCAATTCCTTTTACAAGAAAATCCTGGTAAAGAAAATAAAGATAAACAAATAAATATAAAAATAGAAAAAAAAAGGGGGGGTTCAAAAGATATGAATTAAATGTATTTTGTAGGCAGAGTCATATCACCACCATCACAAACTAATAATGGTAATAATTTTGAAACAAGGATATGTTCTTCACAACAACATAATAAAAGGCAATTGGGCCATAGAAGTTCTCGGAGTGTGAGTAGTCTTCCTTCAGACCTTCAAAATTTATCGCTTCAAGGACCTGAAGATATTATGCCTCAACAACGACAAGCTTCACCACCAATACAAACACAAGTGCCTTATAATAATATATCATTTCCTACAACAACAACAACAACAACAACAGAAAAACCACCTAGTTGGATGCTACCAAATGATAGACCGCCTTCTATTATGAATAATTTACCTATTTCTACTTCTTCATTATCACCGCCGTTAACATTCAATCATAATAATAGAAGGAAATCAGCCTTTAGTGACAATCGAGGACATGGAAGATCTGTATCTGAATTTACTTTACCTCCTTTAAATTCTGATAATAATAACAATATACCGCCTTCACTACCACCTACTCGTAAATATAATCCACCTTCCAGTATGACTACTCGTACACACAGAAGAGCCGTGTCTGCTAATACAATTGATTTTATGTTAAGTTCTTCATCTCATTCATCTATTCGCTCTCAGTCCTACAGTCCTCAAGAGCCATCTTTAACTATGTCAAATCGACAAATACATTCCACTAATTATACCTTTTTTGATCAAATATCTTCTTCTATTGTACCCTTAGATGTAAAAACGAATACTAGAAGTCACACTAATACGAATATGATTCATCATGATATTGGCATTAATAATAATAATAACCTTAATAATATTCCCAATAATAACACAAGTCATCATACCAAGGGAAATCATAGCAATGTGAATAACTCAACCACAGTAGAATCGAGTGGACGTTATATTTGCCCTTATTGTCAAAAAAGATTTTCAAGACCTTCTTCATTAAGGATTCATACTTATTCGCATACAGGTGAAAAACCATTTGTATGCACTGAACCAGGCTGTGGAAGACATTTTAGTGTACAAAGTAATATGAGAAGACATTTGCGTGTACATCGATTAGGACGTTCTGCAAATATGAACAATACTAATAGTAGCAATACCACTACTTTAGAGACAACAAATGAAGAAAACGAGTTAATTTAGGAGTCATTCTATTTATATACATGTATATTTGTAGTGGGCGTATTATTATTATTAATATACAAAAAACAAACAAAAAAAAAGACCCTTTTATATTTATAATAGATAAACACACACACACATACACATACACACACACACGTACATACATATATATACACACACACATACACACACATATATACACACATATACACATACGTATATATATAAATATACATATATATTATACATGTTTAATAATATACATACTAATAATAAATAAAAATAATGATGTGTTTGAAGGAAGAATAGGATGATGTTATCTATATGAAAAAATGACGTTATAAATGTGAGTGTATAATAATAATAAAAACATGAAAGATAATAATACCTACATACAATAATGTCTATTTTCATTTCAATGATTCAAACATATAATCTTTAAGGGCTTGAAACCAATTCTATCTTGTTATTAACAACACTATTATTTATAATAATAAAAAGGGTTCAATTACAATTAAGAAAGGATATTACGTAATCCGTTTATTACTAAAGAAGAAGCAAAAAAAAAAAACATCTTCGTCATCATCAGCTCTATTTTTTTTCCGCTTTTCAGATCGAAGAAACTCAATTATTGTATCTAGACTTTGTTTACTGTTTGAATTTATAGAATGAGAAACGCTTCCTGTTTCTTCATAATTGACTGATTTTTTTTTTTTTTTTTTTTTTTTTTTTTTGCAGTCTTATTTTTTTTTTCAACTCAGTAAAATTATGCATAAACTAATAAAAAAGGGCTAAATTTTGTTACCAACTCAAGAAGCAGTAACAAAGAAAAAAGAACATATTTATTCAAGGGTTTCTCTATTTACAAAATGATAATGCAAAAAAAAAAAAAAAATAAAATAAAATAAAATAAAATAAAATAAAAATAAAAATAAAAAAATATAGGCTTCTTTTTTATATACAAAGTTTTAGTTTTTTTTTTCTTGTTCCGCCTTTTTTTTTTTTTTCTTTATATTTTTTTTTTCTTTATCTTTACCTTTAATTTTTTTTTTTCAATAAAAAATAAACTCAGAATGGATGGTTCACAACATCCACTTGTAGTATCGAATACACCACCTTTACGTGGTCCAGTTGATTCACCTGCGCTTCCTGAAGCAGAAGAAATGGCTACCAATTTAAAAGCTCATAGAGGCAGTATGTCTTTAGCAACCACTCAATTTGAACAACAAACACCTAATTCGTCTGCATTACGTGGTCGATCTAAATCCTTGGCTACTGTTGGTTTACACGGTTGGCAACAGCCTCGTCTTCCTTTAGATTATTTTTCTCCCGGAACTACCTCAGGTGTTCCTTTCAAAGCAAGATCTTGGGAACCTACTTTAGAAAAAGCCATTCGTGCGATCGTCTCTATTAAAGCAAGTCATGTTAGAAGTTTTGATACTGAAACTTCAGGTAAAGAGAAAAAATAAAAAACAAAAAAACGGAAATAACATATATATATACATACATGTATATATCCATTATTATTTATTATTAACCAAACGTATTAATTAGGTGGATATACTGCTACTGGCTTCATTGTCGATGCTTCACGCGGCATCATCTTGACAAATCGTCATGTTGTTTCACCTGCTCCTATTGTAGCTCAAGCTGTATTGACAAATTATGAAGAAGTTGACCTTAAACCCGTTTATCGTGACCCAGTTCATGATTTTGGTTTTATGCAAGTAGGGTGGAAAAAAAATTAACTAATATAATCCAAAAAAAAAAAAAAAAAAAAAAAAAAAACTTAGTCGAAAGCATTATGTAATAATTATTCTATTGTTTAGTTTGATCCTAGTCGTGTTAAATTTATGGAATTGGAGGAAATTAAACTTAGCCCAGAAAGAGCTAAAGTGGGTTTAGACATTCGAGTTGTAGGGTAACAATATTTGTTTATTTTTATTTTTTATTTTAAAACTGCGAATGGAACTAATTTTTTTTTTTTCCATAGTAATGACGCTGGTGAGAAATTAAGTATTTTGGCAGGTACATTAGCAAGATTGGATAGACGTGCTCCTGAATATGGTATTGGTGAATACAATGATTTCAATACATTTTACCTTCAAGCAGCTTCAGGTACAAGTGGTGGATCATCCGGTAGTCCTGTTTTGGATATTGATGGACATGCTGTTGCTTTAAATGCGGGTGGTGCAAGTCGTGCTTCATCTTCTTATTATTTACCTTTGGATCGTGTCTTACGCGCATTAAAATATATTCAACGTGGAGAACAAGTACCTCGTGGTACGTTACAGACTGAATTTGAATATTTACCTTATAATGAAGTACGTCGTCTTGGATTGAAAGCTCATATTGAAGAAAAGGTACGCCACAAATTCCCTGAGGAGACTGGTATGCTTGTTGTTCGATCTTTGCTACCCAAGGGACCGGCCGATGGTATTCTTGTACCTGGTGATATCATCATTGGCTGTAATGGTAAAATGGTCCCTCATTTTATTGCCTTATTTGCTATTCTCGATGACGCTGTGGGTCAAGAAATAACATTAACCATCAGTCGTGGTAAGAAAGTACAAGAGGTCAGAGCAACAGTACAAGATTTACATTCAATTACACCAAATCGATTTGTCGAAATTGGTGGTGGTATCGTTCATGAATTATCTTATCAGTTAGCAAAGTCATACTCTCAACCTACAGGCGGCGTCTATGTTGCTACATCAGGCCATATGTTGGCTAGTGCAAGTGCTTGGCGTAAAAGTATTATTGTTAGTGTCAATAATATTCCTACACCTAATTTAGATGCTTTCATTGAAGCCATGAAGACTTTACCAGATGGTGCTCGAGTTCCTATTAGGTAAAGAAGACAGTATATATATAAAAAGCATAAATTCTAATCCAAAAAAAAAAATTACATATATGAATACATAGATTTTATGCTCTTCATAAAGCTTATAAAGATAAAGTCATGATTATGCATGTTGATAGACACTGGCATAAATTTAGATTAGCTGTTCGTAATGGTAAGATTATAAAATACAATGAGAATGAAATTCCTCGTTTCTCGTCCTCCTCCTTCTCTATTCCTCTGTTAACTTGTTATCATCATTAGATTTAACGGGTGTTTGGGACTTTAGTGATTTCTCACCACCACCTTCAACCATTCCTTATTCGCCTTCCACTGCTACTTTCCCACCTTTGGATGGTTCTTTAGCACTTGCTGAAAAATTAATGCCATCCTTTGTCGCTATTGACTTTTATTTACCTTACTTGGTAGATGGTATGAAAGCTACACAATTTTATGGTACAGGCTTTATTGTCTCTACACAGCCTCCTTTAATTCTTTGTGATCGTGATACGATCCCTATTGCTATCGGTGATATCTTTATCACCTTTGCCAATTCTATCATCATCCCCGGTCGTCTTCTCTTCCTTCATCCTTTCTACAATTTTGTCCTCTTAACATACGATCCATCCTTCATCGGCAATACGCCTGTAAAGCCTATTGAATTTGCAGATCGTCAGGAACTGAATCAAGGGGATGAAGTTAATTTTATTGGTATCGGTAACGACCATTCAGTTGTGATGAAAAAGACAACGGTTTCATCCGTATCTAATATTGGTACACGTGAGTGCTCTCCACCACGTTGGCGTGCGATGAATGTGGAGGGTATCAAGATTGATGATTCTCTTAATTCACAAGGTGGTTTAATGACCAATGATGAAGGTCAAGTCTTGGCATTCTGGATCAGTTACTCATCACAGAACGAAAAGGGTAAAGATATTTCCTTTATGTCAGGTCTCTTGGCTTCTCTTGTAAAGCCAACCATTGAAAAATATCTTCAAGAGGGTGAAAAGATGATGACCTTTAAAGGTTTAGATGCTGAGCTTTGGACGATGCGTATTGCTGCCGCACGTACGTTGGGTCTAAGTGATGCATGGGTGAAGAAGATTGAAGAAAGTGGTTCATCACGTCATACTTTGTTATATGTCTTGAACATTCTTGATGAACGCAGTGCATGTGCCAAGGTGCTTCATGTCGGTGATGTCATCTTGAGTGTCAATGGCCAATTAGTGACCCGCATGTGTCACATGACTTTTATTCATGAACACGATGAAATAGATATGGTTGTTTTACGTGACGGCAAAGAAATCGAAGTCAAAGTGCCCATGTCAGAGTTCAGTGGTTATGAAACAACGCGTGTCATTGGTTGGCAAGGTGCGCTTATCCAACGTCCTTATAAGGCTGTTTTAGAGCAAGTACGTAATGTCCCAGCTGGTGTCTATGTTTCCTGCACACTTTATGGTTCACCTGCCTCTAACGTACTTCGTCCAGGCGTCTGGATTGTTGAAGTACAAGGTAAACCAGTCAAGGATCTGGATCAGTTCTTAAATGTTGTTCATGAGTATGAAACTGAAATGACACGTCGCCGACGTTCTAGTTACATTCCACCTGTACAACGTACAGCTGAAGAACGAGCAAAAGATCAAGAGGATGAAAGAGCCATGATACCGGATAACTCGGACGATGAAGACGATGACGATAACGACGAAGGATATATTCGTATAAAGACAGTGAGTCGAAATGAAACAGTTCGTGTTGTTGCCCTTAAACTTGATTTACATTATTGGGATTCATGGCAATTAGTTCACGACGATAGCACTATTTGTAATTGGGTATCTAAAGATGCTTAAGAAAAAAAAAACAAATCCATTTATTTCAAATATAACTGTATAATCTTCTTTCTTTTTTGTTTTATATACAATGAATTTAGTTTTTCTTTGTCCTTTAACATTAATTATGTAAATTAAATATAAATTATTATTCTACTACACAGTATATAATAATAATAAAAAAAATGAATATGAAAAATGCATTTATTACAATTATATGACCCATTCCTTTTTAGCATTGGTTAACGACGACGTGGCGATGGCGATCTAGAATATCGACGTGGTGAAGGGGATCTAGAATAACGACGTGATGGCGATTTGGAATAGCGATGCGTAGAACTACGAGAAGGCGATGATCGAGAATAACGTTCTGAAAAAGATTTAGAATATCTTCTGGATGGTGATCTAGAAGAGCGTCGAACAGGTGATCGTGAATTGCGTCTAGAAGATGATTTTGACCTGTCTCTACTTGATCTATATCGATCCTTATCTTCATCTTTCCTTTTACTACTACTGCTACTTTTATGTCGATGATGTCTACTACTGCTACTATGTTTATGCTTACTGCTTTTATCTTTTCTGGATTTTTTTTCTTTTTTCTCTCTAAAATAGCTTGCCATAGGATCTTCATCGTCAATATCATCTTTGGTTTCTTGTTCAGACTCTTCCTCTTTTTCGCCCACTTTTATAAAAGATTTTTAAAGTACATACATTGTGTCTTTAGAAATGAATATTAATTTTTTTCTTAATTTACCTTCAATTAATTGTGGAGCAACATTCATTTTTGGTTCATCATCTTCTGATTCTTCCTCACCTTCTTTCTTTGGTTTTTTCGGTCCAGTCAGAGAATGATCAACACGTAAAGTACGTCCTAAAACCTATTATTCAAAATGTTATTTTTATGTTCTTTATAAAATAAAAGTAAAGCTTTTAGACTTACTTTGGCACCATTTAGATTATCTACAGCCAAGATAGTGCTACGTTGATCTTCATACTGAAGAAATGCAAATCCTTTTGATTTCCCACTTTTTCTGTCACGAATAAGTTCAATATGAATAATCTCACCATATCTAGATGTACATGAATTAGATCCATAAAAATAAAAAGTGGAAAGAGGGAAAGTCAATCTTTATATATACTTTACTGTGAAAACATGCAAACAACATCACCTTCAGTTAAATCATATGGTAAACCACCAATGTAAATCCATGCGGAATTTTTATATTGTGCATGCCAGGAACTAGAATCACTCCAAGTGCCATTTGTAATCTCTCTCTGATTTATTCTTTGAATTTCTTTAACAACACTATTTTGATCAGTTATTTTTAGTTTGGCATTTATATACAAGTAATATTATGCTTATTTTATTACTTCATTTTATATCAGATTTAAATACTATTAGGAAAAAAAAAAAAAAAAAATAGAAATTATAGACGTCTAGAAACACTTCTTTTTTGGAATTCTTGTGAACTCTCCGATAAATTGTTATTATGAAGATTCATTATTTAGAGGAATAATGACTCTATTCTTGCATAATTCATTATTTACAATTTTTATTTTTGCTTTCAATATATTCATATATGAAGAAGCTATAAGTAATGATCTGCTTCAGCTGTCTGATAGCAAAGAAATGCTTTGTTAAACAGGCTGCATAATTTAGTAGTCTTCTATTAGTGTGGCTTATTACATAATGAAAAGATATAATTGGTATTTTTTTTTTTTTTTTTTTTTCATTGTGTGTACTGCATAACAAAATCACCCAAGTCTTTGTAGTAATCACCCCGGTAGTACAAAAAAACTTTTAAATACTTAAAAAGAAATCAATTTTATTATTATCATTTAAGCGTTTGAAGCATTTAAAAATTTTTCGTTATCAATACGGTATTGCTGTTTAGCGGCTTCTGCTTTATCCCTGAAAACCTATTTATATACATATTAATTGATTGATTGATTGATTTCTTTTCTCTCTCTCCTATTCATAGCAATCTATCTTTAATTTACCTTTGCTTCACTTTCACTTAATTGCCTAAATCTCTTTGCAGCTTCAACTGCTTGAGTTGAAACACGAGCATCCTTAATAAGAGGGTCATTGGTAGCACGAAGATGTTCAATGAAATACAAAAAGGCACTCATTGGACGTTTAGGCTGTCTAGGATCCTTTAAAAGATTTAATTTATACTTCTTTCTTAATACATTTTCTCGACGAAGTTCTTCAGATGAAGCATTGTTAATAGCCGCATGGTAGGCATCTAAATGAGCCTTTGATTCTTGTTGAAATTTTTGTTGATAAATCTAGTATACATATAAAAGAATTAAATTTTTTATATTTATGCATAATATATTTTATTTATTTTACCTGTTTTTCACCGTCACCAAGTGCTTTCCATTTAGCACTTAATTCTTTAGTAACTGATCTAATATCAACTTTTTCATTAGAATTCTTTAAATCTGAAATGTTTTCACGGAGAAAGATTTGCCAAGCACTACGGGGTTTAGCAGGAACATTTGATAAAACTATTGATAAAAATGAGTTATAGAAACAAAACAAAACAAAAAACACGTATACAAAGATATATGATTTAAAGTGTAAACAAAAATACTTTACTACTTGTGAACTTTTTGGGGTGAAGAGTACGAAGAGAAACGTAGCTACGAGTCTGAATATTTAATTGAGCAAAGGATTTAGCCAAAGACATATTAAACAATAAATAAATGGAAAAAGAAGATAAATAAATAAATAAATAAATAATTAAAAAAAAACGTATAAATAGTTTAAGAATGAAGTACTGATTTTGAATACATAATGCTGTGACGTAAGAAATAATTATTACTTCAAGTTCAGACGATTTAGCTACGATTAAATTCTGAGTTTTATTATTATTATTTTTATTTTCAAAACTTTTGACAATGAGCATGTAGCGACGAAATAAATGCGCAATATTGCCCGAGCCAGTTATAGAGGGGAAATAAGAATAAAAACCTTCCTAAAGGACAAGAAGGAAAAAGAAAAGAGCATTATTCTGGAACTAAGAGAAAATATAAGGAGGATAAAGCGAAAAAAAGTGAAAAGAAACGATTTAAATACAAATAAGACTAAAGTGACCAGGAAGACACACACTATTACTTGGACAGCCGATTCAGCAGCTTGAGACCAGGATCGACAGGATCAGGAGGAAATTCATCGTGGAAGTAGTAATCAAGTTCATGTAGAATTGTACAAAGAATAGACCATAAAGTATACCAGCTCGTACAATCAGAAGGACGATGAGGTTTATGTAGTGGAAGCAAGTTGAGGAGGAACGAGATGGATCTTCGACTGAAGTAGGCATGTAGAGACGATTATGTACATGTAAGCACTCAATAGCATGTTGCCGGCTCCAATTATGAGACAGATGAAAGATACATTCTTTAGGTTTACCACCCGGTAGCCAGCCAAGTCGCCATCGAAGCACTCGGCTACGTTCTAAGGTTCACTTATGGGTACAGTGCGTCCGCCGTCAATTGGACAAATTTTTTGAAAAAGCTGGTCAGATTTTTGAATAAATTTGCCTACTTTTTTGAAACTCAATTGGGCCATTTTATCTGAGGTATATTTTGTTACTTTTTTTTTATACCATTATTTCGAGATTATTTTTCAAATGAACATGAATATTTTTTATGAAGATAGTGCTGGTAATCTCATTGATGAACAGGGCGAGCAAGCAAAAACATATGTTGAAGAAAAGTCATTTCGTTTGAAAAGATTAACAGATCTACGAAAATACATTAAGAATAAGGATCTCCAATTTGAAACGATCAGTTCAGACGATACAGTCATGAAAGAGGCTAGTCCAAAGAAAGAAAGACCTCTTGAGTATAACGTTTATACAATGGAAGACCGTAGACGTTACTTTTATTTTTTGAAAGAAAAACTCATGAAACCAAAAGATGCAGCCATAGCCGCAAATGTAAACTACAACACAGCTCGCAAATGGAAAAAGGCTTACGAAGATGATTCGGAAAGGAAGATTCCTATCAAAAAGACGAATCTGAATCCCAACAGACCAGTCAGTCAACTGAACGAAGCTCATAAGGTCTATCTAACCAGTTTTTTTGATGATGACTCAACTGCAACAATCCAGGACGCAGTTGAAAGCTTGACAGCCAACTTTGCTGGCTTACAAATAAAAAAAAACAAGAGTAGCCGAGTTCATGAAGGAAGAATGTAATCTCAGTATCAAACTTATTAACCGGCGCCCTCTTGCCAGAAACAAAGATAAAAATCTTAAAGGTCGTGCTAAGTGGGTTGAGAAATTGATCAGCAATGGCGTCAATTATCTCGACAATTGTATATTTGTTGATGAGTCCGGGTTTGATATTAATATGCGTCGTAGTCGTGGTTGGTCACAGCGCGGTACGAAAGCAACTACCACAACTCCCTCCACCAAGGCTACCTCACATACTGTTCTTGGTGCAATATCAGCTAATGGTGTCGTCAATGTGAGTATGCGAGAATCTGGAAATGTTAAGAGAAGGAAAGTTGTAGGGGCCAAAAAGAGAAAGGCTCCTGAAGATAAATTAACCATTCCCAGTGGCACTACTGGCGATTATTATCTTTTGTTTCTTAACGATACTATGGATATTATGGATGAGTTCCCAGAAATGAAAGGATTTTTTATTGTTGTGGACAATGCTCCAATTCATATTCCTGCTATGATTGACCCTGTAATTGTAAGTCGGGGCTCTAAGCCATTATACCTTCCTCCCTACTCGCCCGAACTCAACCCAATAGAACAATTTTGGTCTATTCTTAAGGGAAAAGTAAAGCGAACTAAACTTAATGACGTTGAAACGCTTACTTCAAGAGTTATTGAGGCCAGTGAAGAAGTACCTGTTGAGCATCTTCAAAATATTATTCAACATTCCGTAAACCAGTTTAGCAATTGCTTGAATAAGGTCCCTCTATAACTTTCCTTTAACATTATTTAAGGTATAATATTTTCAAAAAAAAAAAAAAAAAAAAAAAAAAAAAAAAAAGATCCAGATGAATTTCAAACAAATGACTAATCGAGTTTCAAAAAAGTGGGCAAACTTATTCAAAAATCTGACCAGCTTTTTCAAAAATTTGTCCAATTGACGACGGACGCACTGTATTCAAACAAATATATGGCACTACACTACCTCGTCAGACATCCTTTTCCTACTTGAGTATCTCTATTAGCCCTGGTGGTCTCTTGAACACAGCTGAATTAGTGCAGAACAATATTAATAAGGCGCTTCAAACCATGAATCAAATGACGTCCCTTGGTGTCAATCACAAAGGTTTTGATCGGCTTCTCTCTGTCCGTTTTTACACTCAAATAGTATGTGCTCAGCTTGAATATGGCCTCGCTATTAACTCGGTCTCTGCTACTCAAATCACAAAATTAGAAGCATGTCAAACACAATGTATCCGAAAAATTTTTGGCGGTAGTACTCGGTCCTCAACTAAAGTTATGTTGCACTTGGTCAACCTGCCCACAATGAAGGAACGTGTTCACCTCCTGCAAGCTAAATTCTTACTTCGGTCTATCTACTCTCCGAACGATACTCTTGTTTCCAAGTTTTTACCACATATACGCCCCTCTTCAAGCCATTCTCAATGGTATAAGCTTTCGAAAACACCTATCTGGCAACGGTATACTGCTTCTTTTGACGATAATATTTATGATCCTCGTGCTTTTGCTGGTATCTGTAAAGCATACCTGAAAGATAATCTTAGTGATCGACGAAACAGTAAGAATGCCGTTCTCTTGTCTGCCTGCCGTCCTACCCTAGGTATCGATCCTATCCTCTGGTTACCTATGTCAAATGCAGAACGCAGTCGAATAGTCCGCTGGCGTCTAGGTTGGTTACCTGGTGGTGCCCCTAAACCATGCTTATTTCATCCTAATGAATTGTTCACAAGATCCCATGCTATATGGTGTCTACATATGCATCGAAGATTGCAAATGCCGTTGACCGAACCCGACCCTTTGTCCTTCCTCTTAAATAAGCTGCCAATTAAACAAAAACGCATGCCACCAATCGCATCAGCTTCCAACTCATCTGACTTTCCCGCCTGGAAGATTCGTTGGCCTGCTATATGCCTTCTACTTTTTGAACTTGACTATCTCCATCATGGTAAACTTCCTCCAGAAACTGCCCCCCTTGGTACAAAGCTTGTAAACTGGCTACGTAACCCTGAATCTAGTATTTATTGATATATCTTGCTTTTCCTCTTCCCTTCTCTTTCTTTTTTACCCTTTTGCCTATCAAAAGGTTTTTTAGTACACTTTATCCTTTCTTGAACTGACCCGGGCAATCCAATACGCCAGTATTATGTGCTCACATGGGTTGTTTAAATTTTTGTTATAAAAATTTTTGTTATAAATAAAATAATTCTTAATCGTATTCAAACAAATAAAACGTATTCAGTAATGCGCATAAACACAAAAGAGGTATTCGTTACACGACAATCCAAAACCAGCGTTTATTAGTCTACGTAACAAAGTTTTACTTCACTTTTTCTCACTTCTTCTCATTAACAATGAAAGATCGCTCCGATTATAAAGCCACCTTCAAATCACCAAAAGATAAATATTTAAAATTCTTCTGTGAGAAGCCAGCTTCTAAGTGGTCTTTAAAAAATTTTCGTAAGCATTTTAAAGGTTTTAGTAAGGATCCTGCAGCAGTGTATGAGTCAACTCTGCAAAAGGTAAGAAATCATTCAAAGGGCATCCCTGAGCCTATTTTATTGAAGATTGACGCGCAACTACACATGCTCAAAAACCCAACCTCTGAGCCAACTCCGATATATTTATTCATATACAAAATGGCCTTTTTTCAAACTTTTCTAACTGTATACTTTAGACAACTATAAATATCGGCAACTACTACGTGCATCAGGGAAAAGGTGATTTAATAGTAAACAACAGTCCAGAAGAGCCACATAAGAAGAAGCAGAAAGTAAGAATAATACTATATGTTTATTTTTCAACAAGAAGAAAATAGCTTTCTCGATCTCCTAACGTATCATCTACTTTAGGTTTATCATGACGAGCAGGAAGAAAGAGGCCCTGATTTTTATGATCAGTTGATTTCCTTTTTTGTTGATAAGGAGTCAGATAAAAACTTTCACAAGTACAGGTACATATCAAAGAAAAGGGACGAATTTACTTCTTGTACTAATTTGCAATTCCTAGCCCTGAAAAAAATGGAGTGCTAAAGATCACAAAAAAACCAAAGTCAAGGCTTCCTATGAGCACCAGTATTATTCAACTAAAGAGCTTCATTGAGACCTTACTGTATAATGTAATATATACATATATACTCGAGATTCGATAGCTTACTTTATTATAGGCTTCCACCGAATTGGCGAATAATATTGAAAATACTAGGAGTCTGGTAGAGTACAAAGCCGAATGTAAATTCGTGAAGAGAATCTTTTCAGTTATGTAGGTATAACAGCATTTTTATTTCTAAAAATCCATACTCATTCCAGGTTACTAGGGCTAACGTGGTTAACAAGTCGCCTTCGATGACGCATTCTGAGGCAACCTTTAATTACAAAATGCTTCATCCTTGTCTCGAAGCTACTGTTGACCTTCTTGGCCATGAGATTCATCCTGAACCCTACTACGTTCCCGGCGAAGAGCCTCTCGAGGCGATGATTGAACAGCTGGTTCTAACAGGCTCAAAAGTCGACCGCAGGAAAGTGTATAATGCTGATGGCATAATTCGGCTACGCGATTTTTATGACATTGAAGTTCTTTTGTTGGAGACGGCAGGCCACTTCCAGAATAAGGAAACGAGGAAAATTTGCTTCGACAACAGCAAAGGTATGTTCGCTCTCCTCGCCATGCTAAAAAGTACTGCTGATCGCTTTAGCCGTGCTACACTTGAGACTTTTCGAAATCTTAAGTTTTACTTTGTTCAGGCTAGCGGTAAGACAACAAGTAAAAAGGAAGGACAAAAAAAAAAAAAGAAAATAACTAACCGACCAAACCCTAAATATAGATGAGCATATTCGTCTTTGGTCAGCTCAGTATGCCAGCAATGGCATCTATAAGTTTGCTCTTGAGGACAAAGTTGAAGTAACAGAAGACAGACAGCAAGTCCAACAATCATCAGTCTCGCTGTTAGACTTTTTTTTCAATGTGAAGGTAATAATTTTCCAATTGTTTGAGCTATATAATAATTCTTATATGAACGGCTATATAGACTTGTTTAGCAAAGACTTTTACTGTGTTACAAAAACTTCAACGTGAGGATGAGGAAAACAACGTGGTCAGCAGCCAAGAAGTTCTACTTCCCGAAATTATTTGTCCTGAGATTTTCCGTTTGGCTTACAATACCCATGGAAAGGGTTTTGGAACGTAAAAAATTGAATAAGGTCTACATAATATATCTAATCAATAAATTTTAAAAAGCATTTCAGCTCTCGAGCTTTTCTTAACATTATTTAACATTGAGTTGTATTAACAGCTTATTACTGTGTGCTCAACCATTGAAATACAGCGCACTTGTTGCAATAAAGCTGCTGTTAACAGCTTTGTTGTTGATAGTCTAATTTACAGAAAGTTTTTGTGTTGAACCGAAGTAGAGAGCCAAGACCGCTTTTGTCATTCTCATCATTGATGAAAATTGCTACATCAATCAGATTCGCTTCTTCAACGACGCAACCAGGAAGAAGTTTATAGCCAAACTACAATTGAATATTAAAGAGCTCACAGGCGTTTATTGTCAATGAAATTCACACAATTCTTATATACTACTTTAGAACACTAGCTATCCAAAAAAAAAAAAAAAAAAAAAAAAAAAAAAAAAATTAGAATAAACTAAGATCAAAAAAATAAAAAGAAACTTCTGCATTCAAGTAGCAAAATATTTATGTATATTGAGAGAAAGTTTTCAATAGGCAGGAAGATAGACAGAATGTTTTTTTTTGTTACTAGTTTTAAGAGAAATGTAATTGATATTTGATTTCAAAGATAAGATGTATGGTGTTTGAACTAGGCAATAATATGTAAATTTTTGTACAAAATTTAAGACACAAGGATTATAGATATATACTAGAATATATGATAATGAACTGTTGTTTATTTTCTTTACATTATTTATTTGTTTCCGTAAATTAGAAGCTTTGATTGCCATATTATTAGGCTTCTTCATGATTTTCAAGCTATTTAATCAATCTAAGAAGAAGAATAAAAAAAAAGCTTCCTCCTCCAAATGCGTACTCAGTTGAAGAACATATGTATACATGTATGTGTATATTATGTACTAGCGATGTTATATATTATCATTCTGAAATTAAAGAAAAGCATATAATATGTTTTATATGTGCACAGATGCTAATAAGTTATGCAGAACTATGCTTTTAGTGAATTGTTTGTCAAGAATTTCTTATTCTTTCTCTATATTTTCTTTCCTTTTGTTATTATCAATATTGTCCTATCAACAGACAAACTCAAGAAGTAATATACTCAATTGAGGTATTTCATAGTTCTATAAATAATTCTACATTTTGAAGTGCTAAATTTACCGAAAACGTAAAGAATTTTATTGTTTTACGTAGTTTTGGATATAGAGAATTTGAAGAAGACCTAGAAAAAAAAGAAAGAGAGGACGGAAAAGTTATTAAACATTCCAAATAGCTCTTATCCCAAGTTTAAAAAACAAAAGTCTTTAGTCTTTACTAAATAAAAGATTTGTAAAATCAAGATAGACACAACAGTATTTAAAAATGAAGTAGGCGTCCTTTTCTTTTTCCTATACACTTGTACCCAAGAAACAGTATTGTCTTCCAAGTTGTTTCTTTTTTTTTTTGTAACTACTAGAAGATATTATTAATTACTTTAATCAACATGATTCTTAGTTATTATAAAAAGGGTTTTTAATTTCCTACCTCTTGCATTATGTGACACTATTTTTTTTTTTTTTTCCTGAGAAATGCGATAGATTAAATTTTAAAATGCGACTTTCTTTTTTTTCTTAGCTTTTCTTTCCAATTTTTTGTTATAAAAATAATGAATAATAATCCTTTTCGTAATAATAATCAAGCAATTAATAATGATTATTTATCACCCACTACGGGTAATCAACAGCCTCAACAACAAGTATATCAAAATAGTAACTTTAATAATGGTTATTTTCCTTCTCCTAATCAAGGATATCAACCACAACAATCATGGCAGCAAAATATGAATACCAATTCTCTTACTTCTCCTTCTACACTCATCAATCCTCCTTCCCTCCAACAACAAAATCCTTCTCCTTCACTACTTACAAATAACACTTTTCCTCAGCAGCTTCCTTCAACATTTACAAGTAGTCATTTTTCTCAGCAACAGCCTCCTTACTCAACATTCACAAATAATAATTTTCCTCAACCACAACAGCAAGGGCTCCAAACCTTTCCAACTTCTAATACTCTTCCAAGCCAACAACAGTATTCTTCTCCATTGACTTCAATGACTAATACACCTACTGGATTTCTTAATAACAATAGTAGCAGTAATAATCCTTCATATTATGGTCTCGGAAATATAAATACGACTACTATCCCAACACCTATGAATAATTATTCTTCATATCAACAACAACAACAACAGCCAAATAATAATTTTTACATTCCTTCTAATTTTGGCACAACGAGTAATAACAATAATAATATGTTTCAACAACCACTAAGGCATCCCCCTGTAGATGTAAGTAGCTTATTAAAAGGAACTGAAATTCGTCGTGTAGAATGTCCTGTTTGCCAAAAAATGCTTGAAGGCGATGATATGGCAATTAATCATCATGTAAACGAACATTATACATAAATATTGTGATTGTAAATAAATAAATATTAATGTTTTATTGGTTTTTTCCGAATAACGATTATTTACGCATCTATTTTTTTTTTTTTTTTTTTTTTGCGTTCCGACTTTTAAATTTTATTGATTGATAATGAAAGTCTAGCTGAGTGCGAGTAATTTGCATACCAAAATTAACCCTGACCAGCTCAACAGTGCAGTAAAAATACATATAATGCTCTTTTTTAATTCAGTGAATGAAAAGATAATTCATAATGATTGAGGCTTGAAAGGCATACTGTGGTGTATCAAATCTGTAAATGGTAAAGTTTGCTTAAAAACGAACCTAATGAGTTTTCCAGTATGCTAGCTTAGAGGGTGATTTGAAAGGCTGTGTCGGCAGCCTATTGCGGATATACTAAATAAAGTTAGCAATAGTTGTAAGGACACGTACACTCTAATACATGGAGACATTGTATGATATAAGTTTTAGTGAGCTTATGCTGTTGATATGAACAAAGTTTGGGTTTTCCACAAATTAGTCATCCTAAACGTCGTTGTAGAAGATGACTATGTTCAATAGGATGCATAGACAGCCAGGGAATCATCATTTTATACTTTTCATAACGATGACTGTTATTTTTTCTGTATATCAGTTTTTTTTTTTTTTTTTTTTTTTTTTTTTTTTTTTTTTTTTTTTTTTTTTTTTTTAGTTTGCGTACCAAGAAACACTACTTTTTTTTTTAAGGATAAAACTTATATTTATGAGATTATCCACTAAAGAATACGACTAAAAGCAAAATATCCATTAAAAAATGAGGTGGAATACTTGATCCAGCCGAAACAGTCATCTATACTAATCTACTTTACCAACTCAGTAATTCTATCACTCAAGTGTATTTACCTCCAGTTCTTGAGCTACTCTACCGTTATCTCTCTTTCTCTTCTTAGTGGAAATTCTTTTCTTCTGAACAGCCTTCGACTTTCGCAAGGTTAAGTCTATAATTCCTTTTTTTTTTCCCGCATACTGCTTCAATTATAGCAATAGAAACACCTCTGTCTGAAGAAAACACGATTTTAGCTTATAGACCACGCTTAAACCTCTTAAAACTTTGCTTGATATGCATACCAAATTCTGTCTCGTCAGTAAAAACGCAGTTACCATACCAATCCATTTTCTTATCACCCATTTATTCCAATACTTTCTTTCGTTGATATAAAGTCCTCTCGGACTTTCATACAGCGACAATTTTAATCAAACTCTTAAAAATGAGCGATGCATACTGAATAAGATATTTATGAAGGCTAGAAAGAGCGATTGACTTAATATTTGGGAAAATGAAAAACAATACATCTCTTGCTTCCCATAAGACAACGGTAGTGGCAATAATATAATATTGATAAAGGAAGTCGGTATTATTTGCCTTCATCTTCC
Organism: Cokeromyces recurvatus; assembly: GCF_025118155.1. Classification (NCBI taxonomy): domain Eukaryota; kingdom Fungi; phylum Mucoromycota; class Mucoromycetes; order Mucorales; family Mucoraceae; genus Cokeromyces; species Cokeromyces recurvatus. Next base: position 432,302 of record NW_026251390.1, read on the forward strand.
GATTATTTCCTTCTCTCCCAAATGTATTACCTTTTTTTTTTTTTAATACATGACAAGCACTTCTCTTCATTATCCTTATATGTTTTCACATAATGTTAGACTGTTCTTACAACTATTTTCATGGTTGGTCTCGTTTGTCTCACAAACATTCCTTGGTCTATAATAAGATCAAATGGCTCTTCTTGTATTTGGACAGGAAAATGGGAGCGATAGTATACCTCTAGCCTTTATAGTGGTAGTAGTCTTGGTGATAATTTTTGATTTATTTTTTTTTTTTTGACTCACCATCGTTAACTTTTGATGAATAGCTACAACCATTTTCTATTGTGGCTTATAAAAAGACCTGGAAGTCGACCGAGATCCATAATTCTTTTTATATCTGGCTGCCATTTTTACCATCCTAAAGCAATAATTTCATACAGATCTACTTGAACCTCTTCTTCTATTTCCCTTATAGTGGCTTCAGTAATTTCGTCAGAAATATTAAAGCAATACTATATATGTTCAGCAAATATATCATTTACATACATTTTAATTTTTAAAATCTTAGAAAAGGATAAATACGCAAAATGGAAAAAATTGATGCCAAAAAAACAGATGCGTGAATCGTTTGCAAAGCTTAATTATATATAAAAATATATAAATAAAAAATATACATGTATAAATTTATAAATATATATATATACTACATACACCACATGTTCAAATAAAAAAAATTGAATAAATTTATATAGATGTTTTTTTTTCTTACTCCTTTTTTTTTTCCTTTCAATATTAAAATGATATTACATAATGACAGATGAGAAAAGGAATAATAATAATATCAGTAATTATTCTATGTTAAAGGATAAAGAATATCAAAACATCAGAAATATTTCTTCTTTTTATCACCAACAAAATGATGTATCCAAGTTAGATACAATTTTCTCAAAATATCTATCAAGCAAAATACCTACAACTCGACAAACAATATTAACAATACCAAGGAAACTCTCATGTCATCAACATAATAAAAGAAGAATGATACACTATAAACGTCCCTCACGTATTCCGATTTTATCTACTCGTATAACAAAAAGGAGTCATACTACTAGACCTTCTTCCTCTGTAATACAACAGGATGCATTATTAGTACATGCACTTGAGAGAATTCATATATCACCAAATAATTTGATAAAGAAGGAAAAGAATTAATAAAGATATTTTATTTATTTTGACTATTCTCTTGCTGTGATGGTATTTTTGTATTTTCTCCTTTAACTGCTAAACATAGAAAGCAAGCCAATAAACTAAATGATATATATGAAGAAAAAAAAAAGGAGAAGAAGGGATTTTTGTTATTGTTTATGACTATAATAATCTTCCTTTATATATTTATATACACATATATGAATAGTTACCATGCTAAACAACAAGATGTATTTTTTGTTGGTTTAGGCTTTTTATTAAATGTAACTGATTCTGGTGTTGGCGTAGGTTCAAATGCTATATACAAATATGTATTATTAGTATTTGATAAAATTATATATAAATATAATATACATGATGTATATAAAGGCGGATTCGTCACTTGTGGTGTATAATATCTCTCTGGTGACTTTATTTCAATAGTTTTCTTTTCTTCAGTCATATATGTGTAGATAAAATTAAAAGAAAGATAGAAAGAAAACAAAAGAAAGGTATTATATGTTGAAACAATTATTATGTATGTAATGATGTTACACATTGAAGTAACAATAAACAATGATCTCAAGTTCTAATAGTAGCTATATTTTCGGAATTATATCGGGATCTGACAACATACAGTTGAATCAATGACAAGCCAAAAACCTGATAGAATGATAAATAAAATAAAGAGAGGGTCTAATAGATTCATAATGCTTGATAAACATGCATCTCTGTTTATAGTTTTAAGTGTACATACTATTGTTATTCAAGACACATATTACGTATCACTGTTGTCTTAATCATCACCTAGAAACCAATTGTTATTGTTTTTGGCAACAGAGTTACTAAGACAACTATCCATTGAATTACAAATCATTATTAGTTTTTTTTTTTCCATTTTTGTATCATAAATATTAAAATATCAATTATCTTTAGACCTTTACTTTGTTGTCGGTATTCAAAGCTTAAATCAAAATTTTGATACTATAGAAACATTATATTCTTATCTTATAGTATGCAACATATATCTTGTAAAGTAATTCGAATAAAAGAGTATATTGAGGAGAGGGGTTTTTTTTTTTACTATCAAGTAGCTTGATCTATTGTCACATATAAACTTCGTTTATTTCCACCTTATTCTAGTTTATTAAAATTTTGTTCTCTTTCTTTATTTTATCTGTTCACATCAAAATATGTCAAGTATATGTCCATTTTACTGCTTTATATAAATTCTATTTTATTCACAAATTAGAACAATAATACTTTGCAAAGCATGTTTCATTAAATCTTACAGGAAATAAGGGAATTTTATTGAAATGAGTTTATAATAGCACTCTCCATTTTAGCGTATATAATGAATATTTTATAATAGACAAAAAAAAAAAAAAAAAAAAAAAAAATAGAGATACCAACTTTGTAGTAGTTATAGTCTAATCATAATGTTTTAAAATAGAGTAAATGTTTTTTATTGTATCCATGTTTTAAAAACTATTATTCGTTTAATAACTTTACACGAACTGCTTATGAAAGAAAAAAGTAAAGAACAACATGAATACAGTCGAATTGTATATGTATAAAAAATGTATATACCTTATATAATTGTAATATTTTATGGGTCAAAGTGCAACGCTGTGCTGCTTTTGAAAATAAAACCAACTGCTAAAATAACAAAATAGCAGAAATAAAAGAAGTAATGACTCACCGTATTCAAAATTTATGGAAGATTATTTGTCTTTCGTGAATCAAAATCAAAAAAGATAAGAGATAAGGATTATAAATATGAATGGTCTTTTTTTTCCCCATATAATAGTTGTTCTTCTTTTTTAAAAATAAAATTAATTAAAATGAAGGACAAAAATATAAAAAAAGGCATAAATGGTAGTATAACTTCGTCTGTTGATGAGAACAACGAAAAGGTAATATCCTCCTCTTTTAATAACAAAAAGAAGAAGAAGCAGCAGCAGCAGACAACAAAAAAGAAAAAAGCTACAGTCTCCATGTTAAAGTTATTTCGTTTTGCAACACCAATAGAGCGATTTTTGATTTTGATAGCTACTCTATTTTCTATCGGAGCGGGTGCTCTTCAGCCAGCGGCGATTCTCGTCTATGGGTCGTTTATTACAAATCTAATCGATATATTATTTGATTCAAGTTCAATGTTAGATAGAACTTTGCCTATGATTCATATCATGCTTTATTTGGGTACAGCTTCTACCATTGCTGCTTATATCTCTCAATGTTTATGGATTCTTACAGGTGATAGTCAAACACGACGAATTCGGTCGCTATATCTTCATTCAGTATTAAGGCAAGACATGAGTTGGTTTGATAAAAATACTGATGGATCATTGAATACTCGATTAGCCTCTGATACTCAAATTATTCAAGATGGGATATCCGAAAAATTTGGATTATTAGTCTCATTATCTGCTCAATTCATAGCTGGTCTTATTGTTGCTTTTATCAAAGGTATAGGATATATATAACTATTTACATTATCATTGAAAAAAAAAAAAAAAAAAAAAAAAAAAAAAAAAAAGAGAGAGAGTGAATGAATTTGGGAGGGGACTTATGTAACTAACTATTTATTTACTTTTACAGGTTGGCGAGTAGCGATAATCATGTTTGCTCTCCTTCCTTTAATTTTTGGAAGTGGTCGATTTTTGGCCCATTTCCTTACAAAATATTCATTTGCTGCTCAACATACTTATGCTCAAGCAGGTGCAGTTGCTGAACAAGCATTCCAATCCATTCGAACTGTTTATTCATTTTCACTTCAAAAAAGGTTTTTAAAGCGTTATCAAGAAAAAGTGGATGAAGCATGTAGATTTGGTGAAAAGCGTGGAATTTCTATGGGGATAGGTTTTGGTTTTTTATTTTTTCTCTTGTTTTCTTCATTTAGTCTAACCCTTTGGTATGGTTCAACTCAAGTTATAAAAGGTAACATGACAGGTCCGGATGTTTTTGTTGCTTTTGTAGCTATGATGATAGGTAAGCTTCAATAAAAAAAAATCAAGTATGTTTGCATATAATATATAATAGATGTATGTATATATATTTGTCATTTAAGGTAGTATAAGTCTTTTAAGGCTCCCACCTAATTTATCGGCTGTATCAAGTGCTTGTGGTGCTGCATTTAAAGTATTTGAAATTATTGATCGTATTCCCGACATTGATCCTGATTCTAAAGATGGCCTTATCTTGGATGGTTTTATTGGCTCTATTGAATTTAAACATGTGTATTTCAAATACCCTACTCGTCCCGATATTACCATCTTGAAAGATTTAAACTTAAAAATTAATCCTGGTCAAACTGTCGCCTTTGTAGGTCCATCTGGTTCTGGAAAATCCACTACAGTTCAACTTGTGCAACGTTTTTATGATGCCCTTTCAGGTCAAGTCATCCTATCTGGTCATGATATTAAAGATTTCAATGTTCAGTGGTTACGCCAACAAATAGGTGTTGTCTCTCAGGAGCCTGTATTATTCAATATGACAATTCGTCAAAATTTACTTATGGGAGTTCAAGAAGATGTTCCTGAAAGCTTAATAATTCATGCATGTAAGGAAGCCAATTGTCATACCTTTATAACTCAATTACCTCAAGGCTACGATACTTTGATTGGTGAGCAAGGTAATACGTTATCAGGTGGTCAAAAGCAACGTATTGCTATTGCTCGTGCTATATTGAAAAAGCCTACTATCTTATTATTAGATGAGGTAATTTATTCTAAACTAATATATGTATATATGTATATGTATTAACTTTATATATACATATGTAAGTTTAGGCCACTTCTGCTCTAGATACTCAATCAGAACGTCTTGTACAAAATGCACTTGATAAAGCATCTGCTACTCGCACTACTATTGTGGTTGCACATCGTCTTTCAACTATCATAAAAGCGGATCATATTGTTGTATTTGATCATGGTGTTATAGTTGAACAAGGCACACATTCTGAATTAATTGCATTTGAGGGTGTTTATGCCAACCTTGTTAGAAATCAGGCTATTGATATCAATCAAAATGGCGTCTCTAATGAAATAAAGAATAAGGACTATGAGCATGATGACCTTCTTCATCAAGAGGAAATAGAAATTAAACAACAGCAACAACAACAAAAGAAGGCCAATGATAAAAGAGATAGTTTAGAATGTCCTAATATAGATCATTTAACTCGTGATGGATTGATTATAGAAATGGAAAATGAAAAAGGAAATGGATCAGAAAACATTTTTATCGAAAGGATAGATGCGTATGACTTGAGGATTGCTAAAGAAAAGAAGAAGAAGAAAATGATGAAAGAGGAGAAAGCACCTATCTGGAAGGTGCTGATGCATTTACGTCCTGAATGGAAATATCTTTTTGTTGGTGTATTTGGTTCTGCCGTAGTCGGTTGTATATTCCCCATGTATGCATATTCATTTTCACACGTAATTACTATACTTAGTGTCCCAAGTTATGAAATACAGCCTAGTCCCCTTGGTGGAACTAACCTGTATGCTTTTGTTTTTTTTATTGTTGCTATTTTCAGCTTTTTTGGACAGTTTATCCAACATGGATTATATGAAATTTGCGGTGAAAGATTTTCGAGACGTTTCCGCGGTGAGATTTTCGATGCTTATCTGAAACAAGAAGTTGGATTCTTTGATAATGAAGAAAACAATAGTGGTTCATTAACCACAAAATTAGCAATAGATGCTCGTAACGTTAGTGAAATGATTACCAAAGTATGGAGTGATGTTACTAGTCTTGTGGCTACCATTATTTGTTCCTTTTGTATTGCTTTTAGCTATAGTTGGGCTCTTTCATTGATTGTGTTATGTATGTCTCCACTCCTTGTAGCTGCTACATCCTATGAATTTCATATCCAACGTGGATTTGAAGATAATACTAAGAAAGCGAATGCTCAAAGTGGTCAAGTAGCTGGTGAAGCAATTAGAGAAGTAAGGACAATTGCAGCCTTAAATAAACAGGCTTATTTTGAAGAGCGCTATTACTATGCAACCGAACGTCCTCATCGGCTTGCTGTAAAAAAGGCTTATCTATCGTCTATTGCTGCTGGTTTAGGCAAAGGTATCTATATTTATACAAATGCATTGGCCTACTATGCTGGTACTCGTCTAATTCAAAGTGGTTTAATTGATTTCCAACAAATGTTTACTACTATGACTGTTATAATGGTTGCCTCTGAAAGTGTTGGTCGTAGCACAACATTTGCTAGTACATTTTCAAAGGGTAAACTTGCCGCTATAGCCGCCTTTGCTATCCTTGAACGCAAATCCAAAATTGATCCTGAATTAGAAGGTATTGAGCCTTCTGTTGATTCTATTCAAGGTGATATTGAATTTGAGAATATTAAATTTACTTATCCTGCTCGTCCAGATGTCAAGATATTTGATGGTGAGTTTATCATGAAAGGACATGCTGGTCAGATGATTGCTTTAGTTGGCCCCTCTGGTTGTGGTAAATCAACTACAATTGGTATGCTTCAGCGTTGGTATGATCCTCTAGAAGGCACTGTCTCGTTTGATCACAAAGATGTTCAATCTTATTCACTTTTAAATCTTCGTAGTCATATGTCTCTTGTTGGTCAAGAGCCTGTATTATTTGATTTAACAATTGGTGAAAATATTCGTTATGGGGTTAGTGAAGATACATATATTAGTCAGCAAGATATTGAAAATGTCTGTAAAGCTGCTAATATTCATAGCTTCATAACTGAACTCCCTCAAGGTTATGATACCCGTGTAGGGGATAAATGCTCTCAACTTTCAGGTGGTCAAAAACAACGCATTGCCATAGCACGAGCTCTTATTCGCAAGCCTAAATTGTTACTATTAGATGAAGCTACATCAGCTCTTGATAGTGATAGTGAACGCCTTGTTCAAGAAGCTATAGATAACATTATCAAAGAAGGAGAAAGGACTACAATTACGATTGCACATCGTCTTTCTACAATTAAAAATGCGGATCTTATCTGTGTAGTTAAAAATGGTCGTGTTATTGAGCAAGGAACTCATTGGGAGTTATTGGAATTAAATGGTGTTTATAGCGAAATGGTTAATCAGCAATCTCTAAACATTCAGTAAAATAAAAATGGACGTTCTTCGTATGTTTTACAAAATATATAAAAATCAAAGCTTTTTTTTTTGTACAAGTATTTAATAGTATTCATATAAATTAAATAAAAATAATAATAATAAAAGCCCTGATTATTAGAATATATGATAGTTATGTATCAGGTAATCAAATTTCTCACTTTTGTTGAACAAAATTGTAGAATATAAATATTTATCACAATATACCTATTTTAAATAATACAAAGATTCATAATGAATTATGTAGTATACACTACAATTTAAAAAGCATGCATACATTTACTTAAAAATTAGAAGTATTTGTCTATAAGATTATTATGATCTATCGAATATATTGCAACTCTTATACATGCATCAAATACATGATAATATGATAACGCTTTGATTGTATTTATATTATTATCATATTTATTTAATTATATTCTAAAAAAAAGAAAAGAAAAAAAACTCCCCATATAAGTAAAAAGTGTTTTGTAAAAACTATGGATTAGAGTACTAAAAAAAAGTGGTAAATAACAGCAAATATACTGGTGATGGTTAATAAATAGGAAACATTATAAGAATTTCCTGATCTTGAAGCAAATTGCTCATGCTTTTCATTTATATTCGGGTTGGCAGCTTTGTTCATATTCATTTCATTATTATTATTTGCCACAGAGCTAGAGCTAACGCCTTTCAAATCAGCTAATGTCTTACCCTCAAGAGCAGCGGCTTTTAATAAGCCTTGTCCAGGATAAAGTACATCAAGCAATTGAGGTAGTTCTTCTTGTGGAGTCGTTAATAACTTCCAAGTAAAAGAAGATTTCATTTCCCCTCTTGGGCAGCCCTTGTTACATGTATGATAACAATCATCTTCTGGCCACGCAGGAGGCTTTGAAGCATTGGGATGAGTCCATCCAAGATCAAGATCACAATCGGTGTAAGGTTCAAATTTTTCAGCACCATAATAATCAATAAGACCTGCAAGAGCACCAGTCCAAGCAGCATTATAGTCTTGGGTGACTTCAGAATATTCATAATTGGTACGATCATCATACCAAGTGTCATCAATGTTAGGTCCACCTTCAACAGCACCATATAAAATGAAGCGTTGTTGTGTTTTTGATTCAGAGAAATCAAGTTCGACCTTATCTTGCATAGCACCACGCATAGGATAATCAATATAAGAATTATAGGAAGACTTATGGTAAGGTTTGGATGGATAATTATTACCAAAGCCAACAACCCAACTATAGCCGTAATCACCTAGAGCATAGTTAATTTGTTGAGTTGCAAAAGTAATCATAGCTTTAGATTCCTTTCTATCGTATCCAATAGCTTTAGCAAATGCCAACATCAAGAAGGCAACATTGCCTGAATATCCAACAGAGCCCCAATGATCTATATAAGCTAGTCCACGAGGTGTGAATTTGACAATTTGTTTAGGATTATTAGGTAAGAATTGATTGAAATAATTCATAGCATTTCTATAAAATTGTGGTTCCTTTGTTAACGTATACAGCAATACGTGAATTCCAGCACCCTTTTCATCCCATGAGTACTCAATCCACGAATCGGAAGCCTTTTCATACCATTTTTTGGCTTCATTGAGATAATACTCCTCTTTAGTAGCTGCATAAAGCCAAGCAGCATTCCAAGCGATTTCATCTTCATAACGAGTAGAAGGGTACCAAAATGTAGCCCATTGAAAGGCATTCTGCCGAGAGGTAACATAGCTACCTGGGTGATCAATAGCGAATTTAAAGAGCCGTTTAGAATGGTCAAGAAGAATGTCAGCATAAGTAGAGTTATGCTTTCTCCAAGCTATTGAAATAGCAGCCAAGGCAGCACCATATTCACCAACAATTTCAGAAGATGGGTTTTCAGGTGAAATGTATGAAGCCTTATGAGGTAAACCAGAAGGAACCCATTGCTCATATTCTTCAGGTGGTCCCCAATAGTTGAAGTCAACATCTAGCTCAATTAGTTTTGAAATAGGACCTAATGAAGCTGTTCCTAATTGACCAACAATATAAGTATCATTGTAATGTGCGTTCAATATGTAGTCTATAATGTAAATCAAGTATTTTTGGTTAGTCAATATGAAAAAAAAAAATTACTTCCGCTGTCTATTTACCAGCACCCCATTTGATTAATTCAAGGCCTTCAGCAAGCTCATCAACAGAATTCATTGCATCTTCAAAGATCACAATATTATAAGCCAACTGTGTAGCAGTCCAACCAAGGGGTAATCCCCACTTCATAGTATTAGCTGCCTCATACCAACCGCGAGATAAATCTTCACCAAAATCACCAATACATACCCAACAAGAATCAGATCGCCAGGCCAGACGTTGATAGGGCAAAATACCAGATTTTTGAGCGTGATAAAAGAGGAAACTCTTATGGATTACTTCAGCATAATTATATTTAGGTGTATCTGGAGCAACATAGGGTGTCTTCAAAGGTGGAAGCAGAGGTTTCATCAAAGGGCTATTAGGTATGGTTTCAGTACCAAAAACGAAAGAAATCAAAAAAGATAAAATTGTTAACACAGCTGGTGTCAGCCATGAAAACAAAGATTGGGTTTTCATTGCAAATAAATGAGAAGTTTAGACCTGTTCTTCTATTATATATATAAGTGTAAAAATAGATGTGTATGAGATAGGAAAAGAAAGAAAGAGAAAAGAAAAATAAAAAATGAAGAATGCAAATATAAACTTCTCATTTTCGACCAACGTATTTCAAAAAAAAAAAAAAAAAAAAAAAAAAAAAAAAAATTCTTGGAGCGTATGAAAATTTTTTAAACGTAATTTACAATCAAAGTAATAGTTATGTGATCATATTCATGCATGTTATTTTTTATTGCTGATATTAGTACGTAAATTATTTTGTATTTTTTTTTTAAAAAGAATGGTATGTATTTGTAGCTTTTTTTTTTATGAATTCAATCTTTTGCTATAGAACAGAGTCTTTGGTGATAAAACTTGTTTTGATTTATAAGGACAAAGAAAACTATAAATCAGAGTTATTATATTTTGATATGAATAACTTCAGATATGCAGTATACTTACTTAATTTAGTTCAATCGAAAAATGATAGTAGTTCAGTTATTTGAAGAACCTAAGCGTACTATAACATAACGAGGATTACTATCAGATGGGAAAGTGTAACGGGGACGAAAAATCTACCAACCGAATTAAAATATATATTTAAATATTTGTTTTATTATCAATACAATCTTTTGAGTAAATTGTTCAATAGTTTGACGTAAATCAAGATTTTCAATGATAAAAAAAAATTATACATACACATATACATATATATATATATATAATGACAAAACTACACAGGCTACATCACTTGTTTACTCACTCAAAAATTATATTTTTAAATCTCACCATCGTCAGAAGGAATTTTCTAATTTAATTTGAGTGATAAAGTCAAGTCTAATAGAATAGACTGAGACACTTAAATATAAAACAAGGAATATGATTGATTATTCAGAAAGTTTGAATATGTTTATAAAAATATTATCATTCAAGGTAAAGTATTCAAGACATTATAAAAAAAAAATGTTGGTCCTCGATGAAATTAACGATAATTAGAGTATTTGTAAAATCAAAGAGAGACGGATGTTCATAACGGTAGACGCTTTTAAAATTGAATAATATTGTCCAGTTATCCATAGAGACAAAATCTTCTCGATACATATTAGTCTGGAGAGCTTGAGACGAAGCAATTGATTGAATTAAAACCCTTTGCTCCATTGAAAAAATATGCTCTACAGACCAATAAAGCCTCTTTTATCATAATTTACTTTTGATATTTATTAATATTCAAGAAAATGAAAGAGAACGTTGATTGAACAATTTACTAGTTCATAATTCAGCTTTCTTTATTTATTCTAATATAAATTATTTTTGGAATATTATATATAGCTTTGTAGATATAATAAAGGTTATAAATTGAAAAAAAAAAGAAATACTACTGCTAGTATATTAGCAAATTAAAATCAAAACGCAATACTTGTATTCGTGAAATGTCAAACAGCCCAGTCATGATGTTTTTAATGTAATCTTCATTTTTTTTTCACTATCTTTAAGATTCATAAAGTCGTTTACAATACATCTCATTGTTTGCTTTATAATTGTTGAAGAGTTATCCTGAAAATTCTCTTTTAAAATATCTTTATGCTATTCTAAAAGAACTGGCTTTTTATCGATTTTTTTTTAATATCTTTATTATTACCAACATTGCTTTCTAGTAAAATGCTAATCATTCTCTTAGCTATATTAAACGGGGCTTTTCTATTTAAAAGACATTGTGTGCTGACTTGATATATAAAGGATTAGTGAAGTAAAAAAAAAAAATACATATTATAGTACATGCTATTTTATTTTAACTTCAAAAATGAAGCGAGCTATAATTATATTATTTGTAGGTCTTTATCTTGGGAGAAAAATCAGCTGAATATCATTTTCTATATACATAAATGATGGGAAAAAAAAGTAGCCTAGAAGGTACTAAATATCATTTTTTTTTTCATTACATACTTCTTTGTCAAAAGTTTTAATAATTACCATTCGGGCTATTTTATTTAATTAGTAGCAATAAGTATGACATCTTTTTTCCGAAAAGCATGACGCTAGTTTTCTAAAAAACATGCAACATCCTTTTTTTTTTAAAGCACGACAGTATCTTTTTTTTTTTCATAATTTTGGCAAAAGGTATATATTATTATTTTTTTTTTCTTTTATAAATATTTATATATAAATATTATGAATATCAAGAATTCTCTTTTCGGGAGACATCTTCGCTCTCATTTCTTACTTGATCCTGAATATGTATCTCTTAATCATGGTTCATTCGGTACAATGCCCAAGATATTAATGCCTCTCTTAAATGATTTGCGGTTGAAAGCTGAAGTTAACCCTGATCGTTGGTTGCGACGTGATATGTTCCCTGAAATCGAAAAAAACAAAAAGACTTTAGCTAATATGATTTATGCTGATCCTGAGGAGCTTGTATTTGTTTTTAATGCTATGACAGGTATCAATACCGTTGTAAGAAGTCTACCGATGAAACGAGGGGATAAAATTATCTATGTATGAGTTCAAGTTCATTATAAATATATGCATGCATATAAAGATACTGATAAATTACATGTAGTTTAGTACAGCGTATAATTCAGTTGAAAGCACTATCAAGTTTCTTAAAGATTCAAGGGAATTTAAACTAGTTCGTATAGATTTAATCTATCCTTTAAATGATAATGACATTTTAAATATGCTCAAAGAGACAATAGAGTTGGAAAACAGTAAAGGAGATGGGACAATTAAGCTTTGCTTCATAGATGCTATCAGCTCTCTGCCTGGTGTTAGATTCCCTTTTGAGTCAGCTGTTAAACTTGTACGTGAGTATAATATTTTAAGTTTGGTTGACGGTGCTCATGCAATAGGTAATATTCATAAATACCACATATGTATTTGAACGTTGAATCTTACTATAAATATTTATTTTAGGACAAATTCCTTTAAATTTGCATGATATAGATCCCGACTTTTTTATTACAAATTGTCATAAATGGCTTTTTGCGCCTCGCGGCTGTGCTGTATTATATGTTCCCTTTAGAAATCAGCGTTATGTCCATCCAGCTATTATCAATTCTGCTTATACTGATCATAGCGATCCATCAGATAAAACGGCATCATTTCAACAAGAATTTGCTTGGCCAGGCACCACTGATTTTTCAAACTTTATGTGTATTAATAAAGGTAATGCATATATAAAGGAAGGAAAAAAAAAAAAGAAGAAAACAACAACAATTGTAAGATATAATATATTTATATACATATATACATTAGCTGTTGAATTTAGAGAAATGCTTGGTGGAGAAGATGCTATCATGAATTATTGTCATAACCTTGCTTTAGAAGGTGGCAAAGTAGCTGCAAAAGTATTTTCAAGTGCTGAAGAAGCAGCCATATTAGAGAACTCTGAAAATAATTTAACAGTTGCAATGGTTAACGTTAAAATACCTTTAAGAAGTAATTTGATTCATATTTCAGACATAGAAGTAATCAATTTATTCATAGATAAACTGTTGCTTGAACATAACTGCATGGCACCAGTTTATAAACATAATAATATCTGGTATACAAGATTAAGTGCTCAAATATACAATGATATATCTGATTTTGAAGTTGTTGCAAAAGCTATTTTACAAGTTTGCAAAGAAACCGAAAACCTAAAAAAAGAATAAAGAATAATAGTATGAATATACAAGACCTTCCCTCCTTTAAATTATAAAGAGTTATTAAAGTCCTTTTCTATTTATTTGTCTTTACATACATTTATATATTTTACAATTCTAAATATTCTAAAAATACATGATCATCTTCATTTAATCCCTGCGCATGTACCAGTCAATGGCTAATGAAAATAATGCAAAGCCACCAGCACCTAATGCCATCGCCTGAGGTCCTGCTTTTGCAGCCAAAGCACCACCTGTAAATGCTCCTGCTGCAACACTATTTACTAAATCGTTCTTCGCTCGATACTATATATATTAACCGTTTATTAGTAGTGTTACTTCTTTTCATTTTCCGTACATAACGTATACTATTAATCTTATTTAATTTATAATAAAACTTAACTGATTCAATACAACATTCTGTTCCAGAATAAATCATGCCTACTAAACCGAAATTCTTCGCCATTGATAAAGATCGAGTTCCCATATCTTTAAATGCATACTTAATTTGTTGTTTTGTTGTTTGCTTTATGAGCTCTTCATTCATTGTAGGTCCTGCGTATTCGAATGAAGACATAAATAAACCAAATGCAGCACCCATACCAAAGCCTAACGTTAAAATAAATGTCAGATCAAACACACACACAACTATGTGCAAGTGCTCATTTAACCTGCTACGCCAGACATGGCTGTTTTAACAACACAGGATTCAAAAGCACCCTGCATCATTTTAACCATTTGTTGTTCTTGAGGAGACATGCCATTATTTTGGCCAGGAACTCCACCAAAAGTGTTATTCATAATGTTTTATAATTTTTTTTTTTTTTTTTAAAAGAAAAGGAAAAAAAAAAGAAAGTGCTATATACAGGGGAGAAAGCAATTATTAAAATAATTCAAGTCCAATTGTGAAATATATATTTTTATATATAAAAATTATGCTCAAGTCTCGTCTTTCTTATTTATTTATTTTTTATCATGGAAACGTCAGCTAATTCACAAATACCACAATATGCTCCTCACTATTTAACCAAAACACAAGGTAAGCTTATTAAGAATGTTTACTTTCTGATTCTTTTTTTTTATTTAAATCTAAATAAACTTTTAGGCATTAATCTTGATGAAGTATTTAAAAAAAAAAAAAAATGAATTAGTTTCAAGAAGAATATGATTATTAAATTCTCAAACTATAGGAGGTCAAATTATTTACAAACAATAAAGAAAGAGACAAATATGATAATATGGCCGATTTATATTCACTTATTGTTTTAATGGAGCACTTGGAAAAGGCATTTATTCGGGATTCTATTACAGCAAACGAGTACTGTTCATTATGCATCTATATATATTCAAATTATACTAAAATTCCTCTACATATAGGTATACACCACAATGTGTGAATTTAATAGCAAAATATAAAACCACAATGAACTTCCTATCTGATTCCGTTGATAATCTCGAAACATTTATGAATGAATACAAGGTATGTATATTACATGTATATGTGTTCTATATTTATTCTTATATGTATATGTATATATATGTATGTATGTATATGTGTATGTATGTATATGTATATATGTATACACTTATCAATAGCTATCATGCCCCGCAGCATTAAATCGATTTAAAATAGGTGAGCCTGCAACTTATGAGCACCCTATAGGTGATAATAAAAATGATGTTGGTAAATCTGCAAAATATATTGCAGAAACAGTTTTGGTAAGTTCATTCATTCAATTGTCTTTATTTGAATATGCTATTTATATGTCTATGTTTATAGCATTTTATTACCTTGATGGACACACTTCGATTAAATCGTTATGCAGTGGATGAACTTCATCCTATTTTAGCAGATTTAATTCAGTCACTGAATAAAGTTCCTGGTTTACCAGCAGACTTTGAAGGAAAACAAAAAGTGCGACAGTGGTTGATTACTCTAAATTCAATGAAAGCTAGTGATGAAATTACGGAAGAACAAGCTAGGCAAATGCTCTTTGAGATGGATCAATCTCATTCTGAATTTCATAGATTACTTAGTGGTGATCACAAGGATACCTCAACATAAAAGAAATCATATAAATAAAAAGGTAGTTTACACTTTTAAAGAAATAATTCATAGAATTAGATCATTTGAGTCAAGTGGATGAGATGCTTAAAAATGGGTACACATGTCTGCTTCATCTTTTATTCTCATACATCTATGTTTATGTTGAAATAGATAAAGAAAAGGCTTGATTATGAGATTAACTACACACTACTAATAAAAAAGTGTGAGGATTATGTAAGACTGAAAGGAAGAGAAAATTTTACACTTCAAATATTACATTCTATAGTAAATTTATTACTTCCTTGAAAGCTTAACTATTCAAAAATAAGTAAGCATAATTTGTTTAATTGTTTATTATTTGTACTTTACTACATAAAAAAAAGGCTATTTAACTCATAGTGAGATCCTTCTTCCATCTGTCAGCCTGGTCGTTAAATATTCGGTGATTTACTTCAATAAACTTTATTCACTACTCTTACTCATCTATTTTTGTATTTTATCTGTCTCTAGTTCTTATACATTTATCTTCTATCCCTAAGGAACTTTAAGTTTCTTTTTTTTTTCTATCTTTTTATATATTTAAACGGTCATTTAAAATGTTTAGAATAAAAATTTACTGTTTAATAGTAGTTGTTTGTGGGGGGGGAATATTATTTGTTTTGTTTTTTTTCTTATGAGTGACGTTAATGTTATAAAGTTAATCAATAAAATACGAGATGCATGCGCTTCCATTGGATGCAGTAAAAATTTAGATTTACCACAGATCGTTGTCATGGGTGAACAAAGCTCTGGGAAATCTTCAGTATTAGAACGTATTGTTCAACGTGATTTTTTACCTCGAGGAAGTGGTATCATTACTCGCTGTCCTCTGATTTTAGAGCTTATTACACTTGACTCAGAAAAGGATAATTGTTATGTGGAATTTTTACACCTACCTCATCAACGATTTTATGACTTTAACCAAGTTAAAAAGGAAATCATAAGCGAAACTAATCGTATAGCTGGCACTAACAAAGGAATCTCAAAAAATCCTATTCATCTCAAAATTTACTCAGTTAATGTGCTTAATCTAACGTTGATCGACTTGCCTGGATTAACAAAAGTAAGTCTTTTTATTATTATCGTTATTATTATTGTTATAATTAAATATATCTCTGTATAAAAGTTTCCTTTAGGTAATAACTTTTTAAAGAAAAATAAAATAAAGCAAGTCCATATTAATATAAATATCAGGTGACCAACCTCAAGATATTAGTACACAAATTAACAATTTAGTTTTTGATTATATCGCCAAACCAAGCAGGTACATACCAAAATATCCTTTTTTTTTTTTTTTTTTGTTAATGATACTACCGTTTTGCATAATATTTAGCATTATTTTAGCAGTGACCCCTGCAAACGTTGATCTGGCCAACTCCGATAGTTTGAAGCTGGCGAGACAAGTAGATCCTACAGGACAAAGGACGATTGCAGTGTTAACAAAACTAGATTTAATGGATGCTGGGACAAATGCGTTAAATATTTTGACTGAAAAATCATTTCGAAGTTTATTTAAATTAGGTGTTATTGGAGTTGTTAATCGTAGTCAACAAGATATTCTTGTAGATAAGCCTATGGATGTTGCTATTAAATCAGAGCAATTATTTTTTGAGAATCATCCCTCTTATCGAGCTATAGCTGAAAAGTGTGGGTCTACTTACTTGATAAAACATTTGAATCATGTAAGTTAAAAGATGTATCAAGAAAATCCATAAAGTTCATACATAATTTTTTCTTTTTTTTTAAAAAAAAAAAAAGATTCTTATTGATCATATTAAAGAAAAACTGCCTGATCTTCGTTCTAAACTAAGCACACTTATTGGACAAACTCAACATGAATTAACACAGTATGGTGATCCTGCTTTTGTTGGTATAATGCACCAAGTAAAAAAGAAGTATAATTTTTTTAAAAAAAAAGAATGATAATTATAATAATAATGATAGAACAAAGAATGTCAAACTCTTATATTATTACATGAATAATGCCTTTATAGGGTTCGCTTATACTAAAACTGTTGACCATGTTTTCTAATGAATTTGTATCCTCAATTGACGGTACATCATCTGAAATGTCAACAAAAGAATTAGCTGGAGGTGCTCGAATTTATTTTATTTTTAATTCGATATTTGGAAATGCAATTGATGATATTCAACCTTGTGCAAATTTATCAGATGCTGATATACGTACCGCAATACGAAATTCTTTGGGATCTCGTTGCTCTCTGTTTATACCTGAAATAGCATTTGATTTACTTGTTCGACCTCAGATTAAATTACTAGAAACTCCTTGTTTAAGATGTGTTGATTTGGTTTATGAAGAATTATTAAAAATTTGTCTTAATACCTGTAGTAATAACAATAAAGAAATGGCTCGGTTTCCAAAACTACATACAAAAATGATAGAGGTTGTATCGGACTTACTTCATGAACAATTACTACCTACAACTCAATATATCGAAAGCTTGATTTCAACAGAGTGTGCTTATATTAATACAAATCATCCTGATTTCCCGAACATTTCAGATGTCTTACTTGATATTCAAAAGAAATATAATTGCAAAGAACGAGAACGAGATCGAGAAAAAAAGAGGATAAAAAATACGAGTAATAACAGGAGAATGATACGTCAACGAGACTTAGTTATTAACAGTCAGTCAATAGCACAACAAAATGATCCAGTTTCGCCTCTGTCACCGTCACAACCCTATCGCAATCCAAGTCGTTCTATGTCTATCTCTTCTATTAATTCTTTTGATACTACATCTTCTTTACCCTTAAGGGAGCCCTTCTCAAACTTATTATTTGGTGGTGGTAGTAGTAGTAATAATAAAAGCTTTTTGTCAAAAACGGAACATACTGCTATAAAGCCAACAGGACTGTCACAATTGTTAATTACTGGAAATGGAGGATTAATGACTGAGCAACAATACCACGTATCCAAGACAACTTCAATATCTGTAACAAGCCTACCAAATAAAGAAATTAATATTCATGACGATGAAAGAGATGAAAAGATAATTGAATTAATACGTAAAACTATAATATATATTCATATTCATATATATCGTATTTATATTTGATTTATGCGTAGGCTATTTGATTATTGCTTATTTTAACATTGTTCAAAAAACAATCAAAGATATAGTTCCAAAGGCCATAATGCATTTAATGGTTAATTTTACAAAAGAAACTGTACATAATCGACTTGTATCATGTTTATACCGTGAAGATTTGTTTAAAGATCTCTTAAAAGAAGATACAGTAATTGCTTCTGAGAGAGAACGATGCAAAAGAGTATTAGATATATATAAATATGCATTTAGTTTGATTAATGAAAATATATAGTTTGTGAATATATAGAATACAAAATTATTATATAAATACATACGTTTAAATATAACTTTTTTAGTTTATTTATTTTTTTTTGTGTATTGATAAATCTAATCATATTATAAATAAGGAGTGATTATACTGATCATAGTCCTGTTGTAGTAGATTATTTGTTCATCCTTTCATTATTTTTACTGATCTGAATATTCAAATCACCTTTCTCTTTCTCTCTCCCTTTTCTTTGTATATAGTAGACACAGTTGAATCAAGTAGTATATATTTATATAAAAAGAAAAAAAATGATATAAAGAAGTATAATTATTTGTCTTATTACATTTCAAGCAATTATAATATTTTTCTACTCTTTATTTTATTTATAATATTTTTGTGTGAATTAGAGAATTATATTCTACAGCTAGACTTATAAGCTAAATATAAAAAATTGGTTTTAATCTGTTTCTAAGAAAATTTTTATTTTAATGATAATAATAACTATTAAAGAATCTGTAAAGCATTTAAAACTTATTATGTTATAAACTATGTAAAATACTTTTAACATTTATAAAACAATAATAATAATAATGAAGACACACGCACACACACACATATATATGTCTATCTATATATATATATTTATATATATATATATATCGCATATGATTTATTACTGAATTAGTTATAACTATAGTTATAGAAAAAAAAAGATTAAAATATATCCTTTATAACCATAAAAATTAGTAATATGTCTATAAATTTTTTTTTTAACATTTCAGAGATTTGAGGTATTTTTCACGTTCCTTTTGTGCTGGTGTCTTGGTATTATAGTGTTGAGATGAATTGTAATTCATATCGCATTCAATCTTTAAAGATGATTGTTGCTTCTTTTTCATCCAACTGAATGACTGACTGTCCTTTTTAGCTTTCCGCTTCTCTTCAGCTTCATCTGCAGGTATCATAGTACGTGCTGTTGTGGATGAAAAGGATCCTTTAGGTTTCGGCTCATCTTCTACCAATGCGATATCATCATTGGATGGTTTTACAAAAAAGATTCCAGGTGACATAATAGAGGGACGTATATGACCTGGATTTGTGACTGAACGAGGAAGACTATTGATAGTATTATTACCAGCTTCCTTCAAGGATAAGGATGTCAAATATTGGTTTTGTAAACGAGGGTTAATACTTCCTAAAGGCGAGTTCATCATCGTATTGGATCGATAATAATAATTATTACCACTGCTCGTAGTTGATCTTACACTACCCATATAACTACGATTGCCCTTGGCTACTGAAACGGTATCATCTAGAAAGGAAGGAGACGTCAATAGGCTACTACCCTGGAGGGATCCATCTTCAGAGGTTTCCAAATTACTACCGCTCCAAGAGGACTGCAAGATACGACGAATGGTCTCAATATTATTTCCTGATTTGCAAAGTGTGTTATTATTAGATCTTTCACCCGCTAAATTATCACATGATAATACATCCTCTAGCTTACTATTATGATCTTGCTGGTCATAATCAGTATGGCTAAAAGATGAACGACACGATAGAGTGACTTTGTCATGATGATCATTATCATCATTGTCGTCGTTGTCATCATCATCATCATCATCATCATCATCATCATCATCATCGTAATGAATTAATGTTCCAGCTTGATAATATCGATTCTCTCTTCTAGATAGTAACAGTATCTTTTCACTAGTTGCAGAAGTCTCTGATATTTGGTTTTGGTGGTTATAATCAAGCTGGGGTAAAGGTTTTTCTCTTTGCAATGGTCTTATTTCATCCGTGTATCTTTGTTTCTTTATAGTAGGGAACATTCTCTGTCTATCTACGGTAATAACTGAACTACTTCTGCTATTACTACTACTACTATTATTATTATTGTTGTCCTTTTTATTTTTTTGTGAGGCAGTACGAAAGACTCGATATGAAGCAGCTGTAGATAATGAACCTGATGTCATCATTTTGCCTTCTTCTTTTTCTTCTTGCTGTTGTTGTTGTTGTTGTTGTTGTTCTAATGATAAGGCTTGATCATTATTATTTAAACTATGGGTTTCAATTAAATGCGTAGTAGCAGTATTATATAAACTAGTTTTATCTGGTGAAATTGAAGGTAAATAAGCAGCATGATGTACTATCCTTTGATGATTTATTTCTGAACTAGTCTTCGGTAAATAACTGGTTATTCTGGGTGAAATAGCCGAGGATAAAGATTCAGAAAGAGACGGTACAACAGATGAATTTAAATCATTATTGTCATTCAGGGGCATAGTATCAATCATAATTTTATTACTGTTGGGTTCTTCTTCCTCCTCCTCCTCCTTCTCCTTTTGTTGTTGTTGAAAGGACTTTTTACGAGTATAATTACCCTTAAAGAAATCAGATATAGTAATAATGGCTTGTGAAGAAGAAGAAGGTCGATAATCAGATAGCTTTTGTTCATGTAAAGAAGAAGGATGTTGTAGGAATTGTGATGCTGTAGATGAAATAG
This sequence comes from Cokeromyces recurvatus, assembly GCF_025118155.1. Classification (NCBI taxonomy): domain Eukaryota; kingdom Fungi; phylum Mucoromycota; class Mucoromycetes; order Mucorales; family Mucoraceae; genus Cokeromyces; species Cokeromyces recurvatus. The sequence continues at coordinate 453,724 of NW_026251390.1, forward strand.
AAGGTCGTTCTGAGCTCCCTTCTTCTACTGAATTCTTATTCTTTACAGCAGCAGCCAAGAATGGTATATCGTAGTTAAAAACCTGGCCAACAGAAGGAATGCTACTCGTTTTATTATTATTCTGTGACAAAACGGATGCATTCGTAAACGATTTTCTTCGTAGAGATTGATATAAACTACTACGTATATTAGCTGTCTTTTGTTGAATATGAACTACACCACCAATCATAGACAATAGAGAAGATTGGTGTTTTGTTGAATCAATGGTTGTTGACATCAAACTTTCATCCGTATCTAAAGATGATGATAATGATGATGATGTTGATGATGGTGACGGCGATGGCGATGGCGATGGCGATGATAGAACTACTTTTTGTAGTTCATTTTCCTCTTTATGATAAATATCATCCTTGTTTTGATTGGAGAGCAAGTGAGTAGGATTGACAGTAGTTTCGCTAGCCAGGGTATCTAATTCCATTTTATCTTCAAAAAAGGAGATATTAGATGGAGGTAAAGGGAGATTCAATTTAAGCATCTCAGTTGTGGGTGGCAAGAGATAAAGTGCAGCATCATCCGTCCAAATAGAAGACACATCATTATCTTCATCTTTTGTGATCAATGTTTTGTTGATAAATGAATGGCTATCCATTATATTTGACGAGTATAGTATTCTAATATCATGAGCTTCATCCTTTTCTGGTGCATTATTTATTAAAACCTTTTTCTCTTGTGCTGAGAAGCGAAAACTATAGGTATAAGGAGATGTAGAAGCAGTAGTAGGTACTGTAGAAGAAGCCGAAGAAGAATGAAAATCATAAATCATATTATGATCTTTATCATGTGTTGTTGTAAAAGAAGTAGACAATTGACTACTATCGCCTTCCTTTAAAGTACTAGAGTTATCATTATGTTGCCTTTGCTGTTGAATAACAATAGTGTCAGGAAAATTACTATTAGACAGAGAGGGATATAAAGATGGCATGCCATTTTCCAACATCGATCGTCGTTCTCTTCCTATTACTGTCATTTTCTCTTTTTCTGCCAGTAGTCCTTTTCTTCTTTTATGAAAAATGAGATAAATAATGGTAGATATGATCATTCCAACAAGCGCAAAAATGATGGCAATAGCCCAAGACGGTAATAGCATATCCTTCATAAGCAAATAACTATTATCCTTATTATATAATATAAACATTAATTTTTCATTGGGTTGCCTATTTTCTTTAATAATAATAAAGGCTTGAAAGCTTTTGGATTCATATTTACCTATAACAAAGTTAAAATTGTACAAAGAAACTATTTGTCTTTGAATGTAAAAGAAGAAATGAAAAAAAAAAGATAAGAAATATATGATGTATAGCTTATTATTATTTGAAATAGACAGAGTGTAATATAATTTCTATTAATTTCCTAACATAGGAGATTCATTTTCTTTTTTTTTTTTTTTTTTTTTTTTTTTTTTTTTTTTACATGTAGAAGGTAGTTTTAAAGGAGCTATAAAGTACACATACAACATCTGTAGCATGAAACAGGAGAAATATTTGCAAAGATCAAGAACTATTTTTGTTCTCCCCTCCTCCCTTTCCAAGTCCGGTAAAAGATTTTTTTTTTTCTAAAATAAGAAAAAAATAAAACTTTTTTATTTTTGCCTGCTTTTGCTGCAGGGAAACAAAGAAAAAAAAATTTTTTTTTATTTTATTTCTTTTTTTTTTTGCATTTCTTGGTTAGAAGAAGAAGAGTAAATGAATTATTATATTACATATCTATGATGATGTGATGATAAAATTAATAGTTTCATTTACCACAATTCGGTCCTATAATATATCAATTTCATTTTACTCGGAGTCCTTGGACACTTTAGATGACTCAGATTGTGAACAAACAATGGAAATTGTTTAAGCGGACATTAAGTTCGTAAGTTATCGTAAAAAATGTCGTTTCTTACGCGTTCCCGTCCTCAAGATCCCACTTCAAAAACGTCTATTTTAAAAAGAATAAATGAAAAAGAAAAAAAAAAAAAAAAAAAAAGATAAAATAATCTACATAGTACTTTTTGTAAAACATCTTTTTTTTTATTGTTTATGTTATAAATAAAAAGCTTATTAGGGATATAAAAGCAAATATACAGTATAAAGAGTTAGTTGAAATTTGAATTGAAGGGGGAAACAGAAGAGGAAGAGGGGCAATACTTCTTTTTTAGATGATAAAGTTTAGAGATATTATTTGTTCTCCTCATCCCTCCCTTCCTCCCCCCCTTTTTTTTTAATTATTGTTGAGGATCTATACGAGATTTATTCTTTCTACCAAGAAGCCGCCAACGTTTGTTATTAGTTGAAGATGTCCTTTTATTGTAGATTTTTTGTCGAGTGGACGAGGATATATTCATAGAATCAAATAATTGTTTAAATTTATTATCAGTATGAACTTTATTTGAAGAAGAAGATGAATTGACCATCATGTATTTAATCTTGGGCCAAAGCCTTGTCATTTTAGACATTTTTGGTTTCTTTACTTTAGTGTCATCAATAGGTATAGAAATGGATGAGGATGGTTGAAGCAGCGTTTGTTGTTGAATAGGTTCTGTTGGAAGAGGAGAAGAGGTCTGTGCACGATGTCTATTATAATATGCAGAAGCAATAGCTGGATAATTAGTTGAGTTGGGAAAGGGATCATCGTTTACAATATTGATAATAGGAACTGCATTAAAAGGTGGTGGTAAAGGTGATGCGTCTAATGGTGTCATTAAAGTAACAGAGTCAATGCTTTCCTCAGTTACACAAGAATTAGATGAGAACCTATTATTTTTACTACAGACAAGATCAGGAACAGTCATCATAATTGTGTTTGAATTATCGTAAGGCATTACTTGTTTTATTTTATTTTTTAGTTGAAAAAAGAAAAATAAAATAAAATAAAACAAGTATCAAACTTCTTTTTATATATAAACATAGATATTTGTAAGAATGTATATGCAATTCTGTTTCCTTCTTATATTCTATATATAAATGATTATATGCATATTTACATGTACTAGATTTTTGGGCACTAGGAAAGAAAAAAAAAATTGCAGCAGAATGTATATTGCAATTTTATATTATATAGAATGTTCGGTTTTAGTCATTGTCTACTACGAATATTTATATAAAGCATGCATTATAATTTGGTAACTAAATTTAGAAAAAAAAAATAATGTGTATTTTTTGTATGAATATTAGTCTTATTCATTGATCTGTGATATAGTGTACACATAATCTTTATTAAAACACATTCTTCTTTTTGCTTTATAATGCAAAATTATATTTAAATAAGATCATTTACAGTTTCCTGATACCAACCAATTGAATATTCATATAAGAAGCTTGAATATGGATTGAATAGATTAAGCTTGCACTTTATTTTTATTTTATCTTTTTCAACAGAGTTTATTGTAATTGTAGTAAAAGTTGAAAGATTAACTATAAAGTTAAAAGAAATCTATCTCTTTAACAATCCTTTGCTTGCTTTCTAAGGGATATAGCAGGGAATGAATTATATATGAGTATTCAAAAATTAAGCTTTTGAATTCCAATACTTATGTATTCGATCTACTTTTATTCTTTCTAGTTATGATAAAGATACTTTATGTCTCTTGCATTCATAAGACAAACTTTACATTATAGGATTATTTTTTTTCTTTTAATTTGTTATCTATAGCGTTAAAATCAATATTCATCCTTTTTCTTCCTATTTTACTATTAAAAAAAAAATCTTTTTCCTATTTTATGAGGTTATTCTTGTTAATTGCTTATGTAATATCTAAAAATTATACTAGATTATCAGAACTTGGAAGTATGCATTCTCCATTTTTCATGGATGCTTTGTAGAATGAGCAACTATAATGTTTGATTTTACTTATTTACATACTAGGCATAGTGAATAGATTTGTATTGAAAAAAAAATCTATCGCGTGCCTGCTATTCTGTTCTATTCTGTTCTATTCTATTCTATTCTATTCCATTCTATTCTATTCTTATACTTTCGGCTTCTGTAATCAAGATCAACTATTATCACACTTCTCTCTTTTCTAATCCTGAGATCTTGTTTTAATAATGGCAAGAATCCTATCAGACAAATAGCATATCTATAGTATATTCTGACACGTTTAATTTAAAATAATGTGCGCTTTTTTATAATTCTAAATTTTTGTTAGCTATATTCGTTTATGTTTAAATACATGTAAATATACTGTTATATCATGTTAATAAAGTTTAAAGAACTTCAAAAAAAGGGGTCAAGTTTGTAAAAACTTGATTTTTTTTTTTGGAATATTCTTATCATATTCTTTTTTTAACAATCTCGTAGCATGAATAAAAGCGTTTATGAATATATAAAATAAATGAAATAATAAAGACAGCCCTTTATAATAGGAATTATGGTCATTTTTAGGACTTTCTTCGGTAGGAAAAAATAAATAAATATATGAAATAAGATAATTAAAGGGTAGCCCAGATGACATTTTCTAATAACAAGACTATCCTTAACAGCTACCTCTCTCTCTCTCTCTCTCTCTTTTTATATTCATGTAAAAGATAAATTCAGCTAAAAGTTGTAATGATAAGCCAATACTGAACAAGAAATTTTGTCAATATCAACTATTTGACATTTCAATATTTAGTCTAGTTATTTCTTTGAAGAACCAACATTCTTTTATTATTATCATATCTCGTCTTTTCTTTTTCTTTTTTTCCTTGGTGATTTGTTGAAAATTGTAGGAAAGTTATATGTTATTTTTTTAAAAGTACTATATATATATAAAAAAAAAAGAAAGAGAGAGTTATTATTATTTTGAGTTAAACATGACATAAAGTCTCTTCTTGTAACGTATATTTTCTACACAACTCAGTTAGTGGCTTATTGAATCTCCAGAGCCAGGGTGGTGGTAGCGGTGGTTGAGGGGGGGGGAGGAGGAAGGAAAATTGAAGTCCCCCTTTTTTTTTTTTTTTTTTTAGTCCAAGAAACTAACTTATTCTCCACAATTCCTTTCTTGCTATACTCGAACATGTTGAATACTTTATGTGGCTCTAGTCGTTCGTCTATTCTTCGACGTACAAGTAATTTACTTTCAAATCAAATCCGTTTATCATCAACAGCTAATCATTCATCATCGGGAGGTGACACCCGTCTTGAAGTTATTCGTCGTATTTTATTTGAGCCTCCAGTTAGACAAAAGTCAATTATATTAGAAGGAGAAAAGTTAGAACAACATGAAACGATTGAACGTGCTTGGAAACTTTTTAAAATGCGTTCAAGAGAGCAACGCGAGCGTACACTTGAACGTCAATTTAGAGCAATGCAAGCTGCTATGAATGAATTAGAGAAAACAAGTGAACGATTATTTAAGGGTGCTATTGCCAAAAGTCGACATTTGAATTATCCTAAACAAGCCAAGATTCCTACAGAAACACCTTCTGCACAAGGATGGGATTATTCATATAAAGCGCCTAACATTAGTTAATTATGAATTGTAAACATTATCATTTATTACATGGTGTATGTCTGTGTGTGTTTTATATATATAGTATATCAATATCAATTATTCTAAAAAAAAAAAAAAAAAAAAAAAAAAAAAAAAAAAAAAATGAATATATGTCTTTGGTTTATTCACTTTTGTAACTTCTTTTTTTTTTATTTTCCCAACGTAGACTATTTTATTGTTAGAAAAAAAAAACATGTCAATGAAATAAAGGGTTGTATTATTGTGTACATATTTATTTATTTATAAAAAAAAACGGATATTTATAGTAGAAAGGAAGAAAGGAGAAGGGAGAGTTGAAGGAAATAATGCTTATGAAGAACGTAGTGTAGTAAATCTAGTAAAAAAAAAATATGTTGAGGTACACTTCAGGCTCTTGCATGATAAAGCCCTGCAGACTGCATATAAATATTTATATAAAGAATCACGTTCAGATCTAATTGAAAATCTGATTAGAATAGTAGATAAATGTCCAATATACACATTTAAGATAGGGAGAGAAGAAGAAATATCTATTACGTAAAATAATGTATTCATGATAAAATAAGTTATACAGATAGATAAAGAGAGAGAAAAAAAATATATATAATATAATACACAATTATAAATAAATTATACAGAGAGAGTGAAGAGGTTTTCTATCGATTATTAACAGTAGTCATAGAAGAAGTTACAGTATTAGGCGGCGCATTAATGATTTCTTCGTTTGATATATAGGCAGGAGGTGGATAATAGATGGAGGCAAGTTCTACATTATCATCCGTTCTTATCGATCGATGTTCATGATATGCTGGTGGCTGTAATCTTAAAGGAGATGTAGAAGATGGGTCTGATAACATGACCAGTGCAGCTGAGGAAGGCGCAGTAATGTAGTTTGACCTGTTTCCAGGTACTTGTTCCACTTCAGGCCCAATATCAAGCACAGTATCTCTTATAATAGCCAGATCATAAGCAGGTAGTGCTTCTCCCTCTTCTGCTAATAACTCATTTTCTACATTAATTTGAATGATATCGATCACAAAATTAATACGATATTTCGATAATGGAGGTTGTAAATTCATTGCTACAGCTGTATCTACTTCTTTTAATCTACGAAAATTCCATTTAATTTGTCGTGTAACATCTATAGAATTCATCTCTTTTAAACAACTTTGTAGTGAGCTATAATACTATATAAAAATATAAATAGATATATATATAAAAAAAAAAACGATTATTAATTCTTCTTTTTTTTTAGTTTAGTTTAGTTTAGTAGCATAAGCATATTGATATAGTTACGTCACTCAGTCTATCATAATAAGCGTTTCTTCTTTTAGTTGTAATGAAAGCAATGATGGCAGGTATAATTAAGATGATTAGAGGGTACCACATAGATAAAGTAATAGCGCGAGCAACAACTGAAAAAGCTGCAGCAACAATGACAAGTATAACAGCAATAATAAATAAATAAGTATCAATCCATGTATGTGGGTATTCGTTATAGATATGCTTATTTATCGTATTCATTCGAGACAAAAAATCTTCCTCGGTTAACTATATACATATAATATGTATTATATATCATGATATTACATAATAAATAGAAAAAAAAAAGAAATAATTACATATTCTTGTAGTTGAGAATATTTTGAATACTCAACATGATATAAGCTGGACCTTCTCCAACGTCGAATAATAAGAGGAAAAGAAGCTAAAGCCATTTATCCCTTTTTTTTTTGTTTGTTTATTCTTATTATATAAATAAGGGAATAGGGTTTGTTCTTCAAAACAAAGTATAGCTCGTCTGTTTTTGTTTATAACTACTGCTAATAAAATAAATCAAGTATAAAAAGAAATAAAAATATAAACAAATAACAAGAGTAGCTTCTTTTGTCTGAGAAAATTTAAGGTCTCTCTAAAAAAGGAAGTTACTTTATTTAGGTATATTTTTTTTTTTTTTTTTTTTTTGTCTGATTCAACTGAGACATTTGATTGCTTTTATTTGTAATTCAGCAAAAGAATTAGTTATTGTTACAACTATTATTCAATCTTCTTTAGAGCGAAGAAGAAATAAAAGGGAGCAAAAAGGGAAAATCGTATATTCTCATTCAAAAATATGATATATTATTATTAAAAGAAAAAAAAAGTGTGTTGCATTTTTCAGGAAAGAAGAAGTATCAATGTTGTCATTAAACTTTTTTTTTTTTCTTTGCATTGTCAATGTCGAAATCCTTCTTTCTACCCACAAAATGACTATGCTGCTTATTTATAGATCAAGAGAGGCTTTTATTATAGAACAAGATGTAAATAATACTTTCATGTCTTTTGAATTATGGTCTGACCTGGAATGGATCTAGCAAGCAAGTTGTTACTCAAGCAACCAATTCTTTACTTGGCAATTGCACCTCTTTAGACATGCAAGCAAATTATTTTTTACAAACTTCTTTTGTATAGATATAAGCCTCCCAGATAACTTCATATTTTTTTTTTTTTTTGGCTTAAACAAAATAGCTTGACAGATTGAAATCAAATGTTTTTTTATATACCCCAAAACTAAAGCCATCATAGACTTGCCCCTTAATTCAAAATCGAGTTGACTTAGATTAGTTTGATATTATACACATATTTTTGAACGTTATGAGGCACTTGTATCTGTTATAAAAAGGGTGATTTACATTCCAAATGCCATAAAGCTTGTTGAAAGTCCCTATCTTCTACTGGAAACTGAACACTGAAAACTGAAAACCAAGTATAGACTAAATCAGTATATTTTATCTCAGCAAAACCTATTGAAAATTATAATATAGTAAAAAGGAAAAAAAAAAAAAGGGTACATTGCTAATGACTTTCTTTTTATCGAGAGTAATTTCCTAACCCAGAGAACAAAAGGAAGTTTTCAACGAAGGAATGGCAAAGGGGTTTCTCCAAGTCATGTACTTTTGCAAAGGGTTTCTTTAAGTCATGTACTTTTGCAAAGTCTTTAAAAAGCTCTTTATAATATCTCTTATCAGAATAAAGTCGACTTATTTTATTACAAGTTCAAATAAATGAGTACTTGAAGAAGATTGTCTAAAATAAGGTATGGAACCGGAAAAGTGCTAGCTATGACCAAATGATAAATAAAGTGCCAAAGTAGATCGAGAATATAAATAGAAAAGAATTTTTTATGATCCGCTTGTTTAGTCAAACAAGAAATATATTATTCTAACGCTTTTAATGTCGTAGCAAATAACATCTACATTTCTGAATAATTATTAGCTTTGCAAGGCAAAATGATAGTTCTATATGTGTATTTATCAAATCTATGTACTCATGAATATATATTTGACTTTTACTTCATTAGTAGATCAGATGTATCCAAATCACGATCTACATTAAAACAATTTAATATGTATGCATATATAAGAACTTTTTTTTTTTGGTTTTTATATAAATATAAATGCCTTGTTTTCCAAAAGAGTACATTAGAAACGTATATTGCATATTTTTTTCCCTAATTTGAAAGTAAGTTTAATGAAACATGGTATGCTGTGATAGCATTAGCGATGTTAATTGTTGGAGGAAAGAATTGTTATTATTACAATGCATCTCAATTAATTGAAGAATAAAAAATACAACATAACTAACTATTATATACGCATCACATTATTTGTTGTTTAGATTGAATAACTAAATTGGAAAATAATGCCAAAATATAAAACTGAAGTAAAGTTACAAGTTGAATGATTAATTACAGATTAGCAACAAAACTTAACGACCTTATTAAAATTATAAAGTAACAAGAAGATTAAGAAAAAAAGTTACAATACTAATTAGAGCCGTTCCTGTAGAACTTCTAATCCTTATTATTAACTGTCATCTAATACAACCAATAGTTATTTTCAATTGATTTATTTCCTTAACCAGGAAAGAACATTTATCCAATAAAGGTAATTAATAATATCAATATTGGTTATTATATTGTAGTTTGATTTTAATTGGTTAAGAATGTATTATTTGTTTTAAAGAAGTTCAAGAAAAGATAATATAAAAAAAAAGAATACTTGACTCTAAGAGCTTTTTTATTATTATTATTATTATTACTTACATATTCTTATTTACAATAAAAAGTTTTTTTAAAGTATTAAAAACTAAAATCAATCAATAAATAGAAACGTTTATAATGCAGCAGCACATTACTACGCATATAAATAATATTACACATTTTTTTTTTGTTTTTTGTTTTATTCTTTCCTTTTCTCATCTCTATTAATTTGTACATTAACTAATCTGTTTATTTTTTATTTTTTGTTTATTTCTTTAAATTAGCCATTTTATTATTAACTATATACAATTCAAAATGACTTTACTTTTTTAAATAAGACCAATAATAACCGCAAGAAGACTATTCAATATTATTTTTACAGCAATAAAAAGAAAAAGAAAAAAAAAAGAAAAAAAAGAAAAAAAAGAAAAAAAATATTAATGGAATTGAAGTTCTTTATTATATTCGACACTATATATAAGCACATATAAAACAATCAGCCTAAAAGTATATATTTATATATATTCTTTTTCTCTCTCTCTCTCTCTCTCTCTCTCTATTTCTCTCTCTTTCTCTATTCCCCTCTATTTCTCTCTCTTTCTCTCTCTTTCTCTCTTTCTCCTTCTCTCTTTCTCTTTCAATACATATATCGCTCTTTTTCCTTATAAAATAAAATGACTTCAATAACATCATCTTTATCAAAAGAAGATTGGGATCAAGTATCAAAATTAATGATGGATAAATATATCGACAATCAAAATTATCAATTACTTGAAGAATTAGGTCGTGGTTCATATGGTTGTCTTTTTCTTGCTCAATCTTTTATTGATAATAATTATGTCGCTGTTAAAATACTTTCTAAAAGGGGTTTGGATTCTAACCAATTATCTCTTCAACAACTTGAAATCGATATTCAGCAAAGTTTACAACATCCGCATTTATTAGGTCTTCAAGCCGTTATTCAGGAACAAGATTATGTCTTTATTGTGATGGAATTATGTGATGGAGGTGACTTATTTGACTATGTGATTCATAGTCACAATCATTATTATCCTACAATTGACTCTAATAAAGGCATAGTGGAGGAGCAAACGATTGAAATCTTTAGTCAAATCCTTGATGCGGTAGACTATTTGCATCAAAATGAAATTTATCATCGTGATATCAAACTAGAAAATATTCTACTTTTACATGAGAATAATCTTTGCTGTTGTAAATTAGCTGATTTTGGTTTGGCCACTCGAGAACGTTATTCGGTCGACTTTGGATGTGGCTCGGTAACTTATTTAGGACCTGAACATTATAATAATAATAATAACGCAGAAGAATCATCGCATTATGATGCAGCTGCTTCTGACATTTGGTCATTAGGTATTCTTTTGCTAGCTCTCTTGTTTGGTAAGAATCCATGGCAGGAGGCTACAGAAGCAGATCCTAATTTTTGGGAATATATGAATGACCCTAATTCACTTCAATATCAATTATTCCCTGTTCTAAGTGATGAATGTCTTGAATTCTTAACTGATTCTATTCTTTGTATTGATCCTAAAAATCGTTATGTAAATATCAGTGACATGAAACGAGACTTTTTAAAGATAACTACTTTATTCACAAAGGAAGATAATCACATCATGACTGCATTATTATTACCTTTAGATATTCCGCCTATACAACCAAGTAAAGAAAATAAATCAAGTTATGACTCGGCCATATTTAGTCAACAAGGTGATGAAAGTGGATTAAACCATAGTGATAATGAGGATGAAATAACTTCTCTATTTCAACTAAATATATCTATTAAAGAACAAGAAGAAGATGATGATGATGACCTCTTTATTCACATTCAAGAAAAAGAATCTTGGTGGTTATAATAACAAATCAAATGAAGACAAACAACGAAATAAAGTAACATTTTATAGGCATATCTTATCTTTAAAGGGGGTTAGGGGGGAAAGTTGCAATACAATATCCTTGATTTATTTAGAGCACACAATAGGAAAAGATATTAAATAATAGGTGTTAAGTACAAGCTAACTAGAGTTTATGTGTCCAATAGATGCACTTGAGATCACCTTTTTGTTATATTCATTTTTCAGTTGTACTTGGGCAAAGGACAGTTATCTTATATTTTTCTTTGAAATTATGTCTATTATTGTATGAAGGAACTCATATCTTTTAAGATTAGTTATTCAACTGACAATATCTACTAACACTGTACGATTTATCATCAACATGAGACAGATCATTTATGCATTTTATGAGTTTAAAGCTAACACGTTATTTCCTGCCTTATCTCCTTTTTTTTATTTGGTATTTTATCAGTTTAAGGAGAATTGCTTGCAACGCATCAAAAAAAGACAATACCTTTTAATTTTTTTTTATTTTATAATTCAAAAAGAAAAAAAAAGATATGGTATTTACAAAGAGTTGTATTATAAAAGGTTTTATTATTAGACCAAAAATTAGATTTTTTTTCTTGCAACAAGTAGTGTGTGTGTGTGTGAATATTATATAGGAGGAGGAGGTCTTGTGCATTATTGTGCAATCTTACAATTAGAGATAGTATGGGAACTTTTTTTTCTTAAAGTTAATTTTATCAACTTGATTTTGGATAGTACTTGCAGCAACCATTTCATATGTATAGTAAAAGAAGTAGGTGTCATCTTCCACCAAGTAAATATGGATAATACAACATGTTTCGTGTTCCGTATCTATTCAGGGCTCCACTAAAACCCCTTATTCACAATTATACACACACACACCATGCTCAAATGAAAGAGTGGATGATGCACGCATATGTTTAGAATAAGATCACTCAGCCCTACATTACTACTGCCTTTATTATTATTAATACTAGTATTGTCCTCTAGCAATCTGAAAGAAGGCACATCAAAGATGTTTGTGGATTATTTCCAGTGCAGTACAATAGGGCGACTGGTAATGCTGCCTAGAACACACGTTTTTATTATCATTATCACTATTATTATAAGAGAAAAAGAAAGATAAAGAAAGGGAGAGGCTAATGATGATAATTATGCTTCTCCTTATTATGAAATGGATCCATAAAATTGCTAATAATAGTATGACTCATAACTAGATTCAGACATGTTTTTGCATATATATACTTTACTCACATAAAAGCCATTATATAGTTTATTTATTGACAACTATAGTTATGCTGCTGTTATCTCATGTATTTCTTTTAGTATTTATCATAAAGCATATAATATTCATAATGGTCTCTATGAATATCATTTATCGGTTTCATCACCTTTAAATCTGCTCTATGATATAATATGTAGTGAGTTAGAGTCTTTTTTTTTTTGGAGAGGTAGAAAAAGCTTATTCATTACTGTACAGATTAGAGTTAGAGAAAAACTAATATCATAAGAATGACACCTATCCCTTTTCTTTGTATAGAGTATCTTGGAAGGTTGAACCCCTGGAGCAATTAATATGATGAATCCTGTTAACAGTTTTGTTAAAGTCAGTCAGCCAAATTCTTCTTCTTCTTTTTCTTTCTATTCTCATACCTGGATCTATTATAGAAAGTAAATAAGCTGATTATTCTCGAATTTTGATGTATCTGACGTCAGATTGTGATAAATAGTATCGATTTAAGTTACCAAAGGTTCCTAGATTAAGTCTACTCTTGATTTTTATGCATAAAAGTAGTATAAATCTATTGATATGCTGGACACTTGGATAAAATCTCTGTTATCATGGTAAATGCACATATTTCAAACTGTCATCAGTAAAAGGGATTGAATCTTTTGGAACTTAAGGTGTTCTGAAACAAACAAGGGAGGGTTGAGTGCAAGAAGAAGATTAATATATTACCTATAGAAAGCAATATTCTTAATCATGGTATTTTGAAATAAGAGCTCTTGTTTTCTAACAACGACTTGTAGAATTATCTGAGTGTCATAAGATTTTGAAAGTATCCAATTGTAAAGAGAGATAATAGTAATCAATGACATTTGTATTACACTTTTTACGTAATAATAGAACTCGAACTGTATTAAGCATACATGCACATGACTGACTCTATGTATTTTTATTTTTATTTGTTTATTTTTACTTTTATTTTCTGTATCTGAATTCGCTAAAAATAGATCCAAGAAGATTATAGTATATGAAATAGTTCTGTTTGGAAATAGGGTAGATGTTATCAATAGGCCTTATTCTATTATTGTAGTTATCTATCTATCTGTCTTACAGAAGCAGACTCATTTGATAGTGGCTTTGTTTGATGGTAAAATAAAACTTGGTGTGTTATTTATCTACAATAACCTTTTTATATATATAAAGAAGCAAACTATACTTTATCTCTTTATAAAAGTACCCTTGTCATTCCTTTTAAATAAACTCACTATGGACTTTTCGTTGGGTAGTTATATATATTAACCTAAAAGTGCTCGGTTAATACTATCCTATTGCAATTAAAATCTGTCCCTCATACAGTTAAATTATAGAGACTAATTATCATCATGGCCAATTCATTAACTAAATATATAATCCCTTTTCTTGAGTAGCATCCATTGTACTTTTTTTTTTTAACACTGCTTCGATTCCCTTATAGCTTGACCAGAGCAAATGTAGTATATCAGACCCTCCTCACTTTATTGAAGTTTTGTTGCGCTCTTTTTTTTTCTTTTTCAATAGATCATTTTCACAGAAGTCTGGGTCATTCATTCGTCCACCTATTTATTGTTTGTTCAATGGTCTTGTAACTTACAGCATAAAACAAACACTTTGCCTATTTGACTTTGATTACCGATGACTCAGTTAGCTAATTTGATATATTCTATTGTTACTCCCTTTTTAAAATAGTTTGATTTTCCTGTATGCTTGATATATTAATAACTTTCACTGTTTGTTATAAAAGGCTTGATCTGACCAGGGCAATCGAATGTTTATAAGAAGACACTATTACGTGCTCAATCGGTCATTTAAAATTTTATTATTATTGTTTAATTGAATTTAAGATACTATGCACTAAATTCGGTCATTTAAAAAAAAAAAAAAAAAAATAGGTCCAATTTATAGAAACTATTTTTTTTTTTTTTTGTTTTCTTTTTATATACATTTATACCAGTCTCAAAATTCAAAAAGAAGAAATAAAAAAAGAAAGAGAAGGAATGGCTATGTCAATGAAACAATGCTTAGATTCCTCCATGGTTTGGTTGGCCTTATACTTCTTTTTAAATTTAGGCCTTACACTTTATAATAAAGTGATTATGGCCATGTTCCAATTTCCATTCCCTTGGGCTTTAACGGCTATCCATACTCTTTGTGGTACGATTGGCTCCTATATTTTTTGGAAGTTAGGCATCTTTAAGCCTTCAAAATTAGGTGAAAAAGAAAATATGATCATGTTATTATTCTCGGTTTTATATACCATCAATATTGCCATCAGTAATGTTTCCCTGTAAGTTTTAATTCTATATATAGTATATTCATAAACTAATGACCTGTATATGATTCATTAGCAATCTAGTTACTGTTCCGGTAAGTTATTCTAAAGGATGAAGATGAAAAAAAAAAAAAAAAAAAAAAAAAAAAAAAAAAAAAGGCTTATTTTTATTTTATTTATTTGAATACACATATAGTTTCATCAAGTTGTAAGAGCCATGACACCAGTTTTTACTGTGATGCTAAATGTTATGTTTTTAAAAAAAACTTATTCCACCATGGTTTATATCTCCTTAATACCTGTAAAGTTAACATATATATGTATATGTATATTATCAAAAATTAGACATAACTAAACAAAAAAAAAATACACACAATATAGGTTATTGCTGGTGTTGCATTTGCTACCTTTGGAGATTATAATTATACTGCGATGGGTTTCTTTTTAACAGTATTGGGCACAGTTTTAGCAGCTTTAAAGACAGTTGTGACAAATCGAGTTCAAGTAGGACGCCTTAAGCTTCATCCATTAGATTTATTGTTAAGAATGTCACCTTTAGCTTTTGTTCAAACTATGCTTTACTCTTATATAACAGGGGAGATGGAACTTGTTCAAGAATATTACAGGACAAATATGACTTTATCCGTATTTTGTGCTTTATTATTGAATGGTATCATTGCCTTCTTTTTAAATGTCGTTAGTTTTACAGCAAACAAAAAGACATCTGCCCTAACTATGACAGTTGCAGGTAAATTAATTTAAAATGTCTCTAACCATATATCTATGTGTATATATATTTATTGATTTTTCCTAGGCAATGTAAAGCAGGTTCTTTCGATTGTGTTGGCAGTTATTATTTTTGATCTTAGTATTACAGCAACAAATGGCTTGGGCATTATTTTGACTTTAGCAGGTGGCGCTTGGTATAGGTATATATATACTCATCTATAAGTGGAGTAGAAGGAAAAAAAAAAGAAAGGTATTAACCTATTGTATAGTAATGTTCAATTGAGTGAAAACAAGATGAAGAATAAATTGTTAGGAGGTGATTCTTTGTTAGGTGTGACTGATAAAAATGAAAGTATATTATCAGACATCAAAACTCAAAAATAAGAAGAAAAACAATGGTTTTACTTTATTTTATTTTACTTTACTTTTTATATATATGCATATAAAACATACATGTGTAGAAAATATTGATTCCCTTTGAATATATTATAAAGATTTATTATTAGTTTTCATAAATCCATTGTTGGCGTGTGTTTTTATTATCATAAATAGCAACTCCTTTAGGGAACCATAATTTAATTTCTCGTTCTGCTGATTCAACAGAATCAGAACCGTGACAGATATTACGTCCAGTAACAATACCAAAATCACCACGAATAGTGCCAGGTGCGCTATTTAAAGGGTTGGTTTCACCGAGCATTTTACGAGCTGTCTTCACAACAGAATGGCCATACCAGACCATGCCGACGACAGGACCTGAATGCATAAAATCAATAATATCCTTGAAGAATGATTTATCTTTATGTTCACTGTAATGTTCTTCAAGTAATTCGCGTGTAGGATACATCATTTCCATTGCTAATAATTGAAAGCCACGTTGCTCAAAACGCTTAATAATTTCTCCCACAAGACCACGTTGAACGCCTATAAAGAAAAATCATAATAATACAAATTAATCCTATTCATTGTTTTCAAACCTGAATGAACCACACTCTCTCTTTTATTACCATCAGGCTTAACCATAATAAAGGTACGCTCCATTTTTTTTTTCTTTTCTTTTTTAAATTGATATTATTAATAGAGTTGTATAGATATATTTATATGTATATATGTATATATATAAAAAAAAAAAGAGAGAGAGAATAAAGAGTGAAGAAAAAAAAAAATAAAAAATAAAAAATAATTTCGAAACATTAAACGCGATTTTTATAATTATACATATACGCGATAATAGGAAAAAAAAATCAATGTTTCATTTAAAAGAAAAAAAAAATTGATAATAATAGTAACAAGTTCATCTTTTATGCATCACATATTCGTTTTATTAAGTCTTGCAAAATAGAGCAGAATGATGCTTGGCGTCACTTGTATATAATGTATATATGTATTTATTTTATTATGTTATCAGCGAATAACTCAAAGACTTTATATTAAATCTTCTAATACTATTATATATAAAAAGTCTATCTTATCTTAATTATAAAGTATCACCCATAGTCATGATACAAGTACAGAGATACATCATGCTTAATTTATTGGAGGCATTATACATTTGTAAACTTAATATCAAATTTACACAAAGTTTGTTGTTTTTTTTTTAAAAAAAAAAAGTCCAATTGCACCATTCATAGCGACGGCTTTGGTGTTTGCTTTGGCTTTGCTAGAAAAGCCAAAGATGTGAAAGAAAAAGTACAATTAGAGCTGGAAAATTTTTTTTGCGATGAAGAAGTACAAAAGTATTTTTTTTTTCAGCCTTGTGCTGTTGATCCAGACAGAGATCATATATTTACAGCAACAGTATGCCATAAAGAAGATCAACAAGAAATAAAAATATGTAGCATTAAAGAGCGATATTGTTATACATGTTCCAAGAGGAGAAGGGCTTGTCATGTAGAAATACTTAAATTAAAAGCTGGGATGAAAAAGGCATCGCGACAGATTTCCCTTCAACAAAAACCATAGACATTGAAAAAAATGGAACAATTATATAATATATGCTCTCAAACATGTATCCCCAAATCTTCAGGTTCTACAATGAAAGGTCTACAACCCTTTCGTTTTAATGATCATTCAGGGCAGACAAAGGTTGAATAAAGAGATAACCAACATCTTATTTAATGGAGGAAAAAAAAAAGTACAATAAAGCCAAAAGACTGAATACAAGAAAGAAAAGAAAGAAAAGAGATAAGAAGAAACAAGAGGACAAAAGGAACCCACAAATTATATACGATGATAATATGTAAAACTACACTAAGAAAGAAGCCAGCAAAATGGGGGGGAAAAAAGCCAAATTTAAGCCTTCTCATTGTGTACCTCTCGTTGTGTTTATGTGATGGGATGAAGAATATCGGATAAAAGGCCAGATGTCAGGTGCCACAGCGATAATTGAGAGAGAAATCAAGCTTAGATCAAGAACTACATTTCGATAGACCTGCTGTCTTTCAGAGAGAAATCACCGTAGAGGAAACGGTTTCGCTAGTAATAGTGATTTAGATATCTACAGATAATCTGTCTAAATTGTAATGCGCACTTATCCAAAAACTAACAGTAATTCGTTTCAATTTGTTTGTAATCTGTATCAATTTCAAGCTAAATTACTATAGCCTATCATTTACACATGGATTGATGAAAGCATAATTCTGTGATAATAACGCAACAAATGTATAGATAAAATTATTTTATCTATAATCTATGCTTTCTTTATTTTATTTTTTTTATATTATAGCATAAAAATTAACGAGTCTGACGATGTAATAATTAGAAAGAACCACTGTTATTTGTTAAATTACTTTATTATTCCAAGACATTATAAATAAGATACTTCAAATATATTATTTCTCCATGGAGTAATTATAGTACATGCTAACTAATATCATAAAAATATACATCTATAATATATATGTATATATAACACAACTAGCATTATAAGATAGAATTTAAAAATTAGCAAGACTAACTATAGAGCCTCTGGGTTTAATAATGATTAAAGGAAGAAGAAAAAGATAGAGTCTTGTATATAATATAGTTATTATTTGTTGCATTTTAAAAGGTAGACAGCAACGATTTTCTGAGTTATTAGTAAATGAAAATATAAAAACCAAGTAATGGAAAGAATGATTGTAGTCGTTAAGTTAAAATCTCTTTAATGGATACTGAATTAAAAGGTAAACTATAGGTAATAACAGTAGGAAGAATATACCGTTGTAAATGACTTATATCATAAAATCTTTTAGCTGGAAAAGATATTATATAATACAGGTACAATAGTGATTTGCTTGTTAAATTGACTGTCTAAGATTCAACTTAATTCTATTCGAGTTAGTTATTAGTCTATTGATCAAAAAGATAGATGAAAGCAATCGTTATACTACTCCACACTGTATTAAGCTTACTATCCCAGATAAATTTATAGTAGTAAATTGTAATGATGACTTTAGAGGCCTTGAGAATATTTGTTTAATAAGTATAAATGATACAATATGTTTTCTTTTTACTGTTACTTCTTCTAGTAAACAAGAAGTGTATTACATAATCTTTATTGCCTCATTTCATTTCTTTTTTTCGTTAACTTTGCCAACATAAGCTTGTCTAATTCTTCTTGTGATGTTCTTTTAAAAGAGATTAATTTAACTATACGTGGCCTCATGTTATGAAGTATTTCTTTATTTTTACCTTTCATTTAAACACTTATTCATAGCTTTAAGTTTATCTCTACAGGTCCACATCACTGTGATATTGTGCTCTTTACTACATGTAACAAAATCTACATAGACAAGCATTAATTTACTAGCCCTTGTGTATATTCGATATATTAACCTTTAATAGGTAATTGACATGCTTGTAGAGCTTTTGCTTTCATATCCTTGTAACAACCCTCTTCCTCTGCTCTTGTTAATGCATGTAGTTCAGTATCCTTTGGAATAAAAGGATTGCTCATAGAAGCTTCTTCTGATTTTCCCATTTTCTCTTGTTATTATTTATTAACTGGGGTTATTAATGTTTATAATATCTAAGAGAGAGAGAAAAAAAAAAAAAAAAAAAAAAAAAGAATGAACCTTTTTCAATTGGAGAAAAACTAGTCTTTCCGCCAATTTTGACTGAATTTAAAACACGAACAGCCAGGCTATATACATGCTAAATGAAAACTGTACATTAGTAGGAATGAATGTTATACCACCAAAATGTAAATGGCTATAGTCGTTTACAAATGATATTTAGCCTATAAAGTTTATCGTACAAACGTTCATTAAAAATAGATTAGTAGTAATTTAATGAATATGCACCGATGTATTATACTATTTCAAGATTTAACAAGTTCATTATTTCGAAGATGATAAATTTTACAACCATGTATATTCAAATGTTACTTAAAGGTTATAAGTTCATTTGTAAGTTTAATAGGGAATTTTAAATGAACATAAATATTTAACATAAACGTTCATTTATAATTCCACTTTAATGTATATATGTACATGTATTTTTCATTTTCATTTAATTTATAAAAAAAAAATTGGTGGCAATATGCCTAGATGCTCCGAAGAGCGATGCCTTCAAACACACAAGGTGCTTTATTTTGAGCAAAAGCTCATTCCGTCCTTCTCAAGGGGATTGCCAAAGTTCTCTCCTTTCTATTAAATTCATAGATAATATAAATTCTAGTCAATAACATGTAATTTGATTGAATGTAATTAATTTCATTGAAACTTACCGTTATGCACAAAGAAAAAAAAAAATAAAAAATGGCTTGAGATAAAAAACCATTTAAAGCTATTTTCTGTGGCTTAGTAGTAGTAGTAGTAGTAGTTTAAAATATTTTTGATGACATCAAATCAACAAGCAGTTTAAAAAAAAAAAAGGCCGCCCACTTCTTGTTACTCGCATTACTATCAATAAAGCATTCCCTCCCTTTTTAATAATGTTTCTTTTTAGAAACTAGGCACTAGATTAACCACGCAAGGATATTTATCACGTGCAAACAAATTTTCATATTTCATACATTTGGTACAAAAAGCCCTTAAATGCTGATTTTTAATTTGAATGTAGGTGCTTCACAAACTAGGAAGAAATTTTTTCCCAATAAGAATTCCTTCTGGAAATAGGTTTGTATTTAACGGAGATACTACATGTTATAAATAAGAGAAACTATCGAAATACATCGCTGCTTAACTCGTGGTATTGTCATTCGATTTTATTATTGTCTTCTTATCTTAATAGAATACGTTTAAACTTGTTAAGAACTAAGTATAATTTATAAAAAAAAAAAATCTTATATGTGATGTCCGTTTACTACTGCTGTGGACCAAACAAGGTATATAAATATATACATTCATATTCTCTCTCATGATAATATTTACTCCTAGCTGGGGAGGTTTAGAGTTCTGAACTCCAGCTGTTAAGGGTCAGCGGATCCAGAGCAAATCAGTCTAGCATAGATGTGCTTTCGACCTAGGCGTCGTTGGCAAACTTCTATGCTGTAGTGATGCGGCTTCATGTGGGTAACCTATGGAGTCTCACCACTACCGATGGTCAAGGGGATAGAAGTAACAGTAATACACCTGAAGCCGATACCTGATGGTATGGCCAGGGGATGCAGCCCCACCCGCGTCGAAGTCTGTAGGGGGGGAGAGTTCAGTGGATACCACACTGCCAGATTAATGATCTGTTTCCTACAGGACTCAGTGAAGCTTGGCGCTGAACCGCTGTAAACGTATGGATGACTTGTGGCCTCAGGCATCGGCAACTTTACTGTGAACGCACACGTGGGAGAGTGCAGGACAAGGAAATGCCTGTAGTCGGCTATAACCCTGGTTACGGTTCTCAGAAGCCAAAAAAAAAATATTGATATGGTCAATTTACTGTATCTCATATAATAAATATTAACATTATTAACTAAATTCTGTATAATATCAATGAGTTTGATTGATTATATCCCAGTATATTTAGAATTAAATCAAATAATAATTTAAACTGAAATGCAAATTTATAAACTTAAGAGAATTAATTTTTTTATTCATAAAGTATGCAACAATTACCAAGTTTCTTTCCTGGTAAAAATTTTAATTGAAACAAAATAATCATTTTAATCAAGTAAATATTTAATTTAGTATTAATTATATTACCACCAAAAGAAACACGACTATAGAGTATGAATTAATTCGGAGAAGAATAGAAGCTGATAACTGTAAATCAATCATCAAATATGAAAACGTACTAATATTAATATTAATATGACGTGTATTACTATTATAGAGTCAATTGAATTATAATGTATTCAAGTAATTCAGCTTATAAATATACATTATACATGTAAACATTTTTTTTTTTAGCCATAAAATTTAACATACTATTAAAACAATTAATAATGATCGATATCCTTTCCAGTAATTTTTGTAAAACACGTTATTATAAACGCACTTTAAAACATAAAGTTCGGCTATTAAATATAATGTAGTAACGCACAGGACATCTTTTTTTTTTTTTTTTTTTTTTTTTTAATTAACCGCAAATCATTGTTCATTACATAATATAAATAAGAGGAAGATATAATTACTTGAATTCTCTCTTTGTTTTTGCTTTCTTCTTGAAGTATTTTTATTTGCTTTTTTTATTTTTTACTGCATATTATGCAAATAAACTTACCCAATCTTATTTTGTTATTTATTGGGTGTTTGGTGGCAACAGCATCCAGCCAAACAACCACTATTAAGTTATATAATGCAACTACAACCGCTGTAGCATCTACCACTACAACTGCAGTAGCATCTACCACTACAACTGCAGTAGCGTCTACTACTACAAGTGAAGGCTATGCTCCTCAGGTCTCACCTACTTTTCCAAACTTAACTATTGCCACTGGTGTGGTTACTTCTTATGATGGTAAAAACAAGAATATCGATACTTCTAAAAAGTTATCTAAAAAAACATTGGATCTTACTAAATACCCTACGCCATGGACTTCCCCTGATACTAATCATCCTGAGGTGCAGGATGCCATCAAGAAGATTAACTGGGATCTAGTTCCAAAAATTTCTGTTCGCACAACCAACTCTAATGGCAGTTTTAACGTTGAAGATTATGACATGAATAAGGATCCTGACTGTTGGTGGTCAGTTACTAACTGTCTTCATCCCAAGGTCAAATATATACCTGATGATATCTATACTTGTCCAACAAAAGGTCAATGGGGTCTTACCTATGATGACGGACCATTCAATTTACGTAGCAAGAAAGACAAATATGCCAAAAAAGAAAATAAATATGCTGAACCTGTCCTTTATAACTTTTTAGCTAAGGAAGGTGTGAAAAGCAATCTTTTTGTAAGTGATGAACAATGTTCTTTTTTTTTTTTTGAGAAAAAAAAACACCACTAAATACAATAATAATAGTATATTGGCTCTAATGTTGTGACTTATCCGGCTGCTGCAAAGAGAGCTTTGAATGATGGACATTATATCTGTGTTCATACTTGGTCTCATCCCACTATGACAACTCAGTCAAATGAAAAAGTAGTTGCCGAACTTTACTGGACTCTCCGAGCTATTAAGGAAGCCACTGGTGTCACTCCTAAATGCTGGAGACCTCCTCAAGGTGATGTGGATGACCGTGTTAGATCAATTGCTTGGCAGATGGGTCTTCGTACAGTCATTTGGGATAAAGATTCAGTTGATTGGGATATAGCCGTTGCTGGCGGTGGTAACCTTAAGCCCTCCCAGGTTAGTGCCAAATTTAAGAAATGGATCAAGCACGCTAAAAGTGGCAAAAACAATAATGGCACGATCGTCTTAGAACATGAGTTGAGCAGTGCAACAGTAAAAATGACTCAAAAATGGCTTCCAAAGATTAAGAAAGTATTCAAGGTACTTCCTGCTTTGGCATGTAACAATATCACACAACCTTATTGGGAGACGAGCTTTAACTATCCCTTAGATTATTAATTATATATTTATATAATTAAAAGTGTAAATATCTCAAATAAATAACTTTAAAAATATCATAAAAAAGAAAGAGGGCCGCAAATGGTTATTTTTTTCTTTACTAATAAATTAAAATATCGATTTCTTTTGCATTTAAATAAGAAAGCATTATAAAACTTTTCCCTGTATTATTATATAATATGTAAAATCTAATAGACAGCGCAATAAATGTATATAATCTCAAATGTCTAGTAATTGTATTCTTGCTCCTCTGACAGGAGAGGGGGTTTTATTTGATATTTTATAAACACAGACTAAATACATAGTTTATATATCAAAATGTACCCACTCATCCATCAACTTATCGACTTCCACTTCTTCGTGTGATTTACTGTTTTTGGATGACTCATAATTAGTTATACTGGAAGCTACAGAAGATGATCTTTGTCTTGAAGATGGACTAGATAAGGTTGATGAGGATTTTTGTGGAGTGTTATGTTCATTTTTAGCCAATGTCTGACCATCAATAAACAAATTCTCGAAAAGTTCACGTCCTAAACTCTTCTGACGATCACTTGATGATTTCACTACTTTAAAGCTATTTGCAAATTCATGATCAAAAAACATTTCGAGTGATTCATTTGTAAGAACTACCATACGGAAGGAAGGTACTGTGATATCTATGATATCAGCAAGTATCGAATTTTCTAATTGTTTAATACGCCCATAGAAGGAGTGGCTATCTACAGTCATTGTTAAATTGGCTAAGCGATTTGTTGATGTTGATTCATCTGGTTGGATGCCTTTTGCAATATCTGACTGTTCGCAGCTTTGAACAATCAAATTTGTTACCGCATCCCAGGCAATATTTTCACCCTTTAATAATCTTATAAGCCAATAAAGCTCCTTACTCATATCAATAATGTCTTGACTCCTTAATTCATTATCTTTATCTTCATCATATATCTTAAAAAACCAATCTATATGCGACATAATATCCTACAAAATCTCTTCGTATTAGATAAATGAATAAATAACTAAATAAATAGAATATACCCCATGCAAAATCTCATTAAAATTTATAATAACACTTTGAAAATCAACTAAGTTATTTGGATTACTTCCAACAAATGAACGATATAAACGGTTAATAAATCGGTTACAAATTGTTGTTGCTGCATTATTATCCATATTATCGCACATTGGTTTGGCTTTTGCCCAAGGTGTCATAGAAGCTAGCATATTTTGGAATGTTTCACGATCCATTTTAGAACCAGGTTTCCTTCCTACTTCATGGCTTGCATAATATAATGCACCAAAGTATTTGTCGTAAATAATGCCTATATCTTCCTTGCTAAACATAGCTGTATCTTTCAAGTTTCGAATGATGGTGCGTTTGGTGAAGGATTCAATACCCGCACCCACTTTAAGCTGATTTTGACTACGAAGATCTTCTATTATTTGATTTGTTACCAAAGAGAATTCACGATACTATAATATATTTGTGTATTAAAATATAGATGATTATTTGTGCTATATTATGTTTACTTACAGCAGTCAACATAACCTCATTGAATTTCTAAGTATTAATAAATATATATGTGTATGTATGTATGTATGTATGTTTATTAATTTGTTCTATATTCACTCTTTTAGATATTATTCCTACTTACAGTAAGCTTTACATTCTGCCCATCTAATCCTTTGTCTTTTTCATGCCCTAGTGACTGAAAAAACGATTTAAAAATGTCTAAAAATGCACTATCATCATTTGTTTTCAGAAGTTCATCGCCGTTTATTTTTAAAATAGCTTTTTCATATAATGTATTAATCCTTAAAAATGCTTCTAGTACATATTATTCAGAACTTACCTAATCTATAAGAAAGAAGAAAACAATGAGTTTAAATGAATATTTAAAATTATTAACTAGTTACCCAATTTGAAATAATATCCGAGGCCCTTCCATAAATAAAATATCTAAAACACGAATAGCGAATTCTAATGGCATAGAGTTTATAAACAAACTTAAAAACCAAGGAAGACATGCAATAGATACTTCAACGTTTGTTTTTTTAAAATGTTCCCATAAAATAGGCATTGTTTGTTCGACAAGTTGTTCAAATGCAATCTGATCCAGCAGAGCACCATGCATATTTGTACTATAATAACCTGGACACATTCTATCTACAAGAACATGTAAAATCCAGAACGCCTGTTCTTCAGTAGCATAGATCAAAAGTGCAGATACGACAATATTCATTGCTTGGCAATATCCTAACTCGGGATTAAGCCAGGCATAGGCTGTTAATACTCTACGGAGACGATCAATCCCTTCAGAAGTTTGATAACCGGGATATTCAGGTAGTGATCTTTTTATATATTGGAAAGTTAGTTAATATGTATGTCACTTTTTTTTTTTTGTTACCTATTTAAATCCTTTTCGATTTCTTCTGTAGAGGTTGATTTCTTTCCCTCAAATTTTTGAAGTATTTCATGATATAATCCTTGATTTTGAAATCTTAAATAAATTGCACCACAGGCAACTTCCCAAATTTCTCCACGTAATAAATTTGGTAAACCTACTCGTACTAGTTTTCCAAATGTAGGCAATTTAATCATTGACAGATTCCGTCCATTCTCTAAATAAAATCATATTATGAGAGATATAACACTATCTCTGTCCTTGTTTGCATCTTTTATACCTTGGAAATAGATCTTCCATAATTTTGTTTTACTTTTATCTTTGGACTTTCTTGGGTTAACAGGATATCCAAAATCTAATCCAAGCCCTCCGGTATGTACTTTGGTATCAATCAAATTGTCTGATCGTAAAACCTGTTCAGATTCGCATGTAGCTAAAAATGATTTAACCCTTTTAAATAGCGGTATTTGCTTCAATAAAAGCTTCTTTAGAATTTCACAAAACTGTTCACAAGCATGTTTATCGCCCTATAATATATATACAATAAAGAAGGAAATAATTAAAAAAAAAAAATAGACTAAATAAATTAATACCTACATGCAAGTAGAAATCGTGCTCCATTTTATGCCATACTGTAATAGCTATACCTGAAGTATAAGCGCCTTTATTAAGCCTTTCCACACGCTTAATAGCATATAAAGGAAATACTACTTTGCATACTGGTAAATGTTGTTGAGGGGCAGGCAGTTTCTTTTCAGATTCAAAAGTTAAAAATGTCTGTGAGATATATACACGACCAACCATATTAACAACACCAGATGGAATTTGAGTAAGAAAAATAGAATCACGAATTGGTGAAGCATCCTTTGAATAAGTAGCATCGAGCCCACTTATTAAATATTCGGTCATTGGTAATCTAAACCGTAGACAATATTCTTTATTCCGTTTTTGAGCTGCTAAATCATTTTTTAAAGGACTCACTAATTGACGATTATTCTCAGAATAATGAGGAGTACTTTGTAAAGAATATTTATTATTCAGTTCAGAGTTAAAGACTGCATCAGTCGCTTGGCCAGGTGCATCACTAACAGCATTTTTTAACCAGCGTTGCATTGCTTTCCCCGTCAATTGTACAAGCAGATCATACACTTCATCTCTTCTAAACATATTCGACAAGTAATACTAGAATATATATAGATGTACTCATGGTAAGCAAATAATAACAAACATCATTAACAATCTACAACAAAAAATACCTCTTCTTTATCTTTGGTAATAATTCTTAAACTATCATCAAAGATACCTTTTGACCTTTCTTTTTTCATCTCTTGTATGTCCTTAAGTTCTATTAAAATTTTGGTTTCAGTACCTAGTAAAAAAGCATGAAATCCTATATAGTTTTCACTGATATATAGCCATCCTTGTCTTGCTTTATAAGCGCATGAATAATCTATAAAATACATAAAATATAAAATCTGGATAGTTAGAACACTTATTTTGCTAATATATAATAAATATGTGTGTCTATGTTCATTCATTTTTAGGCACCTACAGCTCACAAAACGCTCAGAATGTGGAACTTCAAATATCTGTCTAAAGGTTCTTGAAGCATTTCTAACGTTTTCATCTGCAGATAATTCGTCTGTACCAGATTCTACATTTCAATAGAAGACAAATATATACTATAAAACTTTAACGCATTACTTCTTTTTTTTTTTTGTTTTTACCTATTGTGGTTACAATCATGTTCATTTTTTCAGAAACCCAACGTTCTTTATCTAATGGATGATCAATTGTTTCTAATTCAGGCATTATATTTTTCTCAATCCAAAGCCATGCGGCCTTAATGTTATTCTCTGTTTCGGCTACAGCTATTTGAAGACACATTGTATTTATTTCTCTTTGAAAAAGAATACGATAAGGTGGTAATTTTGTATCGAATCTTAATTGAAATTCAAGTATAAATGTCAGTTTTATGCTTAAATAATAACATGATAAGAATTTACACATTAGCAATGGTGCTTAACAAGCTATTAAATAAGTGATTTCCAGGAGAAGAAGATCTTTGTAATAAGAAGTTATCTTTCTGTAGTATTGTTGTCCAAAAAGGTGTTAATGTTATATCTGTTGGTGTTGGCAGCGTGAATACCTATTATGTATATATAGTTTTTATTTTTATTTTTAGAGAGAACCCTTTTTTTTTTATTAATTGCTATGTAATGTTAACTTTACACTTTGTGGTACACCAGCCGTAAATGCAGGGAAATCTGGCATTGAGCTTTTGTAATAATGCAATAAAAATGAATAATTAAAAGAAAGTTAAAGCAAGATACATAATAATAGAAATGGTAAAAAAAAAAAATGAACAGTCCAATTTTTGGTAAGCATAATCTATAAATATTATTTATTTGGAATCTTGTCTATTACATATAAAGATATAAACGGTATATAATAGTAATTATGAATTACTTTTATGCTTCTTTTCATTAAACTCAATTTATGCATCTAATATAAACTTATATTTGAATAAATTATTTGCTCATAAATGTTTTCACTACAGTTTTTATACTTTGAATTCAAGTATTGTTGGTTCTTTTCTAGACGAATTAACAATAAAATTCAGATGCTATGTTTACTTTTTTTTTTAACGATAAGGATTGACCCTTCCTTTTCTTTAGATCAAAGTGCATCCAATCTTCATGACAGATTAACTTATATTTACATAGACGTTAATGTATTCATTTCGATAAAATGGTTAAAATATTAGGGATACTTGATGAGCTTTTAAAAACAGTTTGTTGCTCTTAATATATGAAGCATAAAATGAAAATGTAACAAACCAAGTTGGACTTTAAACAATTCTTTTACTAAAAATCAAAGGTTCAAATTAGTGCATGTCTTCAAAAGTAACAAAATGCTTGGTTAGAAAACTTGATATTTTACTTTAATAAACATTATTGTCTGGGCCTATTACAGTTTAAAAGAGTCTAAATTGACAATTAACATCATTCAAAACAAAAAGGTAAACATGACATCTGTATTTTATCTTTTAATTGTGCGAAAAATAACTAAAAATGTTTAGTTTACAAGAATGACTTGTAATAAATTTTGATGTCCGCTAATGGTGGGGCAAAAAAAAAAAGACCCTTCCATCTCAATTGCTTCATACATTAACTCCTTTTCTTTTTTCTTTTTTTTTTTTTTTTTTTTTTTTTTTTTTTTTTTTGTTTGTTTGTTTAACGTCTTCTATATACCTTCTTCTATTTTTTTTTTATTTATTTTTTCTTCCTTTCCCTTTTCTTTTCAGAAATTCATTTCTCTCTCCTTCTTCTCTTTTATAAACATTATAAAATTTTTATAAAATATTTATTTCCTTCGTAATGACTACTCCTAATTTATCTGATAATAATCTTCCTCGATCACGACCTTCCTCAATTAGAAGGATTCATAGAAATAAGGTAATTCGGTAACTAATATGAAATATTATCTTTATTAAAAATATTTTATTAGGATAATACAATAAATTCAGCTACCAATTCTCGTCCTTCATCTCGCCCTTCATCTCGACCTGCGTCTCGACCTATATCTCCTACTGGAAGCTATAATGAATCTAATGATAATGAACCAATTATTCCCACTGCTATTGTTATAAAGAATATTCCATTTTCGGTCAAAAAAGATGCTCTCTTAGAGAAGTTTGTAAGTAAAGTAATAAAATAAATAAAAAATATTTTTTTTTTACATGTATATAGGCTTCATTAGACATTCCTACAGCTTATGCTTTTAATTACCATTTCGATAATGGTGTTTTTCGAGGACTTGCATTTGCAAATTATCGAACTTCTGAAGAAGCAGAAAATGTAGTAAATACTCTTAATGGATATGAAATAGGAGGTCGAAAACTACGTGTGGAATTTAAGAAAATGTTACCTACAGTAAATGATAATAATAGAAAGAAGGAGAGAGAAATGTCATCTAATATGATGTCTTCTTCTCAACCTGGATCACCTTTACAGACTGAACGTAAATTGCCTGTTAACTTGGATGAAGGTAATTAGAATAAGTTTTATAATAAACCTATTAATATTTTATAAATATAGATGTATTGGACTTAAATAACCCTAATGTCTTGGAAATGTATAGTTATCTTCTACTTTTCCGTGGGGATCCAAATGCTACTGAAATTGCATTACCCAAAACCCTTTCTGCTAAGGAGCGTAGGGATGCTCATTTAATTGCTGATAGACTTGGTCTTAATCATTATTCTGAAGGATTTGGTCCTGATAGACAAATTATTATTGACAAAAGAGGCTCAGTTCCTGCACCTATTGTGAGAGTAAAAATAAGGTTATCAATTTAAAATTCAAAGTTTAACCTTCTTCATTATAGCTTCAACATAAAAGCTCTAGAGGATCTTTAAGATCAAGTCCTAGTCGTGAACGCTTGGGTAATCTTATTTCTAGTAGCAGTACTGAACTTAAACGAGATAGTTTTCGAAAATCAATGATGTAAGTTTTTTTTTTTTCTACCAAAAAAAAATAGATGATATACTTAAACATTTTCAGGAGTACAAGTGTCACTGCTGCTGAAGCAGAAAATCCTTCTTCAGGTACTTTTATTCACCCTATTCGTCAGCCTCGTGGACCCGAGCCTGGTAAGAATTTTGCTTCTCGTAAACCAGTGAATAATGATGAAAGTGAGAATTTAGCTGACGTCTTATTTCGTCAACATATTACTCAAATTGAAAGCTTAAAGATTAAATAAAGAAATTTAACATGTTTTTCTAATAAACCAATAAAATTCTGTGCTGCTTATATTGCTTGAATTTAACCGAGCTCTTTTTTTTTTTCTTTTCTTTTCTTTTTTTTTTTTTTTTTTTTCTTGAATTAAACTGAAATGTCTTCTTGGGAATCACAATTAACATCACAAGAAGTAGAATATTATAAGCAATTATTTAAAGCTGCAAGTAAATCACAAGAAGGAATAGTGACAGGCTCTGAAGCAGTACAATTCTTTGCTTCTTCTGGTATACCTAATCAACTATTATCAGAGGTATAAAAATAATAATGTTTATTAAAGTCAATATTATATTAAATGGTAATAAATAGATTTGGGAAGCTGCTGATCGTGATAAGGTGGGCTACTTGACACCAGAAACTTTTGCGATTGCTTTAAAACTTATTGCTTGTACTCAACATGGAAAAGAAGCTAATACCAACGTTTTATCAACTGGTATGTCTTTATTAAAAATATAAAATAAATAAGCTAATTTCTTTTTATTCTTTCTTTTTTTTAAAAAAAAAAAAATAGTCGTTCCATTTCCTCAATTTGAAGGAGTTAATGTTGTTGTGTCTAGTCCAAGTGTATTCAATACGCCTTTATTAAATTCTTCTACATCGTTAACTAATTCACCCATTACAAAAGCAGAGCGTGAAAAATACATTAGTATATTTAAAGTACACCAACCTGTTAATGGAGTTCTTGACGCTAATACAGCTAAAAGCATATTTTTAAAGTCAAACTTGTCAATGGAGACTTTAAGTCAAATTTGGTAAAATAAAGCAAGGAGTAAGGTTATTTCTGTTATATTAAAAATTTCCATCCATACTTGTGCAAATTTAGGTATTTAGCAGATGTCCGCCAATCAGGAGCTTTGAATCAAACTGAATTTATTATTGCCATGCATTATATTGCCAAGTTAATGGATGGCACACTCACTAATTTACCAGATAAGTTACCACCCACTGTATATCAATCCGCTCTTAATGGCAATACATCAACGTCAACAACACAATCTCCTATAATGCGTAATATGTCTATTAGCTCACCCTCTTTTCGTAATGCACGTCAGCAAAGTATAATGACACCCCCACAACGAGCAAGGACAATTGAGTCACTTGGTGACATGGCATTTGGATCCTCAGCTCCTATATATGAACCTATTCAGCAATGGGATGTTACAGCCCAAGAGAAGCAACAATATGATATTTATTTTGATAAAATTGACTCAAATAAAACAGGTGTTGTTCAGGGTAAGGAAGCAGTAGAGTTTTTTAAGAACTCTCGTCTTCCTGAATCTGAATTAGCTTTTATTTGGGATTTGGCAGATATTCAGCAAAGAGGAGCTTTATCACGTAATGAATTTGCTATTGCTATGCATTTAATTCACAAAAGATTGGCAGGAGAGAATTTGCCCCAAGTTTTACCAAAGACTTTAATTCCTCCCCAAAAAAGCAATAACATAATAAAACAGTCACCTCAGCAATCACGATTTGGTAACTCACCTTTATTCACTCCAAACAATACCATATCATCAACACCTCAGCAAACTCATTCACTTATTGATAATAATGCAAATAATGATTTATTGGGCGATTTCGGTAATGATCAAGTATCACATGAAACAAATCAAGTAAATCTTATGCAAAATCAAATTGTATCTCTTACTTCACAAACATCTGCTTTAAGTACGCAAAAGTTAAATGCAGAAAATACTTTAGAACAATTATCAAAACAAAAGCGTGAGTTAGAGGCACAGTTGACTAGTATACGTATGACGCATGAAGCTGCTGTTAAGGATTTAAATGAAATCCAAGAGACAATTCGTCAGGAAGAGAGTCAATGGGAAAAAGTACAGGCTGAATATAATGCTGCGCAACAGCAACTAAATGAAGTGCAAAACGAAATTACCCAGACAAAGCAAACTTTAGAGAATGGACGTGCAGAAACAGAAAGTCTTCGTCGTCGTGTTCATGAAATTCAAGAGCAAATAACTGCCTCTAATGCTGAATTAGACAAGTTGCGTGCACAAACAAAGCAACAAAACATGATGTTAGATATTAATAAACGTCAAGTTACAGCTGCTGAGCAAGACCGTGCACTTGCTAGACGCCATCTTGAAGATTATAAGACAGCTGGCGATTTAAATAAGGATGAAAGTGATAGTGATGATGATGATGATGATAATGACGGTGAAGAAGAAAGGAAGACATCAGTATTTGGTGATGTTAAAGACCAATCTACTACTACAAATGAAGTTTTATCCCCAAATGAAACATCATCTGTCAATTCTACACCTGCTCTAGATGACACGTTTAAAAATCCTCCAGCACCTACACCTATCTCTCCTTTTACTGAGTTTACCATGACTGATAAGTCAGCAAATGTGTTCAATGCCTTTTCACCCACTGCAGCAATTAACAATGTTACTAATCAAAGTGATAATAATTCCTCTACACCTATAAGCGGCGATGATTTTGATGCAATTTTTGGTGTATTTAATACTCCTTCCAATACAAATACTACGACTACCACACCTGCCAATGCATTTGATCCTTCACACTGGGCCACTAACTCAATCACTACACCCAGTCTATCTCATACTAAATCTTCTCGAGGCCCTCCTCCTCCTCCCCCTCAAAGTAGGCACCATCGTCAACCTTCTGAGAGTGTAAGCTCAGTAGTTTCTGCTGCTTCACCTGTTATTGTTTCAACAACGAAGAAACAACGAGCTCCTCCTCCTCCTCCTCCTCCACAGACTACCTCTACAACTACTATAGATTCATATATTGCACAAGATGAACAAAAAGACAATGATGGTGATGATGATGATGATTTTGAGGCTGCCTTTTCAGGAAAGCAATTACCTGAAGCCAAAATCGTTAATAAGGATGATGAATTAGCAGAATTTGATGAAGCATTTCAAGCATTTGATATTAAACCAGCCCAATCCGCAACAACAACCCATCTATCCTCTGCTACAAACAAAAACAACTGGGCTTCTAGTTTTGGAGGATTTAATTTTTCTGATGTGGATAACTTTACTCCTAAAGAATCCACAACAACACCAGCTGTATCAAATGATGAAGACTGGGATGCTATCTTTGGAGCTACATCTTCAAATGATAAAAATACTACTCCAAACACTTCAACTATTAATCATGGTTTTGATGACGCATTTTCAAGCTTTAGTACTGATTTTGGAAAACAATCAACAGAAAGTAAAAAACCTGACATTGCCAACAATACATCAAATAATAATATGATTGGTATTGTGGGCGATAAAATAGAAGAATTAGTTAAAATGGGGTTCAATGAAAAGGAAGCAAAAGATGCACTTAATAGATATGATCAAGACTTGGAAAAGGCTAGTAACTTTTTGCTTGATCAATCATCAAAGCAGTAGATTTGATTCTATTATAATAAATTACTTTAATGCAAACTTTTATTACATGCAAAATATCAATTTTTTTTAATATTATATTACAATACTTACATTTTTTGACTAGATGTCTATACAATATCTGAAGCAAGACGTTTATTTTGTAGCTTCTATTTCTATTATTTATTTATATTAGTAAATCATTATGGTAAACTAATTTCAATATATACGACTTGTTTTTAAAGACGATTTGATATTTCACCAATACTCTCCTGTTTCATGATTTGTCTTGGGTATTTGTATTCAATTTGATTGGATGTAAAAGGAAATAAATCGAAATATACCATCATAATTATCAAATGTGATTTATGAATGATACCACTTATCGTTTTAATTTCTATCCTTTTTTTAATCCTTTTTTATTCTTTTTTTTTTTAAGAAAAAATATATATTTATATATGTCACTTCCTCGTAAAGCTCTTATTTCTATCACAAGTTATAATGAACCTTTTTATGCTGATGGCAAAAAAACAGGTTTATTTTACACTGAAGCCCTTCATCCCTATCAAACCTTTGTAGATGCAGGATTTGAAGTTGACCTTGCATCTGAAACTGGAACTTATGGCTTGGATGAGCATTCAACAGAGAAACAGTTTTTATCAGATGAAGACGAAAAAATTTATAAAGATCCCAGTCATCCTTTTAATGTTCTTTTGAATAAACACCTTTACAAGTCTAGCGACTTGGATCCTAAGCAGTATGGTCTCTTCTTTGCCTCTGCAGGACATGCTACACTTTATGACTATCCACAAGCTCATGGACTCCAACATATTGCTGAAGATATTTATGCTCGAGGAGGTGTAGTTTCAGCTGTTTGTCATGGTCCTGCAATTTTACCTTATATTAAGGATTCAAAGACAGGAAAATCGATCATTGAAGGTAAGACAGTCACTGGTTTTACAACAGAAGGTGAAATTCAGTTAAATGTTATGGAAAAAATAAAAAATGATAAGGTGGCTACAATTGAAGAGGGTGCAGCCTCTGTTGGTGCTATTTACGTTGCCCCTCCAACACCATTTGCTGATTTCCATAAAGTAGACGGACGTATTGTAACAGGCCCTAATCCTGCATCAGCTCACTCTACTGCTAAAGCAGCTGTTGCTGTCTTTGATAAGAAATTATAAAAATAAAATAAAATAAATCTATTGTAAAGGGGAAATCGGCAAAACATCTTAGTTGGAAATCATTTAATAAAAAAAAATATATAATTACAATTATATCTATTGACATTATACTGTTGTGCGCCACTGCTTTAAATGTTAAAAAAATTTTTTTTTTCTCTCATCATAATTATTATTCATTTTAAAACAAAATGAATGAAAAAACTTATTGAACATTTCTACGAATAACCTAATTAATATCTGTTTCCTCAAGTTCAAAAAACAACAACATCTAGACAAAATGAAGTACCCAAAGCGGGACTCGAACCCGCAATCTTTGGTTTAGGAGACCAATGCCTTATCCATTTGGCCACTTGGGCATTAATCGCCCGTGTCAATTTAAATAGTAAGTATAAACCCGATTCAACTCTCTGTGGTTAACCGGTAAGTCAAAATAAAATAAAATTTAAAGAAGATGTTTATTTAAAAGACAAGATCAAAGATAATGTTTATTTCATTCACATCAAAATCGTATTTATACTAAATAAAATATTGTAAAATATTATCTAAGTATGAACGTGTTCCAATAAGATTTGAACAAATATTAAAAGCCTTAAAGAAGTCTTTACGTGTTAACATGTTTCACTTTGGACCCTGTTTTTACGTAACCTTTTGTTATTGGTAATGGGCTTGAATTTCATTTTCCGCTTGGCTTCTTTCCTTAGACGAACATCTACTTCTAATGGTACATCTTCATAAGTATTATCAGACTCGACATTACCCCCTCCCCAGCTTTGTGTTCGTCCCTGAACACAATCCAATGGTGTGTCCGTAGAATGTCCGGCGGCAAGATTTCTAGAGGTAGTGTCCGGGGGGATCTCTGCAAGGTCTAAAAGTGGGGGATCTTCATACATGGAGTCAAGAATGGGAGGAACCTCTTTCACTTCTTCTGTAGATATAGCGGTCGATAATGGGCTTATGTCAGCTAGAGTATGTTCTTCGTTGCTGGAAAGGGTTGTGCTAGATGGATTGATGGAAATACTAGACTTAGACCCAGTGGAAGAAGACAAAGTTGTAGGAGCAGCAGACTGTTGTTCAGACGATAAGGAAAGTTCATCCGCATCAATAGGATCAATATGATCAATAGGATCTATCCAGCGATTTGCATCAGGGTTAGCCAGCTGAGACGAGTTATTATCCTTAACCATGTTTTGCATCTCTTTGTTATATTGTCGACGAGCTATAGTTGGTTCATACCACGGTGACGTTGGACGTTCTCCAAGAGCGGGCTTTAGTCGGTCAACGTGAATAAGTGATTTGAGGGGTTCACCAGCAAGAGTTTCCAATTTATAGGTGCCGTAGTCAGGATACGAAGCAACAACAATGTAAGGACCTTTAAATTTTGGCTCAAGACCAAATCGACCTTCGTGAGAAAGCATGACCATATCACCCGGTTCAAAACTAAGTTTCTTTATCGCAGCATCCCATTTTTGTTTATCACGTTCAGCAATGGCTTTCATCCTAAATTCGGCAGCAGCTCGATGTTGACCAAGTTTTTCAAGTTCACGAGCAGTATAATCAGCAACGGTACGCGTATCTTTGAACGTGTTTGTGTCGATATATGGTTGCATAATGTCACCAGGTAGTCTAGGTTCCCGACCATATGTTAAGTAAAATGGACTAAAACCAGTTGTAGAGTGTACCCGAATTCGACAAGCCCACAAAGCAGCGTTAACAAAGTCATCCCATCTGTGAATAGCACCATTCGTGTATTTTCGAAGCATTTGTTTGAAAACACCATTAAGTCTTTCAACCTTAGAATTAGTCCTTGGATGGTAAGCAGAAGTTAACTTATGGTTTGCTCCAACACGCTTGATGTATTCACTAACGAGTTCACTTGTAAAATTAGCTCCTCTATCAGTAACTATTTCAGACATTTGACCATGCTTCATAGTAATTTCTTCATAGATAAAGTCAGCAATAGCTTCCTTAGAGGCAACCGGAACAGCACGAGCAATAGGCCAGTTCGTTGCATAGTCAACAGCAATTAAGAGCCAACGATTTCCACGAAGTGTAGTAGGAAGATCCATGAAATCAAGATGCCATCGATCAAATGCAGTAGGAACCTTTAAAGGATGCATTTCATCATGATGTACTCTATCACGTCGACTATTTACTTGGCATGAGGGGCACATGCGAATCCATTGTTGTATATCCGATTTGATAGTAGGCCACCAAAAACGAGGAGTTAGAATCTTCATTAAGGTCTTTATACCAGAATGACCAAAAGCTTCATGGTATTTTGTAACAGTGTCAGCACGCTCAGCAAAAGGTAAGAAGGGAACATTCTTAGTATCACCGGTTTCTTTAATAGTAACTTTACGGTAGACCTTATTTGAAATAATACAGAATTTGTCTTCTTCTTTATCAAGAATTGATTTGACAGCAGCAGACTTCACCTTCTTGCGATTATCAGGCAATAATAGAAGTGGCCAGTCACTACGTAGTCCAGGGGAGAGTGAGTCCCAAGCAGCAAAGAGATAGTCAGGTTCCATGGAAGTAGCCGATGGAGAGACCTCAGGAGAATCAAAATTCATTCTGGATAAAATATCAGGTACTATATTTTCTTTACCAGATTTGTATACAATTTCAGGTGAATATAATTCTAATTCTGAAATCCAACGTACTAGACGACTAGGAGGTTTGTCTTTGGTTCTGAAATATTGCAAAGGAAGATGGTCTGAATATACCTTGTACCCTTTAGGACAGCCATCAATGTAGCAGCGCCATGTACGCAAAGCATGAAGTATTCCCAGAAGTTCCCTTTCTTGAGTTGGATAACGACGTTCCGCTTCACTAAATTTCTTGGATTCATAACAAATGGGATGCCAAGGTTGGTCGATATCTTCACCTGGTTGCAAGAGAACAGCGCCACAACCACGATCACTTGCATCAACTTCGATCCTGAAAGGTTTATTCATGTCAACGACTTGTAGGATTGGTCCACTTGATAAAAGTTTCTTTAGAGTGTCGAAACTTTTCTGGCATTCCTCTGTCCAAACGATGGGTCTTTTCTTGATACCAGTTCCTCTAGTTAAGTCGGTTAAAGGAGAAGCAATTGAAGCAAAGTTCTTGATCCATCTTTTGTAAAATTGAGCAAAGCCAATAAATTGTCGAACTTCTTGGACATTTGTCATTCGTGGCCATTCTTGAATTACTTTTACTTTTTCTGGGCTAGGGGCTATACCATTAGTAGAGATTCTAAAACCAACAAAGTCCAGTTCACGCTTTCCAAATTCACTTTTCTTCAAATTAGCAATCAACTTTTCCTTCTTTAGTAATTCCAATACATGACGAACATGTTTTTTATGGTCTTCTAAAGTCTTGCTGAAAATAAGTATATCATCAAGATACACAAGTACAGTTTTGTCAATACAATCAGCCAGAACCTTGTTCATAAGAGATTGGAATACAGGAGGAGCATTACATAAACCCATGGGTAAGACATTCCATGAAAATTGACCATATCTTGTGTTGAAGGCCGTTTTTGGTTTATCCTCTTCTAAGATGGGAATTTGGAAGTATCCACTTTTGAGATCCAATTTAGAGAAATAATTAGCACCACCTAACCTTTCAAGACATTCATCAACACGGGGAAGACTAGAACTATTTCGTACCGTAAGCTTATTGAGCATACGATAGTCAATACACATTCGTAGTGCACCAGGTTTATTAGATCCAGGATCAGGCTTCTTACGTACAAATAGAACCGGAGCACCCCAAGGTGAAGAGCTTGGTCGAATCAACCCTAACTTCAATAGTTCCTTCAATTGTTTCTGTAATTCTTCCAATTCTAGAGGACTCATCTTATACGGTGGCCTAGAAACAGGTTTTGCATCACCAACATTTATAACATGATGAATACCACGGTCAGGAGGCATACCCGGCAGTTCATCTCGGAACACATCACTAAATTGCTTGACTAATTCATCCCAGTAGTGATCATCCTTTGCATGTTGGTCAGATCCACCATTGTCCTTAATATAAAGAAGAAAGCTTTCAGCACCCTTTTTTATGTATCTAGTGGCTTGCTTATGAGAAATAAGATAATTTAATTTAGTAATATTTTTATGTGACGCCAAAGATTTACTAGTTGTTGAAGGTTCTAAGTTGATTTTGCCATTATTAAAGTACCAGGTGTCATTTGCCCAATCAGGTAATGGTTTTGTTTGTTTCAACCATGATCTTCCCAAGATTAAATCAAATTTTGTAGGAAATACATATGCCATAATTCTGTCTTGATAACCATTCAAATTGATATCCATGTTGACCTTGTACTTGATTTCAGTTATGTCACCTCCAGCAGTTTCTACTTGTCGATCTTGAACAGATATAAATTTATCTTGATGTAAATCTTGAAGAATGTGAGGAGAGACATAATTTTCACTTGCGCCACTATCAATCAGAACCTGAATAGATTTTCCATTGTAATGAGCCGGATATAAAGGTAAGGTAGTTGCAACAGTGTTTAATTCAGTTAGGTAGCGAAGTTCATCAGAAAACGATTTAGGATACACAATAGGCAAGAGTTCAGTACAGACATCATTTGACTTAGTCGATAGGCAATCATTATTATAATAATTAGTAGGTTTCAAGGGGGATAGATACTATCATTTAAATGAACAGTAGAAGAGTAAGGGTCAAGATCAATTAAACTTTTATTTTCAGGAAAATTTGTATTAATATTATTGTCACTAATACTAGAGTTATGTGATTGAACTTCCTGGTCTTCAACACGTTTACTGAAAATCCTGTCTTCTTCGTTGAGCCTGTTGTTCATCTAACCTTTGATGTCAGCCATACGTTTCCTACAATTTCTCTTGATATGACCCGTCTTCCCACAATAGTAGCAAGTAGTAGATCCATTAGTATTGTTGAACTTGGACGATTCACCTGGCCTTCTTGTAGAATAATTATTTCTTCTACGATCAATCATGGCATCCAGCTCCATAGGATCATTGTGAACCACATGTCTATTATGATTGTGATTATTAGATCTGGTTTCCCCAAGGAAATTGTTTGAGTAGTCATCTTCTTGTTGGGCACTTTCAAAAGATAAGGCCGATTGGATTGCATCCTTGAGTCTTTCAGCTTCATATTGACGGATGTGAGCTCTCATTTGTTTACTGCTCAAACCACGGATAAATTTATCACAAGCTTCCTCATCAGTCATTTTTGGAATAGCCAACTTAAGATCCATAAATGTGTTGATGTAATCGACCAGATTGCCTGTTTGTCTTAAATTTGCCATCTTGTCACGAGCAATTCTTACCGAGTTATCAGGACGGAAGAATTCAATAAGTAGTCTTTTAAATTCTAACCAAGTTTCAGGTTCTTCTTCAGTATTCTCGATTGTTCTATACCAAGCGTCAGCTCTATCCCGAAGTAAAGTAGCAGCAAATTGGCAAGTTCTTTCAGGAGTCCAGTTATAAAAGGTGCTATAACGTTCAATAGATCTAATCCAGCCATCAATAATTAAAGCATCACGAGTACCATTGTAAGTGTCAGGTTCCTTAACTTTAGCCTTGTTAGTGTCATTCTTGATTAAATTTGCAAAGTATGTCATAAAAGCAGTCATTTGTTCATTATTGTAATCCTTAGAAGTTCCTTCAGTTCCTTGTGTCTTGTATTCAGCCATTATTTAGATCTGATGCTACCAAATGTCAATTTAAATAGTAAGTATAAACCCGATTCAACTCTCTGTGGTTAACCGGTAAGTCAAAATAAAATAAAATTTAAAGAAGATGTTTATTTAAAAGACAAGATCAAAGATAATGTTTATTTCATTCACATCAAAATCGTATTTATACTAAATAAAATATTGTAAAATATTATCTAAGTATGAACGTGTTCCAATAAGATTTGAACAAATATTAAAAGCCTTAAAGAAGTCTTTACGTGTTAACATGTTTCACTTTGGACCCTGTTTTTACGTAACCTTTTGTTATTGGTAATGGGCTTGAATTTCATTTTCCGCTTGGCTTCTTTCCTTAGACGAACATCTACTTCTAATGGTACATCTTCATAAGTATTATCAGACTCGACACCCGCGGTGAGTAATGTCTATTATATTTGATCTGGGTCGGAAAAACAATTGAACCGAACCAATCACAATAACTATATGCTCGGTTAATAAAATGCCGTTCTGCCGTGCCGTTGTTGTCGTCATCATTTTATTTTGAAGTTAAGGTGAATGTGTATTTTTTTTTCTTGTTATAATTGTAGTTGTCTTTGTAACTGATTTAATTGAAATAAACTATTATTTATTACATAATAAAAAAAGTTATTTAAATAAAACTTGTCTATTGTACTTCACAGCATAATATTCATTCTGTATTTAGTTTTAATAATAGTATTCAAGTATTAGTAATAATAATTATAATATGCAACAATGATTCTGTAGATTTATAACTACTATATTCAATTATTTATGAACATGCATATTATATGTATATAATATGATCATCTTTATTTTCCAGACTTATCTTTTGTTTTCTATTTCTCTGTCTTTACATTTTTACCATCCAAAATAATCATTGATTATAGGTATAAGTTCTTTACAGGCTAAAATAACTATGCATTAAACTGCTTTCCTCACCTTTTTTTTTTTTAATATACTTCAGCCATTTTTTATCAAGCGAGTCAAGTGAATATATTTATACAGTTTCATCATTTTTTAAGTCTTTTAAAATATAATATATATACACTTGAAGTCTTATATTTTACATATTTTTTATTCCAAGATTTAATTTTTAGTAGACATTTTTGTCGTAGAAACAAGCAGGTGAAGTCGTTTCGTTTTTAAAACAAATATGTTTATATAATCCAACCAAAAATGGAGGTAGCGTTTCTTGATTGTTTTCCCAGATATACAGGATAAACCTTTAATATCTATTTCATTATTCCTTTTTGTTAGTTTAATATTTATTGTTTGACCTATTATTATATTAACTGTATAGAAAGCTGACCATGTTCCCTTTTTCGACTATATGCCTATTTTTGATCCAAAAGATATTTAAATATCACATATTTGCTATAATAATCATATTGATGACTATAATAATAACCTCTACCATTATCTATTGAAAACATGATAAACGTTTGTCACATTTAAAATAATTGGCTAACATATTATTTGTTTCATAGTTAAAGATACAACATAATAGTTTATGAAACTTTAAAACAAATAATGTTATCTTCTTTGTTAAAAAAAAATGCTTATATAATGATATTTGTTTTCATATAATGCTGCATTAAAGCGTTTATATTTGCGGCATCTAATCTTTATTTTATGAAACTATTATCTTAAAAAAGTTACATGCTTTTTTTTTTTGATCTTATGAAATAAAATAAACAAAAAGCGAACTGTTATTAAGTAACTATTATGTATCTACGGTATATAATATATTGTCAAATATTATTAATATGTACTTATAGTAACATAACCAAATTATATTAATGCATATACACGCTCATATATTATATATAAATATATATACATATAAAGCTATCATATATAAAAGAGGCAATATATGCTTGTTTGTATTTTGTGTAGTAGCCGTGTCAACTCTTATATATTTGTGTAAAATCCAGTATTTGTATTAAGATTACATCTAAAAAAAATTTCCTTAAAAGTGTATATTTATTTTATTTGCTTATTCCAGCCTATGAAAACAGTTCAATCAATGTCTAATATAATATCTATTGTTCCACAAATTATACTTTAATTGTAATCAAAGTTAATTATCTAATCATCTTACTGAAAACCCTCTTTAGTTAGAAACCAGAATAGGTATATTTTATAGTTTTCGTTTCTTTAGGGTTCAAAAAGTTATTATAAATCTATTTATACCTTTTTTTTTTTTTTTTTTTTTTTGCATCATATAAACATAAAATGTGCAATTTTTTCTCATATCGTCATTAATAAATGCTTTTTAAATATCTATTAAATAAATATAATAGCTATTAATATAAAAGAAAATAGTTAGGTAATATTATAAATATATATTACATACAAATATGAATACATTTATTTTATTTTTTTCAAACAGGGTCCAGAAAAGGGCCTATTTCTATGTTCAGCCGGATATTGAATTATTTGATATCGGAGATTACATAAACGAATCAAAATGATAAATAAAGAAACATGGACCCTTTTTTTTTTAAATAAGAAATAGAAGTTTCTTCTTTAAGAATATGAAAGGGTAAATATATATATTTATAAATATAGGTATTTTACATGTATTATTACCCGTTTTTTTTTTTAATATTTTATTTCTTTATTTTTTTTTATCTATGGCTCGATAATTTTTTTTCCTTATAGAGAAAAAATATTATAAAAAAAAAAATTAAAAGAAATTGGCATTTTAGATTCTCATTTATATAATGAGCACACTTCATGATCACATAATGAATCAACCAAAAGAAAAACGTTTGAAAGTCTCAAAAGCTTGTTTTACTTGTAGAATAAAAAAAATTAAGGTACAATATATAAATGTTTATGCTTTAATATATTTATATTTATAACTAAAAATATAAAACATAGTGTGATGGATTACAACCATGTATGCAGGTAATAACGTAAATAATAATAATAATAATAAAGCATCTTTCTCCCCTTTTACTTTTACAAATACTGACTTTTCTATCTATTTGTTTTTTAATTAAATATCTTAGTGTAAAGGTAACTAATTTTTCCTAAAAACACACACATACACAGGATAATTAAATACCATTTACTTTTTAGCACGCAAACGACCTTGCTCTTTTTCCAAGAATGGATCCATAGATCAAACTCAACGATCTCATGTCATTAGTTCTACTCATTCAGCCTCTTTACAAAGTAATGGACTTACTTCCCGTGATTCTTTATCCAATTCAGTAATT
The DNA here is from genome assembly GCF_025118155.1 of Cokeromyces recurvatus. NCBI lineage: Eukaryota > Fungi > Mucoromycota > Mucoromycetes > Mucorales > Mucoraceae > Cokeromyces > Cokeromyces recurvatus. Next base: position 497,987 of record NW_026251390.1, read on the forward strand.
ACGTCTACTCAGTCCTTGGATATAGTGACTCAAAGACAAATAGCAAAAGAGCAAGATAATCTAAGAAAAACATCAGAACAATTAAATAAATTAAGTATGATGTGGCCAGGAGAAGGTAAAGAAGGTCATTGGATAATAGATATCCGTTCCTTGTTTAATGAAGATCCTAGAGATCAGAATTCCTATCAACCTCATCCCTCATTACCCTCTATCAACATTAATAAAAAATTATTACATCTTTTCTTTCGTCATCGTCATCCAACACTACCCATTATACCCAAATCTATCTTTTACCGACTATTAGAGCATCGTGACCCTTTGATTAGTCCGTTACTTCTTTATAGTATGTATTGTCATGCTGCCCATTTTTCATACGAAAGTGCATCGGAAGCGGATTATTACTTCAAACATGCTCAGTTATTATTGGATACCTATTATATGGATACCCCTTCTCTTAGTGTTGTTATTGCTCTCTGTTTAATGTCCACTTATGAATCTAATCGACGAGGCTCAGGTCCTCATGCCAGAAAGATAAAGGCTAGTGTATACCAAGATATGGCATGTCGTATGTGTTATGATCTTAACTTGCACAAACGGTACAGTTTTCATCATACAGGTACTACGCCTGATGAGACTGAGTTACGCAAACGCGTTTATTGGGTTGCTTACTGTTTAGACAAGATACATAGTATCATGACCACCGGTAAACCTTTCTTGCTTTCAATTAAAGATATAGATATCGATCTTCCAATGATTTTAGGCGATCCAAATGATGATCCTGATGAATATGAAATTAATGTCTGTTTTATCGAACAAATCAAACTTATGCAACTCGCTGAGCATATCTTTCAATCTGCTATTCCTAATCGATACACAATAGGTATAATGATACGCTTCCCTGAAGCAGAGCAACTTGTCTTAAGATATGATTCACAACTTATGCATTGGCTACAAAACTTACCTTCTGCACTACAATGGACACCCTTAAATGAAAATACAGATCAACAAGATATAATACCGACAGAGCCTCCTAAAAACGCTCATATTGCTTATTTACATCTTGTCTTTAATTTTATCCATATCTCCCTCTTACAGAATGTAGCATTTACCTCTTTACCTTCATCACCTACTTCCTTAATAATTCAGCAACGATGTGCTACATTAGCTACTAATTTAACACAGCTAACATGCGCCTTGGCTGAACAACCTAACTTTATTTTATCTTTCCAATTTGTGGCCGAAACAATTATGGTAGCTGTACGTTTTCATATTATCTATTGTGCAGATGAAAGACAGAGTAAAGCAAAGAATGCAAGATTTATGTTTCAACGTTCATTAAGATCTATGGAATCCATCTTACATCATCGTGTTATTGATGGTATACAAAAGTTTGTAACAACAATTGAAAAAGTATTAGCAGATGCAGATATGAATCAAAGTAGTACTAGCTGCAATAGTAGTCCGAAATTTCATTTTTTATCACCTATTATACCCAGAACGACTTCTATCAATCCTCCTATTTCACCAAAAAGCACTATAGCATTTATATCTTCGTCAATATTGCCTCAACAGCAGCAAGATCACACTGCAGATAATTCTCGTTGGATAGGAAAATATAATGGTAATCATATGCATCATGGCGGTCTTATATCGCCTACATCAAGTATAGCATCAACACCGTTAGAAAATAATAAGAGCTTTCACCAAAATATAGTACTATGTAATGATGACTTTCTACGTTCTCATTTGACTCGGTATCATCATCCAACGGAATTACCAACAGCATCCTTTACTATATCAGCTGGAAATCATTTATGGAAATCATCTACTCATCAACACATGCCATATAATACTACTGTTCATCAAAATAATAACCAAGTAACAACAACTATTATGAATCAATCTACTCTAAAGCGGGAAAGAGGAGAGGATCATCATTCTTTAGAAGAAATGTATTCTCATCTTTGGCCAAGAGCATGCCCATTAGGAAATGATATGAAATCATTTAATACTACAGAAGAATATCTTGACCGTTCGTTTACCAGTACTATACGACATAACAAACAACGGCAGCAGTTATCAAATATGGCAAATAATAGCAGTTTAGCAGATGCAAAATATACAAACGCGCAACATGATAGTACAACAATGAATAATAATAATGATCATGCTATGGAAGGGAATGATTTATATACCGTGTGGAACTATAGAGAAGAAGATATGAAAGATGAAAAGGAAGAGAAGAACAATCCCTCTATTTTATTTGCGATTCAACAATCTAGATTTGGTTTAGGTGTTTATGCCTCTGCTCAACAACATCATACAGATGTTATTCGACAGCATATTCCTGGTATTAAATCCAATAATTCAAACAGACCCGTTTTACTAAATCATTTTGGGCAAGTTATTGTTGCGAGTACTGACGATTCTCATAATGTATAAAAAAAAATTTTTTTTTCTATTAGTTTATTATTTTGTATATAAAGTTATTACTATATGATATCTATACATAATAGTAAATTTATTTTAATTTTCTATTTATAATAGTTATATATCATTATCATAGAAAATAATGAAATAGAATATATTTAGTACAAAGGAATATTCCTTATACATACGCCCCTTTTTTTTAACATTTTATACATGATATGCATTGCTAATGAAAGAGTATATAACAATTAGTATACTGTAGTCAATGTATTCTCTTTCTCTCTTTATAAATAGAACTTAACTGTTATTTCTTTTCTTCTTACTGTTAATATCACCACCGCTAATATTTCTATTAAAAAAAGAAGAAAAAAAAAAAAGAAAAAAGAAAGAGAGAGAGACAGACAGAAGAAAGAATGAATATTAATATTAAATTCTATGTTCACAATTCTTCATTTTATTACGAATGTATATCTATATATGCAACAAAGATCCAACTACAAAAAAGGAGGGAATTGATACAGAAATTAGTGACAGACAATAGTAAGTTTCTATTATCTTCTAAAAATTGGATTAGCAAGAAGAAAAAAATCACAAAGTAATGGCAATCAAGTGCTCTAGAGTATAGCTTGAAAATAGTCTCTTCTCAGAACAATGGTAGCGTCATTGTACTCAAAGAGGAACAATAATGATCAACAACAACTAGACGTGCCCTTACACCGAAGAACATGTAAATATTGATTCATATATCAATATGAATAACTATTCACAAGAAAATAATGTAGAACAACAACTAAATTTGATATCAACATTATATTACTCTGAAGACTAAAAAATATACAAATGTATTTTTATTGTTTATTGATAAAAGGCGATTTTATGACAAATTAAATAGACTATATCGTAAAATAAAATGGAAATAAAGAGCTAGTAAATTAGTTAGACTTAAGTTTCAGTGATTGACCAAAACTTTTAGTAAGATATATGATGAAGTAGGAAAGACAACAAACTTTCTTTTATAGAGTGAGACATTTATAAGTCTTGTATATAATGAATTGAGTAACTTTTGTTAAAGGATAGCTAAAGTATTAAAAACTAGATCAAGAATGATCAAGAAAGATATTCATTATTTATTTCATGATTTATCACAAATAACCAAAGAATAGGGTTAGTAGAGTGCTTAAAGTTACTTTAACATAGACATTATTGAATACACATTATAACACATGTAACAAAGAAGAAGAAGAGATCGATATATGATAAAGTGAAATATTAAATATATTGAAGATCCATCCTATTATAAACAAATTTAATGCAGAGAAGCGCTAAACCAAGATTGAAATTTTGTTAAGCTTGTCAAAGAATATGTCCTATTTTCATCCAACAAACAGAAACAAATTTTCTTACTATACTTAAGCATATAGGATCAATATTTAGTTGTGGATGTATGAACTTGGAAAGAATATATTTATCTTCTTTTTTCTAAGATCTCATAGTGAGAAAGGAATAATTGCAGCATTTGGCTTTACAGTAATAAATCTGCTTTTATGATAATCTAATGATCATGGCCGTTTACAAGAGTTAGGATTTAATAAAGAAAATAGTTAACTTTTATTAGTAGTGCTCTCACAGTAAAGATATCTTTTGTATTATTTTGAAACTAAAATCTAGAATTTTTTAACAAATCATTTGTAAATATTCTGTGCTAGTTACTAAATTTTTAAAGCTTTATTATTTATAGAATAATAGCAGAAAGTTATGAAAATAGACTTTCTTGAGTTATTATATATATCAAAAAAAAAAAAAATAGACAATAAGTAAATGTAGTATGTATGCACTTATCAATACTACATTTAATACACATTCTACATATCTTATTAGTCGATATTTCTTTTATGGTAGATGCTATTAACAGACACAGCTATAAACTACTGTACTACTTACCCTATAAAGGAGTATTGATGTAAAATCAAGAAAAAACTATAATATGAACGCATTCACTCAAAAAAATAAATAAATAAGGCATTCTTTTACTATGTATAACATGAACCTTATAATTAATTCATCACTGTCGCTGAATATTGAGGTATTTAAGGTCTATTGGAATCAAAAAAAAAAAAAAAAAAAAGGAAGAAATGGAGTTTAAAAAATAAGTTCATTAGCCTGAAATAAATTCAAGTGTTATACTAAGCAGTAAACTGGTCTTTCTCTTTTATTAGTAATAGACAAAATGGCACAAGAAAAGTTTATAGGAGAAACTTATTACAATAAAGAAGAGGGTAGTTTTGGTGTGTTAAACTTTCGAGATTTAAGTGTTTCATCTTCTGAAAATTCTGAAAATAAAAAGTAATGAATGCCAAATAAACAATTTATTAGTTTAAATTAACACATGTCATTATTATTTAGGTACATTAAAGAAGGATTAATATTTAGGTCAGCTACATTAGATAATATGAGCCAAGAAGATGTGGATGCCTTTATAGAAGCTCATAAAATTAATACAATTCTCGATTTACGTTCAGGGTAATCAACATAACATACAAATATGTTTGTATTCTATTTTATGACAATTAATACCGACACATATTTTAGAATAGAAGGACGTGAGGGTTTACCTATTGATAAAAGTTTCCCAACTACTGTACTTGCTAATGTAAGAAATATATATATATTGATTAGAAACAAAAATATGGAATTAACTTTTTATATCTTTCAAGTTGGATAGTAACGTTGTGATGAATAAACCTTCAGATACCAAAAAGCCTTTAGCTTATGAAAATTTCAATACTACTGGACATGGAAAATTAATAAGGAAAAAATACAGAATTGATTTTGCAGGAAAAAATTTCCAAAGATATTGTGTATTTGCTGCATGCTCATTTAGCTTAAAACTGTAAGCATACCTTGTTTTCAATTTATATATACATAACTGTATAGAAAACTAATACATATTGTAAAAAAAAGGTATATTATTTGTTTAATGATGTTTTGTCAACGAAAAAAAGCTGCCTATGTAATTGGACAGAGAGTATTATCACCTATGGGAGTCAACAGAATGTATAAAGAATTTGCAACTTATTGTAAACAGGAAATTCGAGAAGCATTAATGGTATTTGTTCATCCTGAGAATTATCCTATCGAAATTCATTGTACTCAAGGAAAAGATAGAACAGGAATGGTCTCTGCTTTAATTATGGCTATTGCAGGTGTACCAGAGGATATTATTGTGAATGATTATGCAAAAACACAAAAAGGTTTAGCGTCTATATATGATGACATGGTAGAAGAAGTCAGAAAAGCAGGCTTATCAGATGACTTTGCACAAGCACCACCACAGGTTAGTTAACCATTATTGTTTCTTTATGACAAAAGACTTGTCTAATATATTTATGTATAGAATATGAGAGATTTATTAAATTTCTTTAAAAGTGAATATGGAACAGTTGATAATTATTTAGATTCAATTGGATTTACCAAAGATCTTCGTGACCGTGTTAGAGAAATTATTTGTATATAAATAATAAGTTTTTTTTTTTAAGAAAAAAGAGATCTTCTTTTACGTCAAAATAAACTCTGTTTTTTTAATAGAAATAAAATGTCCATAATTGCATAATTTTAAAAAGATTCATACAATAGCATAGTAAAATAAACTATTTTCTTCTTATTTACGACACTATTAGAAAACTACTTTGTGCTATTGATTACTATTATTATATGATAGAATATTAAGATATGAAGACGATAATTATAGTAATAATAACAAGTATGACAAAATAAAACACTTTATTTATTTCTATCATAGTTAATGCAATGTGTTTATGTTTCTATTATACTGTCAATACGAGTTAATAATTTGTTTTAATAAGCCTTTTGTTTTAGATGCATACTTCATTTTTACCCGAGATTTACCGACTTTTAGTACAAAACATAACGAAAAAAAAATTTTTTTTTCTTTCTACTATAACAAATAAATATAAAATTTTCTTACTACCTTTGCTGGTAGTAAAAAAAAAAAAAAAAAAAAAAAAAAAAAAAAAAAAAAAAAAAAAGAACTAAAAGTATTATTTAACAAAGTATATTACACATATTCAATTACTTGTTTAATAGAATAAGCAACATTCTTTTTAACAGAATATAAAATGATCAACAGCATTATTATCATTGTTCTCTAAATTAGACAGTGAATGGTGTAACCATGGAATTCTCAATTAAAGAATAAATTTGTGTAAAAAAGGAAATAATAGAGGGACTTTAACTTGTTTTGTTTAAAACCTGCAAGTTACTTGAGAATAAAAAGCCCGTTTTTACGTAATGATAGAGTGTATCTACGTATACTTATATATAAACGAGACGTTCTAGAGCATTATTACATCTTTATGTTAAGAATATAAGAAAGGATAACAAAAAGAAATTTTCCAAAAAAACTAAAGCTTATTCGCCACAATAGCACTTTAAAAATAGTGGCGGTGGAACATCTATCAAATATATCGAAAAAGCTTACGATTGGATTAAAATACTCGAAAGGGCGTGTCTCTAGACTCTTTCCTATTACGCCCGAGGTCTGAGACTTAAAATGTCTAAAAATACAGTGAAGTGAACCCTTTTTTTAAATTTATATATAAATACACACATTTTTTTTTTTTAGCCTCTGTTGATTTTTTTTTTTTACAACACACAAAATCAGAATATTATTTATTTTTATTTTTTATTTATTTCCTATTCTAATGAATAATATTTTATCAAAAAACAATACTATTATTATTATTTAAAAGACATATATACCCTTTTCATTCTCTTATTATTATACAAGATGGCATCCATAGTAGACACTAATATTAATAACAACAAAGAATGTTGCTTTATTCCTGGGCTTCAACTTATGTCCCTTACCCCTGAAGAGGATAATTATGATTATAACACTGAAATCGAATGCGATACAGTAACAGCAAATTGGATGGAAGATAGTGAATGTCAAGAGAATCTTGCCACTATTTTGCCCTTAAATCCTGAAGAATGTATAGTGGACAAAGACAATCATATCCAAAACATAGATGGCATTCATCTCTTTTTTGAAGAATTAGGCTATTTAACTGAGGAGCCCGAGCCTATTGATCCAACTTGTGATTATGAAGCAGAGGCAAAGATTTTAATCGAAGAACGCAACAAGACTCATAAACGACATATTGATTTGTCACCTATGCCTTCTCTCGACGATACCATCACCTCTGGCATTTCCTCAACTTCTTCATCTCTTCATCAAGATGAGCACATCCCTACTTTAAATAGTATACGCTCTCCTCTTTATATAGGTAGTTGTTTTGGAAATCATTCATATCAACCTTCTAAAATGACAGCTTATACCTATGCTCCTCATGCTTTAAATTCATTACATACTACTCCTATTTAATTTCTTTTCCTTTTTTTTTTTTTTTTTTTTTTCCTTGTGTATTTTTAGCATAGTATAATAACTTTAATTACATCTATATGTAAATTTATTCGTGTATTTTTAATAAATAAAATCATCCATTTAATAATTTTCTTTAGCTTCTTTGGGCAAACTTTCATTTTTCTTTTTAATTACGCCCAAATGAATGATACGATCACCTGACATAGCTACAGGATTAGAGCTACGACCGATTACCTAATATATGCATGTATATAAAAAATAAATACACATATACAAATATGGATACATAAATATGTATATATAAATACATGTATATATTATTAGTATCTTTCCATGTGTTTAAGTTTATTATATAATATAATAACTTACAATGCCACTACAAGGTGCATAATATTCATCTACAACATTACCAAAAATATTCTTGATACGTGCAATTAAATCATTTTTTTGAATAATTGTATTTACACCAGGATATACTTCCAAGACACCTCCTGTTCTAGTATAAATCTATCCTCAAAATACATACAAGAAAATTAAATTTGCATATATCAACATTTTTTTTTTCCTTATTTCTTACCCAAAATCCTTTTGAGCAAAGAATTGTATTAGGTGGACCCAAAGCCAAAATATCTTCTGTTGACTGTGAATTTAAAGTATACATCTTTAAATGATCTAAAATACGCATAACGCCTACATAAGACCACTATATTTGTTGTTGTAATTACATCTCTATTAATCATTCATATACAAGCATTTATATTTGACTTTTTTTTTTTTCTTTCTTTCTTTCTTTACCTGAACATATTGACTTTGAAATAATTGTGGGTTTCCAATTTCAACTGTAATTGCTCGAATACCTCTAGCAGAGGCAGCAGATCGAAGTGTACCATCTTGTCCTGAATTATGCAAAACGATTTGAGGTTGTTGTAATCTCGCCATTGTAGCAGAGAAGGGATCATTCATGTCTGCTCTTACATAATATGAATTGACACGTCCAAAACTTGCAGTATGAAGATCAATCAAATAATTAAATTGAGAAATGACACGATTCATCAGTTGATAACAATAAACTTGAGAGGCGAAACCATCTTCACGTCCAGGGAAGAGACGGTTTAGATCACGACCATCAGCGAAATCACGCGTAAACTTGAGATAACCTGACACATTCACACAGGGGACAGCGACCACGGTACCACGTAAATGTCGGACGTCAATCTCAGATACCACACGATGAATACAGGGGACACCATTGAGCTCGTTACCGTGGACGGCAGCTGTGATGCCTACGACGGGGCCATCTTCACTACCACGACATACGATAACAGGGAGACGAATCCATTCACTAAGACCTTGCTTGACCATTTTAATCCAAACTGTACTCATGGTATGTTTTGGGAAATCTTCGACAACTAACCGATCTCTGACAACTGGAGGAGGAACATCGGTGTCTTGATTAAGATCAGAGAATTTGGGAGGTTTGTAGATTTGTGTAGCATCTAATTTATCGCGTAACATGGCTATACTATTACGTCTACCTACCTCAGGCCTCGTGACATCCCCCGTCGAGTCACGTTTTAAAGTTGTAGCCAACTCACCACCAATATTATCTGAAGAAATAGGAATAGCTGAAGCTGAGGCACTCATTTCTTGATCCACCATTTGTTTTGCTACATCTTGAGGAAGATTCCAAAAGGGCTGATCATCATAAACAACCAATGAGCCCTTACGACGTGGTTCTCGACGACGACTTGGTGCATCCTCCGTTATATAATTGTGTTGTATCGGTGAAATATTTATGTTATCAAGAGTAGACGTCGTTGTTGTATCTGAAGCATTTATGGGTGTTAAAGCGTTTAATGAAGTAAATTGATTATTATTGATCGTATTAGACTGAACTCCCCCATAGTCAGATGTATTTGTGCCAAGTGTAGAAGGTGCACCATTTTTTTTTGTTTCTGTTATTTGAATGATCACGATAGTTGCGTCTTTTATTATTATTATGTCATAAATAAATTAGCTCATTTTTTTTTTTTTTTTTTTTTTTTTTTTTTTTTTTTTGTTAGTATTAAAATATATATGAATATATATATATATATATATACCAGTATTACCTTGATCATGATTACCCACGCCACCTGAAGCGTCTGTTACCTGAATGGTCATACTTGTTGGAGAAGCATCTTCATCACGTTCCACATATAAAGTTTGCCCAGTAGACAAAGCATGATGAGCACCTTGCGGACTATTTTCATCTAAACCTACCCTAATATGACCTTCTATCACATAAACTAAAGCGAAAGCACCCAATACTAATTTTCTTCCTGTTTCTCCATCTTCATTTGATACAAGTTGCTCCAACTTGTCCACCGAAAATTGTGCTGCTCCCAATTCACGTTTAATTAAAAACTGTAAGCATGTTAATGGTGCATCTATTACTTTACAACTTGTTGCCCTAATATCATTATGCTCCGTATTAGTAGAGAAGAGAAAAGGAGAGGATTTTATTATTATTATCTATATACCATTCTGCATTCCATGAATAAGGAAAAAGAGGTGTAACGGTTGTAGACGTCTCTTCACCACGATGATTCAGTTGAATAGTGCTTTTACTATGATCACCACTAGGTAAGACCAAGTTTGTATATTCATAACCCAATAAAATTGGATAATTAAAATCCGCTTCAATAAAATTCTCACTTAATCTCCAAAAGAAGGAGTCTTTACGAAAATCTTTTTCTGGGGGGTAAATACTTATTTCAGACGTTTTACCAAGACCATTCTTCCAAGACTGAGTTTGATAATTACGTCTGCATAAATAATGATAAGATAAATCATGAAAACATGAATAATATGATATACAAGAGCTTTTTTTTTTTTTTTTTTTTTTTTTTTTTTTTTTTTTTTTTTTTTTTTTTTTTTTTTTTACTTGGGATCTAATACTTCTACTTTGAGTAAAGTAGGCTCTGGGGAATCCACTTGAAGCATAGAGCCATTAGGTACATCATCAACATTACATGTCATCTTTACTAATCAAGAAAGTTATATATATTTAAAAAAGAGTTGAAACAGGAAATAAAAATTTAAAAAAAAAGAAAAAAAAAAAAAGAGAGAGAGAGAGAGAAAAAGAAAGCATGGGTTTTTATTTTTTATTTTTTAATTCTAACAAGTGATATAATATGCCTATAAAATGCGCGCATATTATAGTTTGCTGTATTATGGTCAGCTGTTCTCTTCGCATCTATTAATTATATACACATGGTTTATCAAATAAAAAAAAATATGTGTATATCTATCATATAAAATATTTTATTTCCAAACTTAAAAAGGTGACTATGCTTGATACAAGTCGGCTGTTGATCCTACAAAAATCATGTTCAATCAATACAAGATGAAGAAGACATTGATATGAGTAGGCTTTGCGTTTAGCTGTGCTCTACCAATGCACTTTTTATCATTGAATCAGTCATTCAATTCCTTTGTGATGCAGAACAATTGGAAGAAAGAGCAACGTAGTAGTCGTCGACGACAATAAAGATAAGACGTTTTTTTTTCTAAACTTTACTTCGTTGTTAAGCTTTATTTATCTTTGTTCTTTATCTGTATTGGACAAATCACATGATACAGTTGGACTCTCGTTGGCAGCACGACTTTTTAGCAAGATGTAAAGAGATTTGACCCACGAATAGGATCGCAAACAAGTAAGCCTATTTTGGAGATTCGTTTTTTTTCTTTCTTTTCATGAATCAGTATTTGAATTATATTTATAAATAATAGAATAAAAATAAAAAACGAGTCTCCAAAAGAGGTCCTTTAACAAGAAATAAAAAATAAATAAATTTACTGCTCAATTAGATAAGTCTATTGTACAATATGTAAGGAGCAATTACGATCATGCAGAAATACGACACAACAACTATTATTAATTTCTTTTTTTGGATAAATTTTCTTTCCATTATCAGCCAATGAACGGCATTTATATCTGTTTGATATATGAAGAAAATACCTTACGTAATAAAGACGTCCAATTCTTTTCAGGGCAGATGATGCTATATTTATTTTCTACTTTCCTCTCCCCCCCAAAAAAAAAGAAAAGAAAAAAGAAGAAACCATAACTGAAGTCTCAAATTCACAACAATTATTGGATGAATATTTTATACTTTTAACACTCCACTTTTTCTTTCTCTTCTTTTTTATTCTTTAACTCGATATCTTGATCGATAATTATTTATTAACCAAATATCCAATCTTTTCTTTTACCTCCCCCCCCCCTGAATTTGTATTTTTCTTTTAAAACAAAGATCATTAGTCCATTATTAATGTAAAAAAAAAAAAAAACAAGATTTCATTTCAAAATAAACTCTTTACTAAGAATCTGTATGACGCTGTACTATTCTATCTATTACCGTATGTTCCTGTTAAACTTCTTAATGACTTTTATGCTAGAAATTGTCGACAATTACTTTATTCAAAAAAAGAAAGTAACGATAATGATATCTTTGAAAAGAAAAGAAAAATAGTTAATTTTTGATAAAAATGATTGGATGCTGAATAAAATCATGGAAACCATAAAATATTTTTATTTTTTTTATTTTTTTTTTTTCTCTCTTTCTCTTTTTCTTTATTTATTTTATTTTCTTTTTCTTTTTCATTTCTACTTCAATGCTTAACAGCTTTCTTTTAAATTAATAGATTACTTGAACAAAACTAAAAAAAAAAAAAAATACCCCTTTCTATTTCATATAATTTATTCCTATTTCGCTTTCAAAATGATGACAAATAATAATACAAATCATAATAACAAAGAAAACTTGATGGATTTCAAGGTCTTATCTCGATATGATGACTTGTTTACAGATATCTTTTTGGATAATTTTTTTCTTTGGTTTAATACAATTAAAATGAATCATGATCATCGAAGGCCAAGAGTACCGCATCATAAGATATTAGATATCATTCAAAGAAACATACTTGAAAAAGGTAAAACTATGGATGCAGTGAATGAAATATTAAAGTAAGTTTATATAAACCTTTTTTTTTCTTTTTCTATCCTTTTTCTTTTTCTTTTTAACTCTTTTTTCCATTGTGTAATAACATTTTGGTCCTTTTTATTTATTTGTCTTACATATACGGCAAGTGTACATCATATTAACATCATCATTTTCTTTATATCTATTCTTCTATTTTAGGTTGGATTATTTTAAACAGTATCTTGCTTTAAAAAGTCAAAAACAAATTCAAGAATTTATTCAACATATGAAAAGATATTTATACATGTAAAGAATATACATATGTGAAATTATATAAAAATGGATATTTATATTGATAGCTATTCCCTTTTTATATGTCTGTGATCATTTTTAGGTACATGCCGAATGCAGGTTATGAGATAGGAGATACAAGAAGATATTGTAATAATGGTAGAAAAGTAGAGGCCTGTTTAATTGCTACAAAGAATTGGAATGTTGGGGATGAAATGAGATTATTGACAGGGATGATAGCTTGTTTAGATCCAAAGGATGATGCTGAATTAAAGAAAGGTAACCGAGACTTTAGTGTAATGTGGTCTACTCGAAAGAATTGTAGTTGTCTTTTTTTGGGCCCTGCTCGTTTTGCTAATCATGATTGTGATTCTAATTGCAAGGTAATGGTGATGATGAGAAGAAGAAAAAAAAAAAAAAAAAAAAAAAAAAAAGGAAGGGCGCTATTTTAATATTAGAATTGTCTATGTGTACTACATAGTTTATAGCTTTAGGTCAAAATTCAATTATTTTTAAAGTAATCAAAGATATCAAATTTGGTGAAGAAATTACTGTCTATTATGGTAAACATTATTTTGGTGAAAATAATTGTGAATGTAAATGTAGTACATGTGAAAAGTAAGTTATATGTTATGTATGTATATAATGAGTGGTGTGTTTAATAAGAGGAAACATAGTTTGGGTATGGGCTATTTTGCATCACTTGAAACAAAAGAAAATTCAACGGTAACGATGAATGAAGATCAGGGGGGCAGTACCAGACGTAGTACTCGGAAAAGAAAATCTGCTTTATATGAAGGTATAAAATTTATATAAAGTTTATTTACATATATCATTTATATTCATCTTTTTTTTTCCCACTTAGATTATACACATACTTCTTATATACCAAATAGACGCTCAAAACGTGCTTCTATTGAACCTTTATCTCCTAATCAAACACATTCTACTGATTCTTTAGAAGAATTGATCGGTGACCAACAAGTAAAATTATCTAAAAAGGAAGATGAGCTTTTTTTACCGCCTATTCCTGTCTCTCCAACAACTTCAACTACAGAAAAGTTGGCAAGACTAAAGGTGATGAGTATTGATTTTTTATGTGGCGGTAGTGATGAGGAAGAAAGGTCACCGGTTATAAAACAACGTAGAGTATCAGATTGTCCTTTACTTGATATGTTAGTGGATGCTGCAGTAGACGCTGAATATATTAAATCCAATAAAAAGGAATCTAATTTCTTTGAACAAGAAAGAGGTTATTTAAATCAATTCATAAAGTCGATACAATCAGAAGATTCACCGCAATCATCTCTTATAGATTCAAATGATTCAAAATCAGATTCGGCTATCAGTTTATCTCCTCAGCTTGTTCAAATAAAGAAAGAAGAAGATCATACTTGGTCATTTAATCAAAATAACGATCATCTTGATGATAATATGGATTTATTAAATACTTTCTTTGACGATGTATCTGATCTATCTTCTGTAAGTAGTACGGAATTATCTACTTGGACAGATCATGAGGAGGAGGAGATGATTCAAACAAAACCAAAATCGAAAAAGACAACTATAAAAAAAAGAGATCTCAATCACCTAGTAGTAGTATGTCACAAGAATTAATTTGTATTGCTTGTGATCGACCTTTAAAGAAGGAAGATATCTCAGAACAAGTAGGTGCAGATGTATCTATTACAAATGAATTAGCTACCTGGACATGGAGTCCAAGTGCTATTTTTACAGATTGGAGACCTAAACGATGTCCTCGTTGTGAACGTCATTATACAATATTTAAACAAGAATGGCCTAATCGACGTAAACAAAAGAAGAAGAAATCAAATTCCCCTAATAATAAGAAGAAGAATATAAAGAAGAAATCAATCATCATGAATGAAAAGAATGCTTCACTTGTAGAACCTGAGTCATTTATGCCTATTCTCTATCAAATTCAAGATGATCCGAATGATTTAAATTATATACCTCCATCCCCTTTATCTGATGTTGTTTCTTATGATGAATAATTTGTATCTTATATTTGTAAAAATTGTGTATATAAAATACATACATATATACTACTACTACTACTACTACTACTACAATCCTATTTATGTATGTGTATAATAATAAATCTTATTCCCCTGCTATTGTTTTTTCTCTCTTATCTAGAACAGTCACGCTCTTTAAAAAAAAAATAAAAAATAAAATAAAATAATAGACAGGTGTATATACATGTGTGTATTATGTGTGTGTATAAAGATACATGTGTGTATAAAGATACATGTGTGTATAAATATATAAATATAATTTATTAAATAATACATAATAGAATAAATTTACAATAATAAGAATAAGAATAAAAGGGAATCATACGTATAAATAATAATATAAGTAATAGTGTTAAAATTCTAATTATTTAAAACAGCCCATTCTTTTACACTTTCTGTCACATAGTTCAAGATGGTACATTCTTGCGTTGTCACAGTGACTCTCTTGGGTAAATATTTATCTAATGATTGATAAGCAGTAAATTGTAACACAAAGAAATCAAGTTGACAATCACCAAAGCTCCAACCTTTATCATCGACACGTACACAGCCGTTATGAACTTTGCCATCCGGTAAAGTGACACCATCTAATTCCTTAATGTAGAGTTTGGTACCATATTTGATATCATTTGAAGCTACACTGACCCAGGGAATTAAAGGATCACCTTTACTGCCTAAGCCATAACTATCCTTCTTTCGATCAATCACCATAAATGTATGACGTCCTTTATTCAAATTGACCATAACACCATTTTCAAGTAAGCCTGTACCTTCCATTTGAAATTTCTATAGATGTATAATAGAGATAAATATATAATGTATATGCATATAAATGATCTATTATCGTACCTCATAAGTTATCTTGGATACTTTGGCAATGACTTCACCAGAAGTAGTCTTTAATTCTTTTGTCTTTGGACCGGTCAACTTTACAATTTTGCCATCGTTCAACATATCTTCATCACCTTCCTTGGGTATCCAGTATTGTGTTAAGAGAGCTCTCTTGTAACATTTCTTGAGACCACCTTCCTTTGTACTCTTGGATTTCTTTGACTTTTTGGATTTCTTTGACTTTTTAGACTTCTTTTTGGAGTCCTTCTTGGAGTGCTTTTCGGATTCCTTTGACTTTTTCGAGTGTTTATGCTTTTTCGTTGCTTCATGATGATGATGAGAAGAGGATTCATGTTTGGAATGATGTTTATGTTTATGTTTGGAATGAAGGTCACTAAAAGGAGAAGCTGAGTGATCGGCAGTGGTAGTATTTGTGTTATTCTCAATAATGGAATTATCCTTGTCCTTTTTAGAATGATGGTTGTCGTTGTGGTCGCTGTCGTGTCTTCTTATAAGATGCAAAGTACTGTTGCTATCATCCGTGTTAGATTCATGAATAGAGTCTGCTGTTTCGACATAAGAAGAGGTTAAACCCAAAGGATAAAAATCTACAGAAGATGTCTTTGTTGTTTCTTCTTCTTTCAAAGGAAATGAGGTGACTAAAGCCATAGAAGCGCATAAGGCAGCGATGGTAGTGCATAATGCAAGTTTATTAGACTTCATTTTTAACTGAGTTTGATAAAGTTTTTTTTTTTTATTTTTATTAATTTATTTTTTAAAAAAAAAGGAGTGATATTGAAGATGAAAAAATAAAAGAAAAAGAAAAAAGTAATTTACTTCTTTATTAATATATACACACATATATTTATATATATTTATATATATAATAAATCAAGGTGCTAAAGACAGTATTGAAGTTATGTTGCATGGTATGCTTTAATTCCTGTTCTATACTTAATTTTAGAAATAAATCTTTTCTTTTTTTTTTTTGGACCCTGTTAATCTCACTATTGACGACTCTTCACATTTTATTACGACAGGTTTAGTAAAAAATTATAATGTCAGCTTATGTAAAAGAAAAGAGAATCCGGTTTGGAAAATGTCAACAAAACATACAGATAATATCAAGAGTATCCTGTAATTATTTTCCCCCTTTCTTTTTTTTTTTTTTTTTTCAGGCACAAAAAGCACTAAAGACTGAAACATGTTTGTTATGATTTAACTATATAACTGAAAATCAAAACAAATAGGAGTTATCAAGGCTTTTTTTTTTTTTTTTTTTTTTTTTTTTTAAAAAAAATACATTTCTATTCATATACATTCGTACATACATACATACACACATATATATATATGCTTGTCCTTTATTTCTTTCCATATAAAGGATAATAGATAGGTTGTAATTATACACTCATTTTAAATACTGTATGTAAAATATTTATAGTAATTTTTTTTTTTTTTTTACCTATGATTAACAAAAAAAAAAGGGGGACAGTAATGATTTATAATATCCCTAGGATACTACTATATTTCTGAGTAGCATTAATTTTTTCCAAATTAGGGCAAAATAAACAATGACAACATACCGCATATTCACCATAGTGATTACGTCGATCGACTATGCTTTATTTTTTATTTATTTATTTTTGCTTGGCAAACACATTACAATGATTTTATGCAAATGTGAGTTAAGATAAGCGTGTGTTGAGAAGACATAGAATAGTATCGAGTTATTTGATGCTCTATCAATTACTAGAGAAAGTTGTTGAGTGAAGTAATCACGCAGTAACATCTCTGACTTTAAAATTATAAAATAGCCACATTTGTCTATTTTTAGGGTTTTTTTTTATTTTATTTTATTTTATTTTTTTTTTTAATATTTAATATTTATAATTTTATTTTATTTTTTTTTCTATTTTTTAGTAAAATACTTTTCTTTCTAACTAGAACTATTCCTCTTTTATTTATATACATATATGATTTTGTAGCTAAATATTCTATTATAAAAAAATGAAAGTGGAAATGACATTTATGACATTTTATCATGACTGAATTTTTTTTTTACTGTAATATTACAATGATGCTATTGTGAGTCATAAGAATAAAATAAATATTATAAAGTAGTGATCTGTCTTCTCGAAGACACACATTTATAACAATAGAATGATGAAAAGGAAAAAAAAGTAAATGTTTCATAGTAAATGATAGGATAAAGCCTTAGTGCTATCGAATTATTCTAACAACTGACATCTAAAAATATGTTCTTTTTCGTGTAAATACAGCTATCAACAATATAAACATTTAATATACAATCAATCAGTATCATATTTAAATTACTATTTTATTAGTAGACCCTTTTATGTATATTAACTAATACATATTCATCAAAAAGTAGCCAATAATCTCTCTAATAGTATTATTATTATTATTACTTTTGCAAAGTCTCCTTTTAAATCATCATTCTATTTATTTATCAGTGTAGTCTTTTCATTACAAACTTTTTCATTAAATTATCAAATACTTTATCATTAAATTTAAAATGAATGATTATGTAATGTTAGAAGAGTTGTTGTTCAAAAGAAAGAAAGAAAGAAAGAAAAAAAAAATTTAACCGCGTAAATATTATTACATAATTACCTGTAATTATTATAATAATGATAATTAGCTGGGAAACAAACAGGTTTTTACAACAAAATAGACTGACAAATAATGCTGTTGTCCTTTTATATTAAACGCATATTCTAGACCATAAATAAAAACAATATAAATCGTTCCAACTACTGCTATTCTATCTATTTTATTATTCATAATTGTGTTCTAAAGTTGTATTTTTTTTTAAAGAAAAAAAAAAAAAGAAAGGGGGAGGCATTCTTTTCAAAGAAGGCTGCACTACTATAAAATAAATGGCGCATATTATTCATAACAACGTTGAAATTTATGGCTTGTTTTTTTTTTTTTTGAAAAATAAATAAATAAATAAATAAGTATTATATATAAATTCATCACATTTCGAAAAAGGATATTGAAAACGTTTGATCATTTTGTCTCAGATAACTGTTACTACTTTATCAATGATACTAAAGTACTATTATACATGTAACAACTATTATAATCATCTCTGTTGATTATTTTTCATTATGATTATGATTAATGTAAACGTGTTACTAACTTGTTTATTACAAGAAAAAAAAACAAATCCAATATTATAATTTATTATAAAACTAGACTGGAGCCTGTTTCTTATCAACATACATAATCTATTAAGAATGGCTGCGATTAATAAAATGGTATAAGCCAAGTATATTAAACATTATATAAATAAAATAAAATAAAGTAAAATAAACTTATTTTATATCAGCATATGACTCTAAGTTTGCAAGTTGAGAATAGATTGGTTATTCTATAGTTTATTCTAAAGCAATATAAATAATACACTTATTTATTCACCAGTGTTTTTGACATAATTAAGTTTTCTAAGAGAAATAAGGTACATTTTTGATTTATTGTTGCTATGTTTAATGTATTTTGATCATGACAATAAATTATTGATACCTTTTTATTTTTCCCTTTTTTATCGTTTTTGTATTGTATTTATAAACGAATACACTAAATTTGGTTGGTTCCTTATTTTATGTCACATAAAAGGAAAGAAATTTTCTTTTTTACAAATTAAATAAAGTTATTATTTTACATAAACCAATTATATTATCTAATTTATTGTCTTTCCCCCCAAAAAAGAAGTTTTTTTTTTTCCGATGATACATACATTTTTTTTTTTGCCTGTGTTGCATTTGTAAAACAAAAAAAGTCAAGCATCAGTTAATTTTCTATTTTTTATTTTATTTTATTTTATTTTTTCATTTTTCATTCTCTTTTTATCTCCATTTTATTGCTAATTGAATGGATTACTTTACATATCAAAAAAACAAAAAGCCAGTGTCAAGGTCAAGTGATATGACACTTAATACATCAACAGCCAATAATGGCTCAGCGAATGCTTTATATATTCATGATTCTGGAAAATCACCTTCTCGACCAACTTGCATTCTTTATCCTTCATCTATCTTTACACCCGAAGAAGAAAAAGAAACAGAGATTCCTATGGATAACCGGGATTTATTCAGTATGGCACAGCTATCGACCTCCTTGCCTTCGCCACCTATCCTATCTCAGCTAAATAGTAAAAGATTATCTGCCTCTTCCACAACGCCATTACCGTCATCTAATGATAATAGCAATAAAAGAATGTTATCACTAAATAAACGAAGGTTCAGTACCCCACCCCATACACTTTGTTTCCCCAGAATACACGTTCTAATCGTAGATGATAATCCTATCAACTTGCAGATTCTATCTAAATTGTTGAGTATTCATCTTTCAGATATCATTAATCAAGTTGAACTCGTTAAAAGTGGTGTCAAGGCACTTGAGGTACTCAAATGCAGACCCTTTGATCTTATCTTGATGGACATCGATATGCCTATCATGAATGGAATAGAGACTACGCTTCATATCCGATCTTCTATTGAGTTTGATATTTTACCTCGAAATCGTAAAGCCCCCATTGTTGCAGTAACCACAAATGATTCACCATCATGGCGACACACTTATACTGAAAGTGGCATGGTATGCGTTATTTTTTTTTATTATTATTATACCAAAAGAATTATCTCACTCACTCCTCTTTTTTTTTTTTTTTTTTTTTTTTTTTTTTTGGGAAT
Source organism: Cokeromyces recurvatus (assembly GCF_025118155.1). Taxonomy (NCBI): domain Eukaryota; kingdom Fungi; phylum Mucoromycota; class Mucoromycetes; order Mucorales; family Mucoraceae; genus Cokeromyces; species Cokeromyces recurvatus. The sequence goes on from NW_026251390.1 coordinate 518,670, forward strand.
ATAGAATGGTTGTATTGGTAAACCTATTTCACCAGTGGAGATGAAAAGGACATTATTAGCAGTGCTTGATCTTCCTTTACCTATTCCACCTTTTACGCCTGAATGATAGTAAAAGGACTTGTATTATATTGTAAATATTTTCATACACTCTATTAGAAACTAATAATTTATGTATATAATAATAATAAATAAGCATACATACACCACCTAACCATAAATATGAACATGTATCACTTCTTCACCGTCTCCCATGATTCTATTATTACTATGTGATCATATTATCATATGATAATAATATTATTGTATTCTGTTTTTAATGTGTGTGTGTGTGTGTGTTTTTTTTTAGGAAATTTCTAACTGAGTCTGAAACATTTGACATTTCACATCATGTTTCTCTTTCTTTTGGTATTTCCTCAGTCAGTCTCTCTCTCTCCCTCTCTCCCTCTCTCCCTCTCACCCCCCACCCCACCCCGGCCACCCTAGCTTATTTACTATGTACACACTCTACCATTTATTAATTAAGAATTAGGGGCCTGTCCTTGAAATAATAGTGGAGAAGAAGAAAAAAAAAAAAATAAAAAAAAATAAAATAAAATAAAATAAAATTTTCTCTTCTCTTATTATTTTTTAAAAAAAAATATATATATATATGTTTCGATTAGGACGAGTTATACAAATTGCAGCACAACAATCAAGATTACGAATACCATTAAAACCAGTACAATCGACACAGACGCTGACTTCCGTTATTACACGTTTCAGTCCATTAAAGGGAAGAAGATATACAACTGAAAGGACGCCTAGTTTTATTACCGGGTTCAATACACAAGGGAATGCGATAACGGACATCAAGTCGTCGGCTACACCGTCTAGTCAATTCAAAACGAAGAAACCAACGACAGCTGGTAAACGTTGGTTAAAACGAGTTCCTCGTGATCATCTCTACAAGGGTAAAGCCGTACGTCGCTTGACGATGGAAAAGAGAAGTTCAGGAGGACGCAATAGTCATGGACGTATCACCGTTCGTCATCGTGGTGGAGGACATAAGCGAAGAATTCGTATCTTGGATTGGCATCGTCAAGAGAATGGAGTACAGACGGTGATGCGACTTGAATATGACCCCGGACGTACGGCCTGGATCGCCCTGTTGCGTCATGATACGACTGCTAAATTAAGTTATATTGTTGCCCCACAGGGATTAAAGGCAGGTGATAAAGTAAGATCGTATCGTTCTGTAGAAAAAAGCAAAAAAGGAAAAGAAGAAGAAGAAGAAGAAAAGAGAGGTATTACACGTACAGTTGCTATTGATGTTGGTAATTGTATGCCTCTCAAGATGATTCCAGTAGGTACCATTATTCATAATGTGGGGTTAAAACGAAATGGACCTGGTATCATGGCGAGAGCAGCTGGTACATATGCTCAATTAATTCAAACCGGTGAAACAGGATATGCCCAGGTACGTTTATCAAGCGGTGAAGTTCGTTTAGTACCTGTTGATGCCTGCGCTACTATTGGAGCAGTTAGTAATCCTGATCATCAGCATGAAATGATGGGTAAAGCAGGTCGATTAAGATGGTTGGGTATTCGACCTACAGTACGTGGTGTAGCCATGAATGCAACAGATCATCCTCATGGTGGTGGTAGAGGTAAATCAAAGGGTAATAAACATCCACAATCCCCCTGGGGTGTATTAGCAAAGGGTGGCAAGACAAGGAAATCACCCAATCCTTTTGTAGTTAAACCTAGACCTAGACGATAAAAAAAAAAATCCTATCTAATATAAAATATATTATTATTATTGTTGTCATATATCTTTATTCTTTTTCTTTCATTTTTTTTTTTTTTAAATATTTAGATATAAATACATCTATCTATATCTATATACATTTATAAATTTTAATAATAAAATAAAAATGTCAAGCCAAGAAGAAGAAGAAGAAGAAAAGTCAATGATACTTGATTCTTTTGATGGATGTTATTTATTTGAAGAAGAAGCTGCTGCTGATGATGATGATGATGAAGACATAATCATAGATACATCACCCCCTCTTGCAGAACCACCTTCAGATGCAAGCTATGATGAGTCATTTATTGAATTGATAAAAAGATATCTAAAGAGGGCCCAGGAGATGACGAAGAGTGAAGTGAAGACATGGTTCTCAGAGGAGAGGAAATCATTTGATTCACTTATTAATTATGATCTATGTACAAGCGATAATGAGTTTAAAGCAGTAGAGAAAGGTCGTGCTGATGCTATTGACTGTTATAAAGAAGAGTTACCCCTCTATTTAATAGCACAGGAAGAAGAAGAAAAAGAAAGAGACATGTCATTACCAGAGTTTGCAGTCTTGAAGCAAAGCCCGATGACGGTCAGAGATCTAAATTATACAACAAATAAAAAGATAGAGCAAGAACATATGAAAGACTTTTCATCATGGTTATGCTTTGATAGTGAAGATGAATTAGTCAAATTCAAGGTGAACTAAAAATCATGTCCATTATTTTGATTTTATTGTAATTTTACTTATTAGGATGAAATCAAAGATGATTCAATGGATAGTTTCAAAGAGAATGTTATCATGTCAAGCACTCCTGTATTGAAAAGAGCCTTACCAAATCCTCCTCCTTCTTCTTCTTCTACTGTAGTAAAGAAAAGATTACTTGAAAAATCATCCATTCATGATAAAAAATCATTCTTTAATTTAAAAAGAAAATAATCATTGTTCTTCTTCATCATTATTTACAGTATAAGATACACCTTTCTTATTTAATGATAATAATGGCTTGCTATCTTCTTTAATAACCAGCAAAGAATATTGATTTATATTAGAAATCATCAAGACACCATAGACAAGCAACATAATACCCAACAGAACAATCATCACTTGCCACCAACATAATTTATCCCATTGATTATAATAAACTAATCCATTAAACAAACATGATATGTTGAATGAACAAAAGTTCAAGGGCACCAATATCATCGTATCACACAGTTGAACGCCTTTATTCAAGTAATATAGCTACTTTTTTACAAATTTTATTTAATTATCTATTTATTATGTAATATGATTTACCTGTAATAAAGCTGTCACGATTAATGCAAAGACAATAAACCAAGTCAAAGGATAAATAAATTGATTTTCATGATGAAAAATAGTCAATAATAACAATTCTAATCCACTTTTAGCAAATAACATAGCTTGACTACTAATATTAGCCCCTAATAAACCATAACTTTGAAAAAAAAAAAAAGGGGTTAATAATTGAAATCATCCCATTCAATCCAGTACCTTATTCCAAGCCACATCTTTTCTGCTGGACCTTGTTGATAGTTTCTTTTCTTCATTAAATATTCCATAACATGTGTACAAATCAAGCCAATACAAATACTTATTTCTAGCAATGAAAAGTAGATAATAAAAGAAGGTCTTTTATAAAGTGTAATTAAATCTTTTAATGAATGATTTGGTTCTGATATTGTTCCAAATCCAGCTATGAATCCTGCTCCTACAACAATTAATCCTGTACCTAAATAAATAAATCATTAGATAAATAAATTGTGACGACGAGGGGGAAATCATAATAATGACTATTTACCCGATAAAGTCTTCTTTGTAAATGAATCACCTAATATCCATTTAGCAAAGATAGCATTGAATACTAAGCCAATAGCTCCTATAGGTGCTAATATAACGATAGGTAAATAACCAATGGTAAATGTTGATCCAATTAGATTCGAAATGGTATAAATTAAGAACCCCAATATCCATAAAGATGGTCTATGAACAAGATGTGATTTTCTTTGTATTGATATACCAAAAGCCTGAGACATACTAGCTATTAATGAAATTAATAATGGCCCCCATAATGATAAAAGAAGAAGAACCATATTATTAATAATATAAGGAAAAGGAGAAGAAATAGTAGTAGTAGTAGTAGTAGTAGTAGAAGAAGAAGAAGAAGAAGAAGAAAATAGGGCTACTCTAAATTAATGGTTGCTATAAATAGTCATGTTACATACTAGTCTATTATTATATATAATGATATATGTAGTATATAAATGTGTATATATTTGTATATGTACAATTTATTATAAAAAAAAATTAATGCCAATAAGGTTGTCTTTGCTGCTGCTCTTGTTGTGGATAGTATTGTTGTGGATAATAAGGTTGTTGTTGTGGTGGTGGCATAGGGTAAGGCTGTTGTTGATACATATTAGGATGTTCCTTATTATTATTGTACATAATTTCATTGGGTTGTTGTGACTGAGGTGGTTTATCAATATAATTAGGATTGTACATTGGGGCGGGTGTAGTAGTAGTAGAAGAAGAAGCAGTAGGATGATGATGATGATACACAGGTTTATTCACTGGAATAGGTTGATACGGATTATACATTTGAATGTATTGTTGATATTGTTGCATTGCATTAAAATAATTTGAAAAGTAAGAAGCATCATTATGTTGTTGAGGAGGTAAAGGAGGAGGAGGAGTATGATGGTGATGATGATGATGATGATGCATCATAGTTTCCATGTTATATTTATTATTATCATGTATAATAGAAGGTGACTGACTATATAAAGTGGGATCATAATATGCAGTCGTAACAGCCTATTTATATATTTATTTAATATTTTAATACTAGTAGTGTAAAGGAAGTTTTACTTACTATTCTTTGCATGTCTGTATATTCATTATTGTTATTAGTGTTATATGAATAAGAGGCATAAGGGTTCACTACATGCTGTGGTTGATAGTTGATTGGTTGTGGAGGAAGTGGCTTATTATTCTGTTGTATTGCTTTTGTCTCCTTTTTTTGGTCTTTTTCTTCTTTTTCTTCTTTTAAAATAGGTTCTTCTTTCTTTTTAGTCACGTTGACAATTTCAGTTTCTTTTACAGCTTTTTCATTTTCATCATCACTATCATTTAAATTTAATGTACCAAACTGAACATTAACTGATTCTGCAAGTGAAGTAGGTTGCTGATTATTTGGTAATACAACTGCTTCTGTTTGATTTAATCTTCTTATTGGTTGTATTCTAATTGTTGCTGTTACTGTTGATGTAATAGTTGGATTAGATTCATCATTAATCGTCTCTTGTGCTTTTTCATTAATTTGTTTTTCTTCTATTTCCTCCTTTTGTTCCTCTTCTTTTTCATCTTCCTCTTCTTTATTATCATCGTCATCATCATTTTCCTCTTGTTGTACTTTTTTATTTTCCAAATCTTCACACTCATTTAACTCTTCTATTTTTGTTACTTCTTTTGTAATTGGAGTTACATCGGATGGTTGTTCATGTTCTTTTTCAGTAGTCGATTCTTCAGGTTTAGATGGTCCACGAAGAATACTTGCCCAAGAAGGCTTTTGCTCTTCTTCTGGAGCACTTGTTGGTTCTTTCATCTTTTTCTCTTCTTTACGTTGCTTTTTAAATTTATAATTCTTTCCACTACTTTTTGTTTTTTTATTGTAACGAGTATTCGAAGAATCTTTGACAAGAAAGGGTTAAATTACTTTTATTATATCGTCTACTCGTTTATTTTACCTTTTTCTTTGTTATTATTCATCTTTTTATTAGGTGGTTGTGGTTGTGATTGAGGTTTTGGTTTCTTTGATTTAACTTGTCCCCATTGATTTGCATAGCCTAATAGAAAAAAAATAAATAAATAGATAATATTTAGTTCTTTTTTTTAAAAATGTCTATATATACATGTAATTAATGCAAGTATATTTAAAAACCTTCTGTAATTCGAGTAATAGCTAAGTCCAAGTCACCTTGACATTCATCCATAACAAATAATAAATCATCTTGACTCCATTCAGGAAATAATTCTTTTAAAGGTAATATAGCTTTCTTGAATTGATTACGAAGTGATTTCAAATCATTATTATTGTTATTTTTATTATTTTTATTTCTAGCATGATGTTGATTGAAACGTTTATTAATGGTTGGATTAGGTAACATTATATAGATATAAATATATCTATAATATATCTATTTATCTATATATGTATATGTATATGTTTAAAAGAAAAAAAAAAGAGCAAAAGAGAGATAAAAAGAAGAATTTAAGACGTGTTATATATATATGTATGTATATATAAAGGAAAAAAAAAAAAAGAGAGAGAGAGAGAGAGAGAGAAAGAGAGCTTCTTTGTTGTTTGCTTATTATTGTTTAGACTCCCTCTTTTTTTTTTTTTTTTTTTTTTTTTTTTTTTTTTTGTTTTTTGTCGCGTTATATAGCTGACCAATCATTTTAATTATTAGGTAATGATTATTTCGTGCATTAATCGAGACATCTTTCTATTTTCTCCACGTATAAAAATATCTTTTCTTCTTGGTAAGAAACCTCTTGGTTTTAATGGACTTAATAATTTTCTTGCTCTCATCATATTAAGTTCTGCTGATATCATTCTTAGATGATCTGGATTCGACCTTGTGTCTCGTGTATATGTATTCGTGTCTGGATTAAATCTTGGCTGAGTGGTAGCTTCTGATCTTCTTTTCTTTTGTGATAAACCATGAGTAGGTCTTTTAGGTGGTATAGGCATTGGTATTAATTTCTTCTTCTTGGTAGTGTTAGATAAAGATTGTTTTAATTTAACTAATGTAGCTTTCCATAATTCAGAGTCAGTATTTGACAGTTGGGGTGGTGAAGAAGATATTGCATAAGAAGCAGTGGTAATAGATGGTGTCTTTTTTAAATTAAAAGAGGATATGGAATGTCTTCTTAATGAGTTTTTATGTTTTAAATAAGTCTCTCTTAATTTTGGACTGGATACTTTCCCCTTTATCATCTTTTCATACTCTTTCTCTTCTTCTTCTTCCTCTTCTTCGTCATCATCATATTCTTGTAATAATTCCAAAGATAATATCACTTCATGGCTTGGTTTTTTATCTTCTATTTTACTTAAAGAAGGAGGTGGCATATGTAGTGGTAACACTTCAGTAAGAAAATCTCCAAATAAAAAATTTCTAATAGGTGATTGTACCTAACATAAATTTTTAGCCAAGTGTATACCTATTGTAACTTTTTTTTATCTACCAATTCTTCTTCATCAGGTAATGACTCTTTACTGTCAACTACAATCCAGTCTTCAACATGTGACATTCTTCTCATCACCTTTCTCGAATCAGTCACTTTTTCTTTTTTAGTCCGTTTCTTTTTTTTAAACATAGGCGGAGGTATATCTCCATAGGGCTTTGTTGTTATTTGTGCCGCTAGTTGTTTAATTATTTCTCGGTAAGAAATGGTTTCATTTTCTGTCTGACTTGGAATAGCGACAGGCTTTGAAGTTGATAACATGGTTAAAATAAAAAAAAATGAAAAAAAAAATAAAATAAAATAAAATAAAATAAATAAAATTTTATTTAATAATTATTATAAAAAAGAAAAAAAAAAAAAAAAAAAAAAAAAAAAAAAAAAAAAAAAAAAAAAAAAAAGGACAAAACATGATTCTAGTTGCTTTTTATTTTTCATGTTCTCTAAATATAAAATAAATTACAACCATCGTGACCTTTTTTGCTTTTTATTTTTTTTATTTTTTTTTTTACTTTTCCTCTTTCCCCCCACTTCACTCACTCACTCACTCACTCACTTTCCCTCTTCTCCCTCAAATAAATAAATAAATAAATAAAAATGAAACGCATCTTTTGTTATTATTTCTTTCGCCATTCTCGAAAACTTGCCCCCTCTTTTTGCCATGGAGTTGCAGTATGATTTTCTTGATTTTTATTATGTAAGATTTCATAGGGGAGTAGTAGTTGTGATGATGGATTCTTTTGACTATGTTCATTTTGGCTTTGTAAATAAAGTAAAGTAAAGACAACAATACCAAAGCCAGCAAGATAAGATCGTCGTGTCCATAATTTTGTATCTATGATTGTTGTATGAGAAGAATAAGCAGAAGGTCGATGTTGATAGTAGTTATTTGTATGCTGTTTTGTCAGCATGTTGTATGCAACTGTTATTTCCGTAAAATCAACTTTACTATTCTTATTTATATCTGGATGATAAATTTTACAAAGTTGAAGATATCGATTCCGAATTTCCTTTTGTGTAGAATATCGTCCGACGCCTAATATTTCATAAGGTGTCTTTTTATTATTGTTAAACATTTTTTATTTATTTATTTTTATTTTTTGTGAGATTAACAAGGAAAAAAATAAAAATAAAGAGAGAAATGTCTAAAAAAAGTAACTAATATTTAACCGCATATAAAAATAATTTGATTGGTCTTCTTTCGATATATAGTCCCCCCCCACACACACGTGTATGGAGCGTAAGAGTAGGACAAATAATTTTATTATCTTTACTACAGCACCATATAAGGTTCAGCAGAAGCAGAATCAAGAGATATAATACTTTTCTTCAAACTTTCTTCTCCATCTTGCACCATATTTATAACAAATCAGGATACACATACTATTCAAACATCCTAAAACAGCTAAAATAGTGAACATGATACCATTCCCTAATTTATTTACTACTGTGTTAGAAAAGAGGGCAGTCATGGCTCCAATAAGACATCGAATACAACTATTCACTCCTACTGCAGTTGCAGAATAACCTAAATAATAATAATATACATACATACATATATATATATACATATTAGCATTAATATATATATATATTCATACATATATGTATATATTTATATTTTGGTATATATGTGACCTGGTTTAGAATCAACCAGATATACTTGAGCAGGTGTGATGCTCCACATTTGACCTAATGCATCTATATAACATACATATATATATTATATATTTATATACATATATTTATATACATATATATATATATGTGCGCGTGTGCGTGTGCGTGTGTAAAAGTTAGAATAGTAAGACTTACAAAGAAATAATCCAACAAGTGGAACATAGACTTCAAAATGCCTTTGATTAGTAGTAGTAGTAGTACTATTACTACTCCATCCATAGATTAAATAACCAGCTGGCATAAATAGAAAAGAGGGAAGACAAGCTAATAGTCTCTTTTCAAGAATGACCTTCTTCTTTTGTTGTTCTTTTGATAATCGTTTTAAAAGGTAATCTGAATAATGTCCACTCGCTATTGATCCTATCATCAGACCAGCCCCTAAGGGAAGATAGCAAAGTCCTGTTTGCCATTCATTATAATCATATCTATTCTTAAATGTCTCGGTAATTGTTGGATTCTATTATATTATTAACATAATTGAAATGAAGAGGAGTCTATCTAAATCTAATTTTATACCAACCAAAAAATAAAAACTTCCAAAGATAATACCAGTAAAGAGAATTAAGATATTCGTATTGGGATCATGCAACATAATAAGCATAGGTGTGAAACTGGTACGAAGAATACTCCAAAAGGATGGCGTTTGTAGAGTAGTACGGGTTGTTGATGATTGCTTACTGTTGTCTATATAATAAGCATCTATTGAACTTGTTTGTTGTTGTTGTCGTTGTTTTCTTAATGTCTCTGGTAAGAATACGATTGTCATTATCAGAAGAGCACCACATAAAATGGCTGTAAAATAAAACGTCGATCTCCAACCTAAATATTGGCAAAGAAAGCCTAAAAAAAAAAAAAAAATAAAAATTAATTCTATCTTTTTGATTACTTGTTGTAATAAAAAGACATTCATATAATATATACCGCCTACAGTAGGTCCTAATACGTAACATAAAAAAAAAATTAAAGAGAGAGAGAGAGAGAGAGAGAGAGAGAGAGAAAAAAAAGTTAAATAAATAGACATATGTATAGTTACCAATGACGGGGCCAAGTAAAGGTCCACTATTATATATACATTCATATATAAATAGATGTAAAGAAAATGAACAAATAAAATTAGAATAGATATTTAATTAGAGATACAAAGTAGAATTTAACTCACGTGTAAAATATACCATAGGCTCTTCCTCTAGTTTTAATAGGAATAGTATCAGCTATCACACCAGTACCTAACGTGAGTCCTGCAGTGGATCCAAATGATTGTAAAGCTCGAAATACAATAAGCATACTAATGTTGATAGAGATAGCACTTAAGATAGAGCTTATGACAGTAATGATACCACTAAATAGATACATTCGTTTTCTACCATAGTTATCACTAAGAATAGCCCAAAACAATGGCTATTAGTAGAATAATGAATAAAATGAAATTATTATGTCACATAGTATACAATCTTTTGCTTACAGATAAACCCATAAACACAACAAATGCAGATATTGAACCATTGACAGCAGACATACTTGTTTCTAAATCTTTAGCAATAACCAAAATGGAAGGCATGTACATCATGGAACTCATAGGTCCAGCAATACCACCCAATGCAACTAACAAGATAATAAAATTCCTTTTACTTGAGGAGAAGTGATATGGATCATCTAAAGCATATACATCGCCTAATAAATAGTTCTTCCATCTATTCCACTTTTTATGATTTGTATTTTCTGTTGTTACAATGATAGAAGATGTCTCTACTATCTCTTCATAAGAAGGTGTGGCATGCTCCTTTTTGTCATCATTTGTTAATATTGAATCTACTGTTGTTGATATAGCTTGAATATTCTCTTCATGAATGATAGGTATATCATTAGCTTCATTCATAATTAAAATGTATTAAAAAGGAACTTTTCTGTATTAAACAAAAACACAAAAAATAATAGAATAGAATACATTCTACTATTAACAATAATAATTTCGATTTACATTACTTATTAGATCTATCGAAAAAAAAAACACCCCCCATCATACCCTTGTATAGATCATCACAATGACGAGAAGTAGTTTCAAGTAATTTTATTATTTTATATCACTCAAAAGCATCGTCATAGGAATAAAAAGCAATAATAAAAGAAGAGGAGTTTCTTTTAAACAAATGTCCTTATATATAAGGATACTTCCACTTTCTTTTTGTTTCTTGGTATAGTCTTTATTTACTCCTCGTGTATATAAACCTGATCTATTACATAAAAAGTAATGTCTGTCAATAAAAATAAATGCATTAGTTAGCAGCTACTCTTCCTTTCCCTCTCTTCCTCTCTTGAAAAAGAACGATATTCCTCATCTACTATACCCTCAAGTAAGAAATACTCAGGAATCACCTTATAATTATTCCAGTTAAAAATAAGAGTGTTATATTAGTATATGTGTATTTACTCTAAGGTTATTCCAAAGGAGTTTATTAAAAAAGATTCGTGCGTGATATAGTAATAAAGCATCTCTCTCTTTCTCTCTTTTTATTCATGTAATTAATAGTAAAATTTAACATAGAATACAATCATACTATCAATCTTTTGTTTTTTTTTCGAGGAAGTAAAAATAAAAAAGAGTATGCTGTTTTCGTTTCTGCTTCTTTTACCTCTTTTTTACACTATTACTACACTACTAGCTTGGTTACTATTATATTGGACTATTCTTGGGTCCCTCTCTTTTACCAATTTGCTATTGATGTAGGTCCTATGAAGGGTTCTTGTCACTTAATCCAATGAATGTATCTATTTATCATCATCCTATATATGCATACACTTCCTAGTAGTTTCCCCTAAAAAAGAAAAAAAAAAAGTAAAAAAATTTGAGAAAAATAAAGATAAACACAACGATAACCAGATGAACATTTCCTACAAAGTCTTTATTTTGCAGACATATATGTATTTACAGTAAAAGTTTCTTTCTTCAGTCTTTACTTATAAAGATATAAGCATTAAACCCCCCCCCTCAGTTTGTATTTATCTATTTGTCTACAAAAGAAAATTGTCTGACTTTAAAAGGAGAAATATCTCGGTCCAAAAAAAAAAAAAAAAAAAAAAAAAAAAAAACAATTATTCATAGATCGCCCTTTTTTTTTATATATATAATTTTCAAATAATCAATGTCTAGTTTAATTAAGGACACAACGATACCTACAGAAAACATGGAACCAGCGATCGAAGAGTCTGGTATTACTATGATACCCGATCATTCATTCAATGATCATGTGCCAAATGAAGAGGAAATTCAAAAAGCTAAATTATGTCAAATCTGCCAATCCAAAAATTGGATCTATACCTGTCCACGATGTCTAACTCATACCTGTTGTTTAAAGTGTGTCAAAAAGCATAAAAAAGAAAGCTCTTGCTCTGGAATTAGAGATAAGACAGCCTATGTACCCATACAAGCATATAGTGAAGCTCATATGATGAGTGGTAATGATAAACATGGATAAAAAAAATAAGAAATAAAAATAATGCTTACTTTAAATGTTATTTTTGTTAATCTTAGATTATACATATTTGGAAGATGTTGCAAGACAAACTGATAATTTTACAAGGGAAAGAGTGAATACAGTAAAGGAATTAAAGAATAGAGGTGCACAAGCGAGAGCCAAAATATTATATACTGTAGCCAATGAATTAGGAATCCGTTATTCTGCTCTACCCATGGGTATGAGTCGAAATAAATTAAACCAGAGTAATTATAGTAAAAAGTAAGTATGATAATAACATCTTTTAAATCAAGATGTCGAGTCAATGAGAGAATTATGTTAACATTGTACTTTATTCTTTAGTTTAAAACAGATCTTTTGGACACTTGAAGTTAATTTTTATAAAAATAACAAAAAAGAACGTTACTTGGAGCATTCGTAAGTATATATAATACATATTAGCACCCATCGTTTACTCATTCTGCCATATCATCTTTTTTTTTTTTTCAAGGTTTCCAAATAATAAGCCCTTTTATGCCTTTTTTGAAAATTTATTATTATCAGAAAAACCTTTTGGTAAAAGTGCTTATGGAATTATCCGACATCAACTTAGAGAATTTGTGGATGCTGGCATAGAACAATTCATGATTGCGTTAAAAAAGGAAAAGGCACCGCGAGGTCATTTTGTGAATGTGACAGATATGTTACACTTGACATTTAAAGATGTACTTAAAGGAGAACAAATCATTGAATATCCTATTTTTTATATTTGGCTTAAACAAGAAGAACAACCTTCTGATATTTTAGTATTAGAAGATAAGAAAGTCTTGATTACTGAGATTCAGCCTAAAGAAGAAGAACAGAAAGAGACCTCAACAGTTGATAACCGAGAAAAAGAAAAAGAACAGGAAGAGATGACAGCAGTTGATAACCAAGAAAAAGAAGAAGTAATGAAAACTGAAGACATAATTACAGTCATTCATGATAACAGTAGTATAACAGAGTAATAAAGATGCATGCATCATGTGTAAATATCAATACGTTGTTATGTACCTTTTTTTCGACCGAAAAAAAATAAGAAAGATTTTTTTTTTTATAAAATTTAAAAATCAGACTTTTCTTTTTTTTTTTTCAACAAGTTGTTTGGTAGATACGGTTAAAACTTAACAACTCTGCTCGCTAAAAAAAAAAAAAAAAACATTTTTTTCTTTTCAATAATTTTAATAGAATATTTTTTATTTTCTTTTCTTTTATTTTTTTTTTTTTTTTTTTTTTCTGTTCATCTTTATCATCAACATCATCATCATCATATACCATGATCATTAACGAATATCGTGTTATTAATAACTGTACTGAAGCAGAGTATAAAATTGGTAACGAATTATTATTATTATTATTAGATATAAAAGAATTTTATTTATTTTATTTTCTTTTATTTTATTTGAACATGATAGCTCAATTATACGCTACTGCTATGGCTTCAAAGAATACGACAGGTGGTGGTGAAGGTGTTGAAGTATTAAAGAATGAACCTTATGAAAAAGGGGATGAAAAGGGTCAATACACTCATAAAATTTATCGCTTGGCATCTCGTGTTCCCGCTTGGGTTCGTGCAGTTGCCCCTGCAGGCGCTCTTGATCTTTACGAAGAGGTAAAGATAGAATATACAGTGTTTAATACTTAAAACTAACTCACATATCTATTTAGGCTTGGAATGCTTATCCTTATTGTAAAACTGGTAAGTTTTATTAGGATCTTATTGATGTGTGCTATGTGATATTTTTTTTTTAGAAGAGAATAAGTGTAGAAAAAAAAAAAAGTATCATTATCATCTTCTGGATAAAATGACGAAAAGCTCGGGATTTTAATACGAATATTAATATGTTTAATTAACACTTTTTTTTTTTTTTTTTTTTTTTCTTGGTAATTCTATTTAGTTTTAAAGGTAAAAAAAATAAAAAAAAAATATAAAAAATAAAAAAATAAAAAAATAAAATAATAATAGTAATCTTCCTTCATATTGACTTTTTAAAATTAGAATGGTTATATGAAAGATAATTTCTCAATTGTTTATGAAACACTTCATGTTGACGGTTCTCGTGGTGAATTGGAAAACGCATTAAATATTAGTAAAGAAGATCTTAAGAAGCGTAATGTTATTATCATTGATATCGCTCATGATAAAATTGATCCCAAGGAGTATAAGCCAGAAGAAGACCCTAAACTTTATCATTCTGAAAAGACTGGCCGTGGTCCATTAACAGATCCTGACTGGCAAAAGAAAGTAGATCCTGTAATGACATGTTATAAGCTTGTATATATTGAATTTAAATGGTTTGGAATTCAAAGCAGAACCGAATCATTTATTGCCAAGACTATTCATCACTTATTTACTATATTCCACAGGTAAAAGACAAAATAATACACATAATAGTAAACATTTACTAATCTAATTTTGCTTTATTTATAGACAACTTTTCTGTTGGACTGATAAATGGTTTGGCTTAACTATTGACGATATCAGAGCTATTGAAGAACAAACTAAAAAGGATTTAGATGAAAAGAGAAATGTTGGCACTTCTCCTCTTGCACAAAACAGTAAATAAATAAATATTTTATAGAATATTACATAAGCATTGTTATTCTGTTGATGAAATACTGGACCCTGGAACAATATAAAAATGTCCACTTTTCTTTTTAGCAAAAGGGAATAAATCCCTTCCACGTATTTCATCGTTGATTTCTATTTGATCATCATCTCGAAGTGGTTGACATAGATCTTGTTTCCAAATATGAGTTAATGGCTCGCCATCGATTTCATTCCAGTATTTAATACTTGCTGTTAATTGACCAAGTTGGCTTATCTCTTGTTTTAGTCTTAACTGTCGTTCTTTATCTTGAATATTAAGTCTTGCAAGAGATAAAAGATGTTTAAATTGGTCATCAGATATAGTTTCTTCTTTTGATTGAAATAATAATTTGATGGACCAAGTAGGTTTCAAAGGCTAAAAATTTATTTAATGTTTACTATAAAATTATTTTTATTTGCAATGTCTGTCCATTTTTACCAAGCATTGCTCATCTACAGGGACTAAGGAAATAAAAAGAAAAAAAAATGAATTTCATATTCATGTAAATTTTATTTTCTGTTTAATTCAAACCTTTTGTTGAATACAAGCGTTTACAGCAATGTCTTATAAACATAAATGTATAAACTAGTGTTTATTTGTCAAATAACAAACGTACATAACAAAGTATTCATCCACACCAAACTGATTGGATCATTATTATCCGGTTAAAAAAATATCCGATACTATGTACTACTATAACAGCCATTAGGGTTACATGTAAATTTTTTTTATCATTTTTTTCTTTTTTTTTATTATTATTTCGCAGTTTATTTTTATCACCCCCATTTTTTTTTTTTTATTTTATACACAAAATCATTTATTCATGAGTCAAACAGAGCCAAGTGCACTTTTACTTCAAAGACAATTAAAGGGTAACTAAAAAAAAAAAAAAAAAAATGAAATGTTCAAATGAAATACACATGAATAAATTTATTTATTTATTTTTTTTCCTTTTACATTTAAATTCAAAATTTTAAAAATTATATATTTTTTCTTATTCAATTGATTTTAATATTTTCTGATCTGTCAAATCTGTCAAAATTAGATCTTCAAAAGAATCCGGTTGAAGGTTTTTCTGCAGGACTTGTGGATGATAATATTTATGAGGTAAAATAAAAAAAAAAAATTAAATTATTTCTGTTGGTTATAATTTTTTTTTCAATTTTTTTTTAAAAATAGTGGGAAATCCTTATAATAGGTTCACAAGATACATTATAGTATGTATAAAAGTTTAATATATGTATATCATAAATTAACATATTATTTTAGTGAAGGTGGATTCTTTAAAGCTCGTCTTTCATTCCCTAAAGTAATATAGAATACACTATTATCATTATTGTTACTTATACCTTCATTTTTTTTCTTTTCGTTAGACCTATCCTATTGAGCCACCTAAAATGGTATTTACAACTGAAATGTATCATCCAAATGGTATAGTAAAGAACAACATACTTTATATACAAACACTTGTATTAATATATGTATATGTATATAGTCTATCCAGATGGCACAGTATGCATATCTATTCTGGTAAATATAAACTAGTTTCATTATACACACACACATATATATATATATAAATATATGTATATCCTTACAATAGTTCTATACATCTATTTTATAGCATCCTCCTGGTGACGATAAATATGGTTATGAACAAGCAAGTGAACGTTGGTCTCCTGTTCATACAGTAGAAACCATTTTATTATCAGTTATATCTATGTTATCAAGTCCCAATGATGAATCGCCAGCAAATATAGAGGCAGCTGTAAAGTAGTAATGCTATAACATGTATCTAGTATTATAGACTAACAACATGTTCTATCATTAGAAAGAATACCGTGAAAACTACCCTCAATTTAAGAAAAAAGTTTCAAAGTTAGTTAGACAATCCGCTGAAATATTGTAAATAATAGGAGAATGCATTTTATACGTATATTATTTAATCAATAATAAAAATAATAATAAAAGAAGGAAAAAAGAAGAAATATTAGGTCAATATCTTTTCTACTTGATCATAATTTAATCCATCTTTGTTAATAGTTGGTTTAACATCTTCGTTATCCTCTTTTATAATAATGAATTGGCTTTCATCATCAGGTATGATAGGCGCTTTATTTTCTTCTTCTTCTCCTCCTTCTTCTTCTTCTTTTCCTTCTTCAGTATCTGATATCTTATGATCGAGAATGGTTTCTTCATCAAAATTGCTGCCTTCTTCTTCAACAGGAAGACGGATTTTGAGATTATTCTTTCCAACGACAGCTTCAATCATGATAGGTTCTTTATTTTCTTGCTTATCATCTGGGGAGTCCCTTATAGATTCTTCAGCTACTACATTATTTGCTGTCAATGTCTTTAATTCTTCTTCATTGTTAACTTGATTTTTAATTTTAGTCATGAATGGTAAAGTGTCTTCTTCCTTTTCTACCTTTTGCTTAATCGGTGATTGAGGAGGAACTATCACTTTCTGTTCACGATGAACCTCAAACACTTCCTTTTTATCAACAAGTTGTTGGACTTCTTTATCCACGTTAACAACGTTTGTAAGCTGACCATCACCTTTATTTAACTTGAATACCTCTTTTTCATCATCATCATTCACCACTAAAGGTCTCATTTCTTTCTCTGACTCAGGGACGGCAATCATTATTTGCTCTTCAACTGGATTACAAGTAGGACAGTAGATGACCTCTTTTTCATTTGGATCAGGAGGAGAGAGATGAATGTATTGATAATCTGCTTTAGGAGTGTCACTTGAGTTAATTGAAGATAAAGTAGTCTTCTTATTATTATTAGAGCTTCGAGTTATTATATCTGAATCATCCGTCCTATGATGTTTAGCATTGTATTTATTGATAGTAGCCTCTGGATGATGTTGAGACGATGATGCAAAAGTAGTCCCTTTTTCACTTTCAATGTTTGAATCTATTATTGTAGAGGAAAGAGTGGGTGAAGAATAAGCGGGATTCGTTGATGATACTTGTTTAGATAAGGCTACAGGAATCGTCGAAGGAGTTACTAAAGTTTCTATTATGGACGGCTTGAGTTGAGGTAGTGTTGATATTGTTGAAGTTTGCAAGCTTTTTAAAGGAGAAGAAGATGACTTTTGTAATGATTTTTGTTGAATAGATAATGGTGGTAAATACAGCCTTATTTGTTCATAAAGAACATCATAATAAGGAGCAGCACAGTCATATATTTTTTGAAAGGCAGGTATGATATGTTTATCCATAAATTCTCTTAAATGTAGCTCATCATAGTGTCTTTTCATTTCTTTTCTGAAGGGGTTAATATAATGAGGTATTAATTGCTGCTGATAGAAATTAGTAATAGTATGTTCCAAATAGGCAAGAAAGGTCCTTATATCTGTATTTTCCGCTTTATCAATCCATTCTAATACAATATAATAGTTTTGTTTTAGAGCCTTCTTAACAGGTGGAGGAACTTGTTCCTCTAAAAGATAAACAAGTGTTTCTTGAACCTTAGACATTAAATGCTGCTTCTCAATAGCTTGTTGTATGTAATCCTCGATATGTTGAGTAGATAATTTAAGTTGTTCAGTATAAGGCTGGATTACAGGTACAATTATTTTCATCACTTGATCAGCATAATAATGAACTTTAGTTACCATTTGATGCACTAGAGATTTAGCATGTTGAATGTAATAGTAATCTATTTTTTTCACTACTTTTTGGAGAGCGACTTGATTATGATATTGCTGTTGAAACCAATTTGACGCTTGTATAATAGTAGGATTCATATTTTCTTTATAAAATTTGGACTGGTAGATATCAGCTTTAATAGGATCGATACCTTTACAAATAACTGGCTTTAGAAGATTTTTGTTATTATCATCGGATGGAAGGGGTTCACAACCATAAAAGAAATAATATCCCAAATAAACGATGAAGGATAATGAAAGTAATCTTTGAATTAATCGAGATTTTTTTCTGTTCTTCTTCTAATAGTAGTTGTGTATAAGTAATAGTTCTATTATTATCTTCCTTTTATTTGTTTTACCCGTTTTTTATCTCTAAAACCAATGGAATGATTAGCAGGTACAGGTGGTAGTAGTCCCTACAGATGATAACATAAATATAAAAAATAGACATAAAAAAAAAATTATAAATATTACATACTGTCTTTATTATTTCTCGTCGTTTAGTTTTAACTAATATAAAAGCTATTAACATTCTTTTTAATAATAATAAAAAGTTACTTTCTCTAATTACCTCCTACATGAGGAAGTTTTGAATTTGTATGTGGCAAATGATTAATGTTGTTATTTTTCTTTTTCTTTATTTTATTAGCAGTGACAGGTTTAGTTGGCATTTTTTTTTCTCTTTCGTTGTTGTTTACAAATAATAAAAAAAATAAAAAATAAAAAGAGATAAAATAAGCATTACGTAGACTTTTTTGTTTTAAGTTTAGTTATTATGCAATGATTTTACTTTTTTATGCAACAATAATCAGGTGTATATTATTCACTAATTGACATACTTGCTGAATTAATCTATTAAGATAAATAAAGGTGAAAATAGGATTATATATTGCGTAAAATAGCCATCTTGATGGGCGATAAAATAAATATATATATATATATTCTACAAATGGTAGGTATATAAATGTAAATACAACATATACACATACTAGGGAAGATTTATTCAGTTTAAAACAAGTCCTTTACTCGAGTAAAAAAGCTGGAGTGATAGTAATAATAGCAATAACTTCATTATTAAATTTCTTTGTAGTGTCCTTCGATGAATAACTGTTGTAAATATTATTAACTTCTCCTCTGTCTTCAAAAAAAAAAAAAAAATGCTAGTGTCAAGGTCAAGGACTTTATAGACAACAAAATAATGAAATAATAGTTAGTATGGTACAACTTATAAATAAATTTGAGACACTTTACTTTTTTTTCTTGGGACAATTTGAAAATAAAAATTGGGACAGATCACTTTTTTTTTTTGGGACAAATGAAATAAACTTTTAGGACAAAATGATTTTTTTTTATTTTGGACAGACTACATAAAGTAAAAATAATATGTGGGGATAACATTTACTTTAAGCCTAATTCTTTGTTAATGCACCTATCCCAGAGCGTCTCAGCATGCTTAGTCCAACCTTGACAAGCTGCAGGAAGGTGTGATGCTTTATCAGGTGGGTTCCTTTCGATATTGCTCTTTGTTTTCGATCAGCACTCATCAATAGGATTCAAAAAAAAAGGAGAGTAAGGGGTATATGAACAAAGGTTTATACCCTCTCTTATCGATAGAGTCAACAACAAATACAGAGTGATGAATTCTGCAATTATCCATTATAACGAGGCTTCTCTGCTTTCTTGAATACTCCTATTGTTTCTCTTTCTTGCCATTTTTCTTTCTCTTTTTCCTCCTCTTGTCTCAGGGGAGGGTTTTTCATCATATTATATCTTCATAACTGGCTAGGATCATGCGACATACTTGAGTGCTACAGGCTCACTCGCCAAAATAATTGTAATTAAAACCTTATTTAATCGTATAATGAGGCTCAGCCCAGTGTGAATTGAATTAAAAGTCAGTCTTTTTTTTTTTTTTTTTTTTTTTTTTTTTTTTTTTTTTTTTTTTTTAGATAACACTGATCGCGTTATACTGTACGACTACAGACCAGGAACTGATCTGATCAGTAAAATGATATTGACCGACAATCAATGAAAGTGGTCGTACCAGGAGCGGCAGAAAACCATTATGTTGCAACACCAACAGAGTTTATAAACAAAAACAAATACGATGTTCTTTATGCTCTTCACGGTCCTTTAAGTACATATCCGCTCGTATTTATTGAAGTGCAAAATCAAGTGGATGAAAAATTCTTGGTACGCGTCGTTCATTACAGTACATTCATATACGAACGGTACAAGAAACTCTCTATTTTTGTAATAATTGGAGTAGCAAGTGCAATGACGCAATTTATGAGCATGACGGCACCAAATAGTGTCTTCCTCTTCGCCAGGCACATGCCATGCGTAGATTGGGTAAAACGATGTCTAGTATTGACAACGTCAACAATAAAAATAAGCGAACCCAATGCCGATGAAGGATAACACCCTTTACAGGTATTAGGTCTCTTCATTTGTTCACAATCATTGTCAATGAGTACTTTGGATTGTGGAAAAAACGGCAAATGGGTAAGATTATTGTATTCGATTGCGCACGCCAATCTTAAGCAATTAAGTGGAGAAAAAGATGAAAAGTTGGAGGCAATAAGCAGCATATGTAGCAGTAGTCAGGTTCAACCCCACAAGATAAAAGGATGTCTTGAAATTGGAGATAAAGTTTCAATTGAAAAGGTATTAAGCTATGTGGACGATGCTTTAGGATTCTTACAATGACAAAAAAGAAAATACTGCGAAGCTATAGAAACAATATCCATTGAAGAAGCTCCTCCCTTGGTGTATTTAAACAAAAACAGGAAACTCACAAACTCTATTGATCTCAATGACGAGAGGAATAAAACAGAGCTACACCAATTTGTCCAACGGTTCAGAAATATTGAATCAGGAAGAATCAACTGAAAAAGTGCTTTGAGCAAGGACATCTTAATGATGTAAAAATAACCAAGCATTTTGTTACTAGTGAAAGTTTAAGATGCCACTATAACAGATTCTTTAAATAAACAAAAAAAAAAAATTATTATTATCTTTGTATCTGTTTTAAGTGCAAAAGATAAGGAACGAGAAACCATAAAAGGCATGTTTGTGAAAACTCTGTATAGTTTATTAAAAGAAAAAAATAATATGGAAAAATGACAAGGGCTATTTACATGTTTTTTTCTGCAAGATAAGTGATATTAATAAAGCATTATATGTAAATGTTGTCAGTGTAAATGTTGTCAGTATAAATGTTGTCTCCGAACAATTTTGCTTGCGTTAATATTAATTCACAGTGAATATTCCAGCTATAACAATACCAAGTGTTTATATGCCGCTATTATTATTACCATCCTATAAGATGTTATTACATAGCAATATTCAACATTATAGATGTATATATAATATATATGATTTCTGTAAGTGATTATGTAATTGAATCTAACAGTCATAATCCTATTGAATCCTTATTATTACGTAATATACTCTATATAATTATTTTTAAATGCTCGAATATTCTAGCAATGAATGATATGCTCTGAAGTACAATACACTAGTTTTATTTGAATAGTTTCTTTATTATTTAAATAGACGATGGTTTATTTCTATTAACTTAGTTGTAAAGACGACTACAATCATAACAATAATTACAGGTGTTTTAAATTGCATATCATGCCCGCCTTAGGTAGAATTATGTGGCTGGTGTAATAGCAATATAAAGGGGATATACATAAATGAAACTGGTAATTAAACAATGTTTGTACATAGTTGAAGGTTGTATCGGCTAATTTCTTATTGGCTACGAAAAGTGGTGCTGAGATTGACTGTGCCAAAGAACTCACTCCTTTTTGTTCTGACAATGCTTGAAGAATATCCATATTTTCATTGTCTTTAACCAACCCTTTTATGCTTTTAATGATTTCATTCAATTTCTTATCTGTTAAATGTATATCAAAGTATTCATTAATATCTTTAATCTTTTTCAATCCGCTACAGCGCTCGAAAACAAATGAAAAAAACAATGAAATTTCTCGGCATGAATTAGCTGATGAACTCCCATATCCATTTTTGGAAGCATGTATAAAGTAAATAAAGTAGCTGGCTGCCGTAAGTTATTCTCAAATAAGTTGGAGCGATAGCAAAGGTAAGTAGACTTATGAGTGAATGCGGAATTCAACTGTCGGCATAAACTAGATTTGTTTACTTGACTAGTATTCTTTTCAAACTTCTCAATCTTGTTTTTTTGAAAAAATAAACAAGATGTATTCAAGTTCTGATTTTTCAATAGAGGATGACATTGAGGCCCAAATATAACTGCGCTATCACAGGTGGGATATATAATCAGACTACCAGTAATCAATATATTGAATTTTTTTGTCCCAATGTTCAATTTGGAGATTGGACTTCCTCCTTCACTTTCTTTAATAATGCATATCTTCCAATTCTGGTATTTGTTCGAACTACCACCAATGGTTTCTGGAAATGAGTTACCACTCCTCTCTGAATGAGCGTCCATAAAGCCATTTCTTGTATATATTTCTGCTGTTAATACTAATAATGAAAAATTATCGAAAGCTATGATTGATCCTGTGAAGATGTTAACAATATGATTCAAATCCAAATCTTCAATTTTTTCTTCAATGTCATTGTTTAACTCTACGTATGGCCCTAGAATATCATTGGCACATGAGAAATTGCTATTTTGATATTTTTCTGAAGGCCACATACTGTAAACGTTTCTGGATACTGTAATTCATTATTTGGGAATGTCATGCTTGCATCTAAGCTGCTTTCAGTAGATAACGATGATCGTTTTAGTGACCTAAATGTCTTTTCATTAATCAATGCAGTGGTTTTGAATGAATTTTGGTTATGTTTTAAGTCAATATTGATCAAATCTAAACCAAAGGCTTTCATAAGTGGTTCCGCCCTGATTCGTTTAAAATCCTTATCTCGATCATAGAATAAATCATTATATGTTGGAGTACCAATCTTTCGTTTTTCTCCAACTTCTTTGATATAGACATTGTAATTGATGTGCTGACTTTTAAAATGCTCTTTTGGTTCCTTGATGTCCACATTGCATATTATACATCTGTACTTTCGATGAAAAGACGGTTTCATTTGACACATAGCTATTATTCAAAAAAAAAAAAAATATATATATATATATATAAAATAAAATAAGAGGATAGCTTTGCTTTTAATAAGGTGACTGTCGAGTATGAATGTACTAACCTCCATCAATGTAGATTTGTAAAGTTGTCAAGTATGGGGCACAGTTACCTTTTTGATGTGAGAAGTGAGAATGAAACCCAGAGCTCGTTTTTGATTCAAGAGAACATATTAGACAAATGAAATTAACATCTTTGTCTCGATCCAATGTCAATGTCTTTGATTCCCCTAAATAAATATGTGAGTATAATCAACGCGATGAACATGCAAACAAACCTTCATAATTGGTATAGTTGATAACAATTGGACTTTGTTGATAGTTTTTATGGTGGCCTTTTAACTGTATAGCATGTTTAAAGATTTCATTGCATGAATCACAAGATACATTGGGATGTTTGGAAGACATGGCTGTAATAAACGGAAAAAAAATATGAAGAAAGTGTTGTAGTTTACAGGTAAGAATATAATAAAAAATAAATAAAAATAAAATAATAAAAAGAGTAATGAAATAAAATAGATAGAAGAAGTACGTTGAGACTTGTTAATAAGTTTTATTACGATAAAGATAAAAATCAATTTAATTCAGTTCAATCATATTCAATTATACAAAAGAAAGGTTAATAATGTAAGAGTATTTATATCTTTTGTGAATAAGGATGATGAGAAATAATAAAATAAATTATATCTGATGACGTAATTATGGAAGAGAATAACATTTTAATTAACGTAGTGTTAAGAATCATTATAGACATACTCATGTCTGTTGTATATATTTATTTGTATAACTAATACGTGTACTCTGAGTGAAATCTGTTATGATTGTAGTTGTCTTTACAACTAAGTTAATAGAAATAAACCATAATAAAAAGGTTATTCAAATAAAACTAGTGTACTGTACTTCAGAGCATATCATTCATTCTACATTCAGTTTTAAAAAATAATTATATACATTGTATTACGTAATAATAAGAATTCAATAGGATTATGACTGTTATATGCAGTCACATAGTTATTTTATAAGTCATACATATTATATATACATCTATAATGTTGAATATTGTTATGTAATAACGTCTTAGAGGATGATAATAATTGCGGCATATAAATAATTGGTATTGTTATAGCTGGAATATTCACTGTAAATTAATATTAACGCGTTGCTTTCCCCAGAAATAACAATTGAGTATATTTTTAATAACAGTGACAACTCAGGGCGACTAAAGCTAAAAATATATCCTATTACAAGCAAAATTGTTCGGAGACAACATTTATACTGACAACATTTACATATAATGCTTTATTAATATCACTTATCTTGCAAAAAAACATGTAAATAGTCCTTGTCATTTTTCCATATTATTTTTTTCTTTTGATAAACTATACAGAGTTTTCACAGACTTGTCTTTTATGTTTTCTCTTTCCTTGTCTTTTGCATTTAAAACAGATACAAATGTATGTATTTGCCTACTTACTCTCCCTTTCTCAATCCTATCGAAGAGATGTGGTCCAAAGTGGAGATGCTTTTCCTCCATAATGAGGTTACTTCTTCTGACCAACTAACACCTAGAATTATAGAAGCTGCCAAGGATATTATTATTGCCGATTGCGAAGGGTGGATGAAACATTCCATTAGTTTTTTCCCTCGCTGCTTGGCATTAGAAGAGATACTTTAGTACTACTATCTAGATTAATATTTATGCAACCACATTTTTTTAGCAGTTTGAAATATGTTATGAAAATAAAAAATTTGGTTGCTTTATCTTGATGTTCTTTACAAAATATGGATATGTAATTAAATTAAAACCCGTAATAAACTTCTTTTTGCTTTTCAAACAATGCAAACTTTATTAATAAAAAAAAATAACTATTGGGTTTGTCCAACCTGGCAAATTAATTGTCCAGGGATGCAAATGATTTTTCCAAAGATGCAAATTTAGTTTATTTGCCATCCAAAGAATCCTCTATAAAGTTGACCTGATATAGCATGGTGCTCTCTACGATGCTTTAGTCCTGCCCAATCTGTCTTTAGACTTCCCTTTTCTTCTCTGGCTTCGCCAGCATTCATAGACTCCCCTCTCTTCCTCTTTTTCTTTCCTTTTTCCTTCAGTCTATGAAGATTTTTTTTCTCTAAATACAGTTTTGAACTGGTCCAGGCAATTTTAGTATATAAAATACTTGTGCTCATTTGGATTTTTATTTAATAAATCTCAACTTTTCTCTTTAAAAAAAATTAGTGTTTATGGGCGCCAACTTTTTGGATAAGACCAGTATTTACTGACTTCAGAAATTGACTCTCGTAGGACGATTGCTGACATTGAAAAGTAAGGCAATACTGCTTTTATTAAAATGAAGAAGTACTAAATAAGAATTACTTTATTTAATGGGCACAAGATAACCTTGGAAGATTTTTTTTTTGTGAATAATGACAGCTTTCATCAAGCAGAAAAAAAAATAAAATAAGAAAAATTTTAAAAGTATTATGTCATTTATTTCTGAAAAAAGCGTATGTATGTCATGCATATGCCTAATTTATTGTCATAGGAACAGATTATGATACTCTATTATTTTATACTAGATACGAAAAATCATTATTCATGTGAATTACAACAAAAGAAAAAAAAAGGAGGCATTCCTCTTCCAAATGTAATGTCGTGTGATACAGATTCAGCAGCTATATACTGTATTTTGTTTAATGTTTTTTTATTTGCCTGCATTTACAATATATTATTAGACTCTCTATTCATATGCTGTGTTTATTACCCGTATAAATAGCATCGAGAACATTATATAGAATCCTGTTATCATTGTTATAAACCTAAAACCGGCAAATTAGGAAATCAAAGCATTAATTCTAGTTATTAGAAGAAAGCATCAACATTTTAATTTAGCTAAAACTGACAAATTAAAAATCATTTCGTTTTTTAAAATTGCATGTGAAAAGAAGAAAAGTAATACGGAACATGAAATCATTAATTCTACTTAGTCACTTCAATTACCTGACATTTAAAATGAATGACATATATTTATATTTAATAAGCTTAATATTTACCCCACCTTTTTATTATTATTATTTTATTTTATTTTATTTTATTATTATTGTTTAAAATGTCTTTTGATAATAACATATCCACCAAATTTCCTAAGCTTGCACCTAAGGGACCTTCAGGAGAACTTCTTTTAGCACATGAGCGAACCAAAGGTTCATTTGACGTTAATGAGCTTTCCAAGTTTATGTATACAGAAGAATGGCTACAAAAAATGAATAAGGTTCTTAAAGTTATGGAGTCAGATCCTGCTTTTGATAAAACAAATCGTTATTATCTTAGCCGTGAAGAGAAAATTGCTACTTCATTAAGAAAAGATAAACGTCTTATTGAAGTTGTAAAGTAAGTGCTTCAAGTTTTTTTTTTTTTTTTTTTTTTTTTTTTTTTTTTTTTTTTTTTTTTTTTTGTCACTTGCAATAAAATTAATTTGTGTTTAAATTTTGCTGCTAGGGAGCAAAATTGGGATGAAGTTGACACTCAAATTGCAAACTTTTTATATGATCAATCCTCGCCAGTAAGTGAATTGAACCAATTTCACCTTTTTCTTCTAAATATAAAAATATATATATATTAATTCATAAAAATGTATAGTTTACTCTTCATTACAATATGTTTGTTCCTACTTTAAAAAATCAAACTACAGATGAACAAAAGAAACTTTTCCTCGAGCCTGCATTAAGACATGAATTTATCGGTTGTTATGCTCAAACCGAAGTAAGTTGTGTGTATAAATAGGAAAAAAAGAAAAAGACAGCAACTAACCTTTGTCCCTTTCTATATATATACAATAGCTTGGTCATGGCTCTAATGTTCAAGGTCTTGAGACAACAGCTACTTATATTCCTGAGACAAATGAATTCGAACTTCATTCACCTACTTTAACCTCTGCTAAATGGTGGATTGGTGGTCTTGGTAAAGCTGCAAATCATGCAATTGTTATGGCTCGTCTTGTTACAAATGGTAAAGATATGGGTCCTCATCCTTTCTGTGTTCAAATTCGTAGTCTTGAAGATCATCATCCACTTCCTGGCATAACGGTGGGTGATATTGGTCCTAAATTTGGATTTAATACTGTTGATAATGGTTTCATTATGTTTGATCACTATCGTATACCTCATG
This sequence comes from Cokeromyces recurvatus, assembly GCF_025118155.1. NCBI lineage: Eukaryota > Fungi > Mucoromycota > Mucoromycetes > Mucorales > Mucoraceae > Cokeromyces > Cokeromyces recurvatus. Next base: position 546,444 of record NW_026251390.1, read on the forward strand.
TTGCCTTTTTGGCCAAATATTCTCAAGTAAAGCCTGGTTCCGGTGAATACATAAAACCTCCTAATGCTAAATTATCCTATGGTACCATGGTCTTTGTTCGTGCTCACATTGTGATGGGTGTGCGCTATGCTCTTGCCAAGGCAACCACAATTGCTATTCGTTATTCTGCTGTTCGTCAACAATTTGTAGATGCAACTAACCCAAAGAAATGGGACAATAAAGTGATTGAGACTCCTGTTCTTGATTATACTATGCAACAATATCGATTATTACCTGCGATTGCTGCGGCTTATGCTTGTTTCTTTACTGGTTGTGAGATGATACGTCTTTACAACTTGAATCATGAAGCGATGCAGCAGGGTAACTTTTCACTCTTGGCTGATCTTCATGCTAGTTCTTCAGGTCTCAAAAGTTTAACAACGACGATGGCCATTGAAGCCATTGAGGATTGTCGACGTGCCTGTGGTGGTCATGGATATAGTATGTTTTCTGGTCTTGGACAATTCTATCAAGATTATCTTCCTAATGTCACTTGGGAAGGTGACAACTATATCTTGACACAACAAACGGCTCGTTACTTATTAAAGACATTCCGTCATGTGATTGCTGGTAAAGCTGAAAAATCAGAATATAACCAAACTGTCACTTATTTGAGTCACTACTTGGAGAATCCTCAAGCCAAGTGTCCCGCTACTACATCTGCTGATTTCTTGAACCCCGAATTAATCCTATCTGCCTTTGGTTTCCGTGCTGCCTATGGTATTGCTCAAGTAGCGGAACAAATTGACCGCCATGGTCGTTCATGGAACTCGATGCTTGTTGAAATTAATCGTATCTCTCGTGCTCATTGTCAATATATGTTGGTTCGTAACTTTATTGTAACCCTTCAGGCAGATGAATCCCTTTCAAAGAACAAGCCAATGTTAAGAGTACTTCGTTTACTTTCCAGTTTGTTTGCACTTCATACCATGGAAAAGGAACTATCCGAATTCCTTGTTTCAGGCTATCTTCAACCTGAACAATCTATATTATTGAAACAACAAGTGATTGATCTTTTAGAAGCCATTCGTCCTGAAGCTGTATCTTTAGTAGATGCCTTTGCTCTTCCAGACTACTTTTTACATTCTGCTTTAGGACGTTACGATGGTAAAGTGTATGAAGCAATGACTGAGATGGCAGAGAGAGAGCCCTTGAATCATACATTAGTCGTAGACGGTTATGAAGAATGTATTAAGCCTTTTGTAATCAAAGGACTTAAGAATAATAAGCCATTGTTAGAAAACAATACCACCCAAACTGCCAAGTTGTAAATACTAGATTGTAAATTATTACATCCCCCTCTTTCCTCTTTTTTATATTTTCTTCCTTCCCTTAGAAGTGTATATATACAAATATATATGTATATAAATATATACATAATATTTATATGTACTTTTATAAAACTATTTATTATTATACATCTTTATTCAAAAAATAAAAAAAAGATGTAATTAAGCCTTAAAAACGTTTATCAAAGAATTATACATATTAATAAGCATCCTTTTACTTATTTTCTTCAAAGAGAAGGAATATCTTTAATTATACTATGTACTTGAAAAAGTTATCAAAAATATAACTTGAATACCTCGAGCTTACATCATACACAACATTAATAAAAATGTCTTACAATTAACTCTATTTCTCTTTCATTTTCTCTCTCTCTCTTAAAAAAATGTTAAGTAAAAGTACTACTAATATACTATCCAACTATAATAAATAATGATATTATCTTGTATCTTTCTTAGTATTTTTTTTTTTTTTTTTTTTTTTTTTTTTTGGAAAATTAATTTAGAACCCAAAATTGCGCGAATAATTCGCCACTTTTATTTTTAATGAGTCATAAAGCCTATGCATTATTTTTTCACTAATAAATAGATTTTATGAAATGCTTATTATTACAAATAACAAATAACGTAATCTAATAAAAATAATAATTAGTAAAGAGAAAGAGAGAGAGAAAAAAAATATTTATTTAAGTAATATTCTGTTGATATAAAAGTACTAATTTTTATTTGTAAGGAATTGGACCCACTAACATGGTTATATTACTATGACTTATAGATTCTCGAGATTTGATTGGATAGTTTAGATATCATTCAAGCAGATCAATTTCTTTGATTGGGCAAATGTACCAAATTGGTCATAGCCTATTATACCTTTCAAAAAGTAATAACACATAAATAAATAAATAAAAAGCCAGTTTGTTTTTTTTTCTTTTTTTTTTTCATTGTTTACTTTAGCATAATATATTCCCCTTTCTTGATTAATTGAAATGACTGCTTCTACTGATAAACTTGTTATATTTGATACTACTCTTCGCGATGGTGAACAGGTAAGGCATTGTTTAATTTGAATTTTCATATGCTAAAATAATTGATCTTCTTTTTTTTTTCCTGTAGTCTCCAGGTGTAACTTTGAACGCAGAGGAGAAGATCGAGATTGCTAAACAACTTTCTCGTCTTGGTGTTGATGTCCTTGAAGCAGGTTTTCCGATTGCCTCTTTGGGTGATTTTGAAGCTGTGAATCGTATTGCTCGAGAAGTTGGACCTTTAATGATTGGAAGAGAAAAAATAGGTCATCCTATGGTAAATATAAGCTGTGTATAGCATATAGAACAGATAATTTATTTCTACTATATATATTGGATTCAATAGACAATTTGTGGTCTTGCTCGTTCAACGCCTGATGATATTAAACGCTGTGCAGAGGCGATTGCACCTGCTCCTCGTAAGCGTATTCACGTCTTCCTTGCAACATCGGATCTTCATCTTAAATACAAACTTAAAATTAATCGTGAAGAATGTATTCAACGTGCAGTAGCTGCTGTCACTTTGGCACGTACCTTTGTTGACGATGTTGAATTTTCACCTGAAGATGCTGGACGTTCTGATCCTGATTTCCTTTGTCAAGTACTTGGTAATGTAATAGAAGCTGGAGCTACCACCCTTAATATCCCAGATACGGTGGGTTACAATATGCCTGAAGAATATGGAAATCTAATAAAATATTTGATTGAAAATACACCTGGTTCTGAAAGAGTGATCTTTTCGACACATTGTCATAACGATCTTGGTTTAGCTACTGCTAATACCTTAGCAGGTATCAGTCATGGTGCACGACAAGTGGAGGTGACCATCAATGGTATTGGCGAACGAGCGGGTAACACATCGATGGAAGAAATCGTGATGGCTATTCATACTCATCCTAATTATTTCCCTGTTCATCATACGATCAATACAACTTTGATTTATCGTACCTCTCAGATGGTCTCTACACTCTCAGGGATGATGGTACAAGCCAATAAAGCGATTGTGGGTCGTAATGCCTTCCTTCATGAATCAGGTATTCATCAAGATGGTGTTCTCAAGAATCGACAGACGTATGAAATCATTACCCCCGAGACTGTGGGGGTAACGAATATCAATCTTGTCCTCGGTAAGCACTCTGGTCGTAATGCGTTCCGTGAACGTTGTAAGGAACTTGGGTTTATAGATATGACTGAAGCAGATTTTCAAAAGGGATTTGAGAATTTCAAGACTCTTTGTGATAAAAAGAAGAATATAAATGATGCAGATATTTTAGCTATTCTTAGTAATCAAATAGGTGCTTCCTCTAACAATCCATATTATACGTTGGTATCGACACAAGTGGTAGCAGGTGCCAATACGACCTCTATGGCCTCTGTCAAACTTTATAATGTAAAGGAAGATAAAGAGTCAAGTGATGCGGCTGTGGGCGTGAATGGTCCTATTGATGCTATCTTTGAAGCTATTCAACGTATTATAGGTCGTCGTTTCCTTCTTACCAAATTTGATATCAGTGCTGTTGGTGAAGGAAACGATGCCTTAGGTAAAGCTGAAATTCAAGTCAAGGCTGATTCTTCCTTACACCACCACCAACAGGATAATCGTCTTTCAAAGGCCGCTTTTACCTCTAGTGTTGCTGATGTGGACATCATTACAGCTGCTACAAAGGCTTACCTTAGTGCCATTAATAAACAAATAGCATGGGAAAATGAATTGGCTAAAGGGACTGCTCGCAGTATCAATGAGGAACGTAAAGTGGATATCTAACTAAATGATGATCTATTATATTACTCTTCTAATAACATACAACAGCTTCTTATAAATGGGTCACAATCCTTGTAAATAAATAAAAATTATGATTAATGCTTCATTTTTTTTTTTTTTTTTTTTTTTTTTTGACTGTTTATAAATATTTGTATATGTGTATATAAAAAAAAAAAAAGATTTTGTGTTGCCTTTTTTTTTTTTATTCTTATTTTTTTTTATTTTTTTTTTTCTTTCCTTTCTTCTTCTTCTTTTTGAAACTGTAGTTGAATAATTAACAATGGTTGCTTATGGTGGAGGTAACAATTTTGTTAGAACATTTAAATGAAACCTTAAATTTTAATAATACATGTATATACACGACATGTAGATGAAGTTAATGCCTTAGTTTTTGACATGGGCTCAAGTATGACGCGCGCAGGTTATGCTGGTGAAGATACGCCACGCGTTATGTTTCCAACTAGTGTTGGATATATTGATATTAAACAAGAAGAGCATTCAACAGTTCAGCCTACAGATGAAGACAGTGTAATGACTGATGCTGATAAACCTTCATTACCAACAAACGAAAGGAAATATTTCATCGGTGATAACAAAATCAATGTATTTAGAAGTCAAATGGAAATTAAAAATCCTTTAAAAGATGGCATAGGTATTATTAACATTTAGAATGACTCAGGATGCTGTTATTAATTAAGATATATACACATATATATATATATTTATATTAGTTGAGGATTGGGAAGCTGTTGAACAAATCTGGGATTTTACGTTTAATAACATGTTACGAATTAAACCTGAAGAACATCCATTATTATGTACTGAACCAGCATGGAATACAAAAGAAAATCGTGAAAAAACAATTGAAATTGCCTTTGAAAAGTTTCAATTTCCTGCCTTTTATCTTGCTGTCGATGCAGTTTTAACAGCGTATGTAAACTCAATCGATTTAAACCAGCCACAGATTTTTAAACCATTTGATTTTTGTTTTTGTTTTATATATATATAGTTTTTCGGTAGGTAGAGCAACAGCACTTGTACTTGATTCAGGTGGAGAAGTGACAAGTACAGTCCCTGTGTATGATGGATTTGTGTTAAAAAAAGGTGTTTTGCATCAACCCATTGCTGGTAACACCTTAACAGAGATGATTAAAACACAACTTAAAAACGATTTAAATTATACAATTACACCTCGTTATAAGATTGCTAAAATGAAAAAGCAAACATTAGAAGCAGGTGAGCAGCCAGAATTTGAATTACGTGAATTAGAAGGATTAAATGATAGTTTTAATGAATATCAAATTAATGTAATTGAGAAATATATATAATACATATCGAAAAAAAAAGTAAAATAATACTCATACTTGCATGTATCAAATAGAGAGTTATCAATGAATATAAAGAAACAGTCTGTCAAGTATCAGAAGTACAATATGACGAAGTGTAATTAAATATGAATACATGCGTTATCTACTTTAATTAACGAGATTTTTATTTTTATTTTTATTTTTTTTAGACTTTTATCGTCAAGACCAAAAAAATCATTTGGATTTCCTGATGGATTCAATTATTCGTTTGGATTAGAAAGATATAAAGTACCTGAATTGCTTTTCGACCCTAACATGAATGATAAATCAACAGAGACTCAAGAAGAAGAAGAAGAAAAAGAAGGGAAAGAAAAGGAAACAACAGAAAAAAAGAAATATTTGGGTGCACATGAAATGGTTTATAACAGCATCAATAATTGTGACATTGACCTTCGTCCTCTTTTATTCAATAATGTTGTGGTGACGGGTGGAAATACATTATTTAATGGGTTTAATGAAAGATTAAATTATGAATTACCACTAAAGGCACCAGGAGTAAGTTCTTTTTATATAGATAACTGTACAGTCAATTTAATGTTATTCTATTCTGTATAGAGCAAAATCAAAATTCATGCAGCTGGTAATGCAACTGAACGTAAGAGTAGTAGTTGGTTAGGTGGCTCTATTTTAGCTTCTTTAGGCACTTTTCATCAATTATGGATATCTCGAAGTGAATATGATGAATTTGGTGCTTCTATTGTACATAGAAAATGTTAAAGAGAGAAAGAGAGAGAGAGAGAGAGAGAGAAATGATATTTATATAAGCATATATGTATACATATTCATATATATAAAATTATATACATGTATATATCCTTTTTTTTTTTTTTTTTTTTTAGTATAATGAAGGCGTAGTATCATACAAGTCATTTAATCTATGTCTTTTACTTGGCTGTTGTTGTTGTTGTTGAGATAAAGAAGACCAAGTAAGCTTTTTATTATTTAACATTGTTGATTGCCAATAAGGATCATGATTACTCTGAGCTGGTATTGTTTGAGAAGTAGTGGATATTGTAGAGTAATTGTGATGGAAAGGATAATGATTACTAGAAGAAGGTTTAGATGACGTAGAAGTAGGGTTATCTAACAATAAAGAAGGTATTGTAGTAGGTGGAGAAGGTTGTTGATGCATTAACATGTTCTTGTTATTTATTGTTGATTCTTCTTCTCTTTCTTCTTCTCCTTCTTCTTCTTCTGCTGTTGCTGCTTTTTCTTCTTGATTGTTTGTAATTTTTAAATGAGCACAATGCTTTTCTAATATGTCATATAAAGTATTCTTCGAGAATGGCTTTGGTAGAATATCGTTCATACCAATTCCAATATATTGTAAGATATCATCATGAGAGAAATTAGAAGTCATGGATACAATAGGAGTTAAAGAATCATAACGTCTAATATTTCTTGTAGTTGCAATACCATCCATTTCAGGCATAACAATATCCTTTTTTTTTAAAAAAAAAACAATTATTTAAATGAATAGAAAAAGGCTTATCAATAGTTACCATTAAAATCAAATCAAATTTTTCATGACTCAATTTATGTAATGCTTCTATACCATTCTTTGCTAAATTGATTGAACAGCCTACCATATTTAACATACGTCCACACATATCTCGATAAACAGCATCATCATCTACAAGTAATATACGAGGTGGAGTTGCCCAATTGACTAACATTCTCTTTTTACCTTTGTCATTATATGGTATATTAGATACCTGAGATGATATACTAGTAGGTATATGCTGAGCTAAATGAGATGTTGGCGGGTTCAGAGTTAAAAGAGAAGATACATTATTTGATGTTTTAATAGCATTTTCATTATGTAATTGTGAATTTTTTACTGCAGAGATAGAAGAAGAAGAAACTGTTGTATTATCTAATGCATTTTGTTGTTGCTGTTGAAAATGAGGAGGTGGAGGAGGTGGAGTTGGAGTTGGTAAAAAGATGTCTGTAAGAAGACTTTCAAGAGGTGTAGCCATAGTTGTTGATCGCTGCTGTTCATTCCAAGAAGTATTATGATTGGAGGAAGGATGAATGTCTACTTTTTCAATTTTCACTAATTTTGGAGTGAATAATAATAATAATAAAAAAAAAAAAATAGTCTTCTGATTTTACCCTTTTCTTGATTTAATTTCATACATTCTTTCAAAAGTTCGTCTTTTGCCTTCATATTGTTTCGGAAGAATGAAAATTCATTTAGAATCAATTCTTCCTTTTTATTTATATGAGTTATTGTTGTTTCTAAATTAACATGAGATTGCTTTAATTCATCTATTTCTGATTGAAGATTTCTTGTTAATCTTAATAGTTCATCATAATCAACATCATCATCATTATCCTCAGTTATAATATTAGGTGAAAATGAAGCTGACTCTAGTCTAACCATATCATCATCTATAGTGTCGTCATCTTCTGCTTTTATTTTCTTCTTTGTTGCCTTTCTTTTAATATTTTTTAATAAATCTTTTCTGTCCCGTTTAAAGGATGTGTGTTCAAATTCCCAAACCTATTTTATGTGTAAATAAATGTATACTAAATTCAGTTTGTACACCCTCTTTCTCTCTTACTTGATCTCCGTTTAATTTTTGAATAGTGTCGTTTGCTTTATTGCTTCTCACTTTATGAAAATCATATTTGTTTAATTGACGTACAAAACTTGCAAAATTACAATGTTTAAAATACTTTGGAAGAATAACTTTTGTAAATTCAGTAGTATCCTTTACTAAAAAACTTGTACCTGAAGGATTCCAACAGAATACATCCTTATGTGCTTTGGTTTCAAGCATACTAAATATACGTACATACACACATACATATACATATTTATACATGTTTTAAAAAAAATTAACTTATTACTTTAATATTTCATCAGCTGATTATTATAATTTTTATTTGTTTTTTCTAACCAAAATAATTTCTGAATAAAGTCAGGAACAGTTAAACTACTTTTAGTGACATTTTCAGTTTTCTTTATTTGTCCTTTCATAGTTGCTCGTTTTAATATATTATTGTCGATTTCATTCATTATGTGCATTGTCAATATAACCTGAACGTATGCTTTTATAAATGAAAGCAAATGTACATGTAAAATAAAAAGAAGAGGAAGAAGAAGAAGAATAAAAAAAAAAAATTGAGACAATTTATTTTAGTTTCAAAAAAATCTATAACAAAAAAAAAAGCTTGCTTGACCTTTTTTGGATATTCAACGTCACTTGAGATTAAAATTTCTGTAAACCAAATTTTGCATTAAGAATTCTTTCCCCCCCCCCAAAAAAAAAAAAAAAAAAATAGTATATTTATTGTTTATACAATGAAATTAGCTTCTGGGAAAGGAGGAAGGGTTTATTTTTTAAAGAAAATTACAAGACTAGCATGAATTAAAGTGTTTATAGTGTAAGAGTCTTTAAGCCTTTCGTTTATTACATGAATTGTATAGAAATTAGAATTATGTCTATTATTGGTAACGCGACGCTGTATGGGCCAGGATGATTGAAAATGACAAATCATCTACTAGGAGAGAATAGCTCCTCACGTTTAATCATGACTTGACTGTATACTACTTTAACTATCTATTCTATTCTATCCTTTTTTTTTTGGCTCAAGGTGAAGGTTTATAAATCAAATAATGCTTATATCTTTTATGAACGTAAACTAAATGTTTATCTTATACTATCGTTTTTGTTTTTTTATTGAAAGGGAAGGAGTGAATACTTCTTTCATTGTATCCTTTTTTATGACTAATTATTTTTGAACTATATGCCTTGTATTATTGGACAAGTAGATTATCACTTAATATAGCCTTAACTGGATGCTATCAATATTGAACATGACTTTTTAAGCACACACATACACACACTATATATATTTATCTACACTAAAAAATTAAGAATGCTTATTCAATAGTTCAAACCATTATAGGCTTTAATTTTATTTTTACATAAATATCCATGCTTTCTTTTCTTTTTTACAATTTAACTTCCTCCATAATCTCTTCATCTTCTTCATCTTCATCACTTTCATCAATATCTATATTATTCATAGCATTTTGTCTCTCTGCTAATGACATTCTTTGCTTAAATTCAGGTTTAAGTTGGTAATTACCGGCATAGGGTCCTCTTTTGTTTAAAATACAAATCTCATTTAAAACTTCTTTCAAATATTGATTCGGTTGTTTCGTATGTTCAACAATACCCTTGAATGACCAATAAGGGAACTTGTCAAATGCAGCAAATAATAAATCCATAAGTTCGTTTCTTGGTAAACGTGTAGCCTTTTCTTTGTCGACTTTGGGCTTTTTAGTTGTCTGTAGAATTCACATAAAGGAATTAGATTATAAAAGAAATAAATAAATAAAGAAATAATGAAACATTACAATGAAATCTGAGAAATCACTATTAGGTAGACTACTACTTGCGCCCGGTACAAATACAGGTTGATTATTTTGTCCCAGGACTTGCACTGATCTTTGTGGCGCCTCTGCTTCTCTTACACGTTTTCTCATAATATTACGATAGGTTCCAAATTGAGCAGGTGTAGCCGTACATTCGTGATGAACAGTACCTGAAATAGACTTGCCTCCATTCTGATCTTCTGTAAACACAAACTTATTGGTAACTTGTCCAGGAGTAACATGAATACTGTATTCTTTTGGTAGATTGGGTGTTGTATCATCTTCTGGTAATACAAGTGCAATCTATAAAATACGAGTGAGCATTGAAAATTTATAAATAGGTCTTTTATTTTTTTTACATTTGCTGTTTTCCCTGGTGGTGGTCTAATTCATTGAATACATTAGTAAAATTCAAATTAACTTTGAAAAAGTACCAAGTTATCTTTACTTGTTATAAATACGAATGCTTCCTAGATTAACATTATCTTCATCAATGGCTCTCCATTTTTCTGCAAGAAATTTGGGAACCTAAAAGACAGATGTTTAAATTAAAAAGAAAGAGAGAGAGAGAAGGATGATTTTATATATTTCTTAATTAAAACATTTTTTCTTTAAAAAAAAAAAATAGAATAAAAATGTAATAATTACTTTCACAAGCCAGACTCTTGTGCTTGCGTCATCTAACTTGAGATCTTCAGCATCATCTTCATCAATAACTTCTTCCAAAGATCCTGGGTCATCTTCAAAGAGTGCATCAACATCATTATTGTCTGTCATTCTTTATTTTACTTAAAAAGTTATATGTATATATTTATATATATTTATTTATTTATAAATGTATATATAACAGTAAAATAAATTGAATAAATAGACAGGTTATAAAGAACACTGCTCATTTCTATTCTGCTTAAATTTTGAGCTATTACCAAAAAAAAAAAAAAAAAAAAAGACAAATAGTGTGACTGCGCAGTGTATAAAATGTTTAATCATAATTATGCTTAATTCTAGTAGTGGATAGAATAGAAGCAAAGTAAAAGTATAAATGATATTCTTTGATAGAGATCTATAAAGTTTGATTTTAATTTAATGAAAAAATACAATAATTTCTTGTAATGAGCAAATGCTACTTCTGCTATATGATTTTATGACCTTCTAAGTAAGTATTTCCATAAATTAACTAAATCAAATCCCATCACAATATAACTGATAATGAAAATAACTTTTTCTTAGAGCCGTTGCTTGATACAATATTTAGGAATGAAATATAAAAAACTGTCTACGTATAGATTATATACAATATGAACCTGTACTCATCAGAGCTTATTATTATTGTTGATATTTTCGGAAAATAGTCTCTATACATATTTTCTAAAAAAAAAAAAAAAAAAAAAAAAAAAGAGCTTCTCATACTTATTAATCAGTTTTAAATTGTCTACAATACAGTAGTTTAACTTGACGTTTTAAACTCGTTAATGCTGACAATAACTCGATCGAAATGTAGTTCTTGATTTCTCTCTCAAGTATTGTTGTGGCACCTGACATCTGGCCTTTTATCCTAACCGTACCCGATATTCTTCATCCCATCACACAAACGCAACGAGAGGTACACAATGAGAAGGCTTAAATTTGGCTTTTTTTTTCTCCTATTTTGCCGGCTTCTTTCTTAGTGTAGTTTTACATATTATCATCGTATATAATTTGTGGGTTCCTTTTGTCCTCTTGTTTCTTCTTATCTCTTTTCTTTCTTTTCTTTCTTGTATTCAGTCTTTTGGCTTTATTGTCCTTTTTTTCCTCCATTAAATAAGATGTTGGTCATCTCTTTATTCGACCTTTGTCTGCCTTGAATTATCATTGAAACGAAAGGGTTGCAGATCTTTCATTGTAGAACCTGAAGATTTGGGGACACATGTTTGAGAGCATATACTAACTCTTGCAGCAAGACATTAACGTCACTAAAAAAAAAAGTGTGATATATAGCCATTGTCATATGAGCATGAAAATCAAGATGGTATGCTAATTTTTTTTTAAGAAAGCAAAGCCTAACAACTCTTATAGCATTTAATTCAAACACCACCTTAGATATTACTTACAAGCTCATCTGTAAAACCGAGACAACTTGGACACTAGTAATATTTGTCCAATAAAAAAATGCAGAAACGTTTAAAGAAAAAAAAGAACAATTCCAGAGTGTAATTCAAACATATTCCTTGTATTTTTACATGATGCAATAATATCGTCAATACAATGTAAAATTCAAAGAATATCTTATTTCAAAATATTAAAGACTTTACATGCACATATTACACTGCCTAAATTAGAATTACAAAGCAAATAATAATAGTAATGTCAACTGAAGGTTTTAACTATTGAAGGTCTCTGAAAATACTTTTTTAACAAAAGGAAGTTTACTAATAACCAGGTATTTATCTTATGCTTTTAGAGTAGTAGTCATTAATCAATGATTGATTGATTGATTGTCTTGAAGGACATCTTATTTAAATAACATACTAAACACTATTTTAAGAAACGGCATCTACTATTTTTTTTTTTAATAATAATAAAATAACTTGATTATTACAACCTCTTTCCAACATAACTCTAGCCCCTTATAATTCATTCCTATTTGGTGATTTAATAATTATTTATATAATATTACATGACTACACAACACGAATTAGTCTTTTTAGCCGTTTTATAAAACATTTTTGATTGACTGGATAATGCTTCTGATCTATCAACAAGTGAATCCAACTAATAAAGAATATAAAAAATTAAGTACATTTATACAAAAATTACACCCTTCATCTTTGTTACCTTTTCACCACGTTGAAGAACTGAATCAATTGTTTTATGCTATATTTTAAATCAGGTGAATATGAATATATTTTTTTCCCTTCTTATAACTTACCAAAATAGCAGTTGTTTCATCTAATTCTTTTTGAACTTTCATTATAGTATCTGCTTGTTGAGGATCCTGATATTTACGCAAATAATCTGCTAATTCAGGATAGTCTAAAGTAGCCACACTTTTCCATACATTAGTAGGAAATTTGACAAGGAATTCGTCCAATATCTTGTTTAATAGTGAAAATGCAACTCTCGAAGGATAGTCTTTGTCGCTAATAATCATACCACTAATGCCTTGAGGATGAGCGTAAACATGAGCGACATTATCTAATCCGCAATAATTATTATTATTATTATTAAAATTAATATTATTTGTTAACTGATGATAAATATCTATTTTATTTTATTTTATTTTTTACTTTCACTCTCTACACTTTGACGTTGGCCTGGTTGTGTACGTTCAGCAATAGTAGTAGCTGAAAAGTTCATAAATTCTTGGACACTTTATAATCATTTTAAATGTTGAAATTAGATTAAAAATTATTTAAACTAAACTATTTTTTTCTTCTTCTTTGTTACCTGCCACGTTGAAAGTAACCAAAACTAGATAAATCAAATTGAGATGCAAGAATTTTAGCTTTATCTGCATCTTTGCGTAAGATTAAAATGGAATACAGCTTCATTATAAGACAATTAATAAAAAAAAAAGACCAAGTTTATTTAAAAGAAAAAATAATAATAAAGCACTAAAAAGTAAAATGTATATAAACTGGCATTAAAAATAATCATTATTAAATTGTCGTCATAAAGAGCATAAGAGATAAAAAAAAAAGGAAAAAAAAAAAGAAAAATTCGCCCTTATTTTTTTTTTTTTCTAAATACATATATATTCAATGGGCAATAGTTATAGTGCAGAAGAATTAAAACAACGGATTCATCAAGACTTACGAATAGATGTTGCTTTCCCCTTTTTCCCTCAAGACCGAAAAACTGGCTCAAGTGCTTGTTGTGTTGTAAGTAATGACTATCAAATCTTTATGCATTGTTCTTTAATACTTTTTTTTTCTTTCTTTTTCTTTTTTAGGTAGATACAGGTTGGATTGAAAAACTAAACTCAAATAATAAAGGTCCTATCACATTAAAGAATCCTAGACATTATGCTCGTAATAATATATTATCTGAAACTTCTACGTCAAAGCAATTGCCAACTGTCAATATTTATGTTACTGTTTTATCCAAAGAAAGAGCTAACAGGTTAGAAAATACAAGTATATACTATAAATTTTCCTGCTAATATAAATATTTTAGTCTTCATATTTATGAGAATACAGGCTGTGATATAAACCAAACTGAACAAAATACAGAAAAAGATCGATGGCCATTGATGAATTACATTCAATCATTATTAGAAGGGAAAGGAACAGATCAAAAAGTAGAATCATTAAGGGATGATTTCAGTCAATATCAACCTATACCTAATATACACGGCCGAAGTTTTGTTAAACAGATTCAGACTATTTTGTGGCCAACATGTAGATGGTTTAAAAAATTGTCAACTGATATAATATCTGATATTAAATTAGAAGATGATCAATATATTGTTGTGAAAGAAGAGGAAACATCAAAATCTGCCTCTGAGCCAGATTCATCGAATTCAAATTTACCAGATGTATTTGCACTAATCGAAACTGATTATGGATATTATTTTTTAGCTTCTTATCGTAGTGCAACATTACAAGACTTGATTACTTATAATCCAGGTGTACTTAGCTCCAATTTGAAAATGTCAATTATTATTTATCAATTACTTCGAGTCATTGCTAGTTTACATAGTAGAGGTGTTTTACACGGAAATTTAAAAGCTTCTAATATTTTGGTAGATGAGAACTTATGGATACAGTTAGCTGGCATCGAATTTGAACCAAATCCCATTGATTTTGGTAATACAAAAGTTAAAGTTGTATTATCAGTCTATACTAATACTTGACGTATTTTATTTAGATATTAAAAAGTGGTTATATGAACAAGAAATGTCAAAAAGGATAAAAGGTAAACTAAAAAGAAAAAAGCGATTTTTTTTAAGCCTTTGTAATTATTTATTGATACAAGACTTTTTTTTTTTGTTCTATTATAGAAATACCCGATGAGCCCCTAGTTGTCAAATGGATTAAGGGGAAGATTTCAAATTTTAGCTATTTAATGGCTCTAAATTATTTAGCAGGCCGAAGAGAAGGAGATCCAAATTTTTACCCTATCCTACCTTGGGTTACTGATTTCTCTGGACAAACAATAGAAGACGGATGGCGTGATTTTAAAAAGACAAAGTTTAGAATCAATAAAGGAGATGAACAACTTGATTTTACATTTGATGGGCCTGTGCCCCATCACATTACTGATATCTTATCAGATATAACATATTATGTATATAAAGCAAGAAGAACACCTATACCTGTTTTGTGCCAATTTGTTAGATCAAAATATGAACCAAATGAATATCCATCATCAATGCAAAGACTTTACCAATGGACTCCTGATGAATGCATACCCGATTTTTATACTGATTCTTCCATTTTCAAATCTATCCATTCTGATATGCCAGACATACAAATGCCGGAATGGGCATCATCTCCTGAAGATTTCATTCGAAAACATTCAGAGGCTCTCGAAAGTGACCATGTATCTGCTAATTTACATCACTGGATTGATCTTACTTTTGGTCGTAATTTGACTGGCAAAGGAGCTATTGAAGCAAAGAATGTAGCACTACCCTTGCTAGCAGGACAGAACAGCTTTATGAAACACGGCATTATTCAGTTATTTAAAGATAAGCATCCTGAACGTGGATGTAATTGGAATAAACTAAAAAAGAAGATACAAAATGATACAATGTTATCTGCTTCCTCTTCCATAATGAATTCAGAGCGATTATATAATGAACTTAAAACGGAACAGTATAGCGATTGTGTTAATACTAAAATAGTATCCTCATCAATTTCAGCTCCAACAATAATAGAAAATTTAGCTACTAATGCAGTAGAAACTGTATCACCTTTGTATGTTATAAATAGTAATAATAATAATAATAATAATAATAGTAGTAGTAGTAGTAGCAGACTATATAAAAATAATAGTGTAAGTAGTAGTGTAAGAAGCAGACATACTGTTCTGTCAAATAATAATAATCATACAGACGGCATCACTAATACAGCAGGATTAGTATCGCATATACCCAGCACCTTTACCTCAGCAGCAACAACTTCCACCGGAAATGCAAGCGTAACAACTAATAGAGATCGAGCATCTTCTATTCATTCTACAATATCATCTATTGACACCAGTCGAAGCCTGCCTTCCTCCTTTATTATCACTGCTACAGCTACCACAACTACAACAGTAGAACCCTTAATATCAGCATTACGTACAGAGCCTATTCACATGCCTATCAGTATAGAAGACAATTACTTTGTTGATAATCTTGAACATTATGAAAATATGATGACCTTTGCTACGAAATATAAATTTATTGATCGTGTTTCTAATGCTGCTAATATTTGGATTAATCCTTGCTATCCAAACCCACCTCAGCGATTCGAGATTGATCCAGTCATGTCTACTGATAAAATGAACGTCCTAGATACGAACAAACTATTTTTTGCAGTAGGAGCAGCTTATGACATGTATTGTCTAGGAAAAATTATTGAACAAGTTTATACAGCAGGAAATTCAAAAATGGTGGATTCAGACGGAGAACCTTCAGAAGCACCTGCAAGTGGCTATTTTCAGGTGGGCAATGGTGATGTATCGTATGATATTGCGCCTACAAGCAAAGTAGATATCATACCTGCTGTGAAGAATGTAATTACATCCTTAACTTGTGAAAAATGGCAGGATAGACCAACTGCTAAAGCGATATTATGCTCTTCTTCCTTTCTTTTGAGTAACCCTTTTCTTCATTGCTGCTATTTACCTTTTCCAAATACTGTATCTGAAATATACGAATATTTAACTACTTTCCACCAAGCTGAATGGTTAAGAAAACTATATTTAGCTGATAAATGGATAGATAGAATTTGTGATTTAGATAATGAGGTTATATATATACTAAAGAAAGATGTTATTATACTAACTATAAATTACTTTTTTTTATATAGGCATTTATTTTATTATTGCCAAGTTTTTCGCAATTATTCATACATCCTGAGACACGTATTGGTTCTATTAGTTTATTCCCAAAACTTGCTCAACGTTTAGGACCAGAAAAAACACGCCGTTATCTCTTGAAAAGAATTATCTCTATCTTTGAATCACTTCGTCCACATATTCCAAAGATTTTATTTAGTGAAAAGATTATTTACGAATTTATTAAGCGACTAGGCATTTCTGTTTTTTTACAGCAATTACTACCTTGTTATCTTGAAGCTTTAGCTGTTCAGGAAAACACCACTATAAATGTGGCAACAAACAATGCGTATTTATCTACTACAACAACAGCTAATAATAGTATCAAAACGAGCGAAGGTTTATCATCTATAACAAGTATTGCTGGAGATGCTATGGTTTATATTTGTATATTGCTAGGGCCCATCCTAACATCCAAACACATCATTCGACAATTAATTAAGATCATCTTACGAGATAACCAAATACGTCCGTCTCTAATTCATACAACCCTACGTATTATGAGTGCTTTCGGTGCAACATTTACAGAAGTTCAGCATGCTTATTTAATCAGTTTAATAGATACCTTTTATTATAAATCAAGCAGCAAACTAACAACGAAAAATGCACAGTCCATTTATGCTTTATTAACATTATTACAAGAACTAATACCATATATGTCAAATGAGGCTTTAATGACAGAATTTAAGTCAGGATTTGGTACTACTTTGTATCAACTATTAGAGCCTGTCATTCAACAAGAGAAAAGCAATATAGATGAATCTATGAGTGATACAAAGTATTCTTCTTCCTTACTTTCTGACGATCAATTAAAACTTTGTTTATCAGTTAGTGCAAAGACAATTGACTATTTATTGAAAGTGTCTGAGAAGTTAACTTTTCCAGAATGGGAATTGACGGTAAGTTTAAGTGTATACTAAGAAAAAGAAATACCCATCTTTCTCTCTCTCTCTCTCTCCTTAGATTTTATCTATCCTACAAAAATATTTTTCTGCCTTCTCCATCACAAGTTTAACGGCTGATAATGGGATTGATAATCAAGCTATTTCAAAAGTACTTGCTAGACAAAAGAATTACCAGGTGAAAAAAAAAAGATTTGACCGTTTTACCAAAAAAAAAAAAAAAAGAAGGGCTAATAAATTATCTTTAGATAATGTATTCTTATTATAAATTTTGTACAATTGTTTCAAGAGAAAAAATGAGACAAGTAATACCCACAAGGTAATGAAATCATCAATTTATTCTATGACTATTGACATATTATGTATAGCGGTGCTATTGAAACAGTCATGCTTGATTATTTTACCATTGCTGATAATAAAGAATTACAACAATTCCCTGAAGCCTCAGTTTCATCTCCTCAAATAGATAAAGCTAAAAAAAAGCAAACTTCAATTTTATTATCGCCTACTAAATCAGATACCACAGCAGCTGCTAACAGTATATCTCAACAAAATAAAAATAACAAGGGTAGTAATGGTATAATAGCAAACAACAATGCTAGTAAAACGTTAATGTCATGGATGAAACGAACTTCAGAATCTGCATCAACATCCATAATGATAGAGCCTTATTCTAGGAAATCACCATCTTCAGCTCCTCCCTCAATTTCCAAAAAATCACCAGTAACTGCGTATAATTTGTTACCTATTAAAGATGAAACAAAAAATGATTTGCAGACTGTAGACGTACAGAAGCTTTACGATTATTCAACAAAAGATTTGCTATTATTTAATTCTCTTTCTGATTTGCACATATTTCCTCAACCTAGCCTTAGGCAGGAGGATAGTCAAAGATCAAAGATGAAAAAGATATCAATTTCAACAGCGAATAATACAGGTAATATATGTCACTATTTTAATCTATCTTTTTTCTACTCACATCAATATTAGACAATGGCAGTCAAAAAAATAAAGTAGTTTCAGACTTGTTATTTGACAAAAATATGGGTACCAAAACGATGATAGATATAGAAGGGTATATGCTATACTATTTTCTTCTTAAATATGTACTTACTCTTATATATGATAAATAGATTTACAAATCGAAACAAAGTAACAACCAGTGTATTGCCCTGGAAAACAAAATGGAAACCATCAGAGGAAGATAAAAAGTAAGTAACCAAGAATTTAAATTCAACTCCATTTTACGTTTTTTTTTTTTCTAATCTATCCTTCTTCTTTCAATATAAAACAAAAAACGGTTACTATATTAGAAATTGGAATAGATTTTTATCTACTAACTCAGAAGAAATGTCAAAAACAATGCAGTTTTCGTTTAATGATCTCAAATTAAGAGGATTTGCAGGTCATAGCGCTGCAATTCGAACGCTTGCGATAAATGAACCTGCCAAGGTGTTTGCTTCTGGCTCACGTGATAAGACAGTTAAAATTTGGTCATTGAATAATGTCCATCAAGGTATTGAAAATTGGGAGATGGATCCATATTCAGAAAGCACCTTTACTTATACAGGGCATCGACGAGGAACAATTAATGATATACATTTCTTAACAACAAGTGGTTTAAATGATATTGTTGCGAGTTGTGATGGATATATTCATGTAAATATAATTATTGAATTTATTATTATTAACTTACCTGACCTCTTATATAACAGCTATGGGACCTAGAAACAGGTGTAAATCTTCATCAGTTTACAACTAATAAATCACCTATTGCATCAGTTAAACCTATACTTCAATCTAGACATTTAGTAGGAGGAACAGTTGAAGGACATATAACGTAATCTATAGCGTATATAAACATAATACAGAGTATATATATGTATTTATATATGTATTTATATATTAATTTCTTTTTTCTTTTTTTTAACAAGCTTTTATGATGTACATAATCATGCTTTATTACACACCTGGAAATCAAGCCCAATGATAACTAGTATGACGACTCGAGTGATAGCTATAAATCCTTCGGAAACTTTGATTGCCATAGGCTTTTCAACGGGTGCCATCTCACTTATCGAATTAAGAACAGGTACATTAGTAGCAAGCTGGAAAGGAGGCGATTCAGAAATAACTACGGTAAGACAAAAAAAAAAGGCTTATATTTATGTATATATATTGCGTGCATAGAATTAATTATTGTCGAAAAAAAAAAAAGATGAAATTCTATACAGAAGATATACTTTTATCTTGTGCACCAGCAGATCATTTAATTTATTGCTGGAATGTAAATCGCTTAGCTTTGGTGAAAACGATTCCGACAACACAAGATATCATATCATTAGATACATTCAAAGATGAAGTATTAACTATTAACAGCAATAATTCTGTATCTTTTATACCCATCAACGATAATGTAAGTTGTATCCATTATATTAAATGCTTTAGCATATTAATAGTGTACATTCATAGTTTCAAGCTTATTCTTCGAAATTCAAGCCATCTATCATTAAATCTCAGGTTAGTTCATTTGGCATCATTCCAACAGATCAACTGCTTTTATTTGGCTGTGCCGAGGGGGAGATTTTTTTATATGCTTAATAAAATAATACAAAAATGTGTATGCTTATAATTGAGGTATTTTTGTTATTTAAGATCTACATTAAAATAGTATCCCTTCCTTATACGTACATATAAATGTATAAACGATTGAAGTTACTTTATAATTATCTACTATATTACCCTATTAACATGTGTATGTAAACTCAAACTTGATGCATGTAACAACTAAATAACATGTAGACTGTAAATCATTTTTTTTATAAAATAGACCAATAGATATATATATATATATAAAAAAAAAAAAAAAAAAAAAAAAAAAAAAAAAGAAAAACCACACATATACATGTATGTATATTTATATTATATGCTTGTTATTTTATATGCATAATTATATAAAAATAAAATAAAATAATTTTTTTTTTCTTTTTATGTACAATCTAAGTATTTGATTTAGAAGAAGGTTTCTTTTTTCGTCTATTATTAGATGGTTTATGACTACCATTATTAGTATTATTTTTTAATTTTCTATTATTTCGACTTTTGTTACTTGTCATTGATGTACTAGTTGAAACAGTTCGTGGTGGTGGTGCTGATGATGATGATGATGATGGTGGTGGTGGTGGCGGTGACGATGGTGTATGGATTTTTACGATTTCAGCCAATGTTCGCTTTTTAGACACTTCAGGTGTAACAGTAGTAGTAGTAGCAGTAGTAGTAGGCGTTTGTTCTGGTAACTGTGGTTTTTTAATTGTTGACCATCGTCTCGAACGCTGTGGTTGCTCAGCTGAATATGATGCTTTAGAATTCTTATCTAATGTCAACAACTTAACACTATCACTACTACTGTTAGGCGTTGATGTACTAGTAGAAATAGTTGGCCATTCTGCAGTACTCAATCGATGCTTTGGTTTCCGTTGTTGTTCATGATGATGATTTAATCCTCCTTTATTATATCGATAACCATTTTGTGTTCTTTTATTGTACGATTTTGTTTCTGATGGTTGAGGAGAGGATCGCGTTTTATGATATCTTGCGAAAATCTTATCTACAGACTGATCTGTACCATAATTTGCTTTTATATTTAGCATAGATAATAACGTAGATGGAACAGGGGATAATGGATGGCTTCCATGTCTAGAATTTCGACCTTTAAGAATTGAATCCAAAACTTGTGGTGAACTAAATCGAGGATGAAATGTGTTTGATGATGATATATTATGAAGAGGGTGTATATGGTGGGGATTCAGGGTTGAATATGAATCAGACAACATGGATGAAGGATAAGAATAGATACCATCCACCATACTCCTTCGTCGATCATATGGATGTGCTGCTGCCATTGATAAATTGTTATAGTTGGAAAAAGGATGTAATGGTAAAAATAATGAAGAATTTCGAGTATCATTAGGTAAAGTTAATGAAAGGACATTGTTGCTGTTGTTGTTGGAGGGTATTTCAGAAGTAGCGGTGGTAAAAGAAGAGTTAGGATTGATGGTTTTATTAAAAAGTAAAGGTTGATAAGGTGTAAGGATGGTTGCTAAACTTTCTCCAGCTAATAATAAATCTAAAAATCGTTGAAATTCATTACGTAAACCTCGTACAGAAGTAATATCTGCTGAATTCCCCAAATTACGACTCACGTTAAATGGCTCCTCTACACATAAACTAAACTTATTTCGACCTGTATCCCATCCTTTCTCTTGTTTTGTTAAATAACGTCCTTGTCTAACTGAGACTACTTGTGTATTATAATCAAATTCTATAGCAAATCGACGAAAGAATGCAAACATTAATCCACCTAAACTTTCATGATTTTTTGATCCAAATCCTTTCAATTTATCCACATCGTCATAAAAATAATCATCCTTCTTATTCTCATTTTCAATTAAATGTAGTACAGGAAGGATAGGTGGTTCTCGTTGCTGTAAGAAATTAATAATCATGCAAGTCCAAGTATATGATGATAATGTACCTCCATTGGCTAATATATACATACATACATATATTCATTCATTAACCGAACCACATACATAGTTAAATTCTATCCTTTTCTTTTTTATTTACCTGCATCATTTAATACCCGTTGTTTTGTCCAATGTTTTATTGTCATCATCAATGGTCTTACACGCGGATCCAATGCAACATACGTTTTGATCATTTTTGTATTTTGTAGTGCCAGTGTATTATTTACATTAATGTCACACGAAAGTTGCCTACATTAGAGTAAATTAATCAATATGCAAAGAGGAAAGAAAGAAAAGAAAAACTCCCTACAACTCTGGATCAAATAAACGAACTATAGGTACTTTTGCTCGAGGAACACAAACGACATGCTGCATTCCACCTAATAAATATATAAATTATTAATAAATTGCAACCTTAAAATATTTTATAAAGTTACATCTTCGAAATAATTTTGCCAGTATTCTAATGTTACGTAGACCATTCCAAGGCGTTGTAATGCATAGATCAACGTCAGATGTACTTGTACCGAGATCATTTACTGAAGAACTAAAAAAAAAAAAAAAAAAAAATGGATATTATTTTAGCTGACACCGTAAGTTACATTTTTTTTTCTTTTTTGATTCACTTACCCAAACACATTAGCTTTAATATCATGATCTGGCCATTCATTATTTAATAAACGTTCCATTAAATCAACAAATTTAACACGTCTATCATGACTCTCTTTAGTTGGCAATAGTTCCTTTTTTTTTTATCATAAACATGTCAGTTTTGTATGCAATTTTTGATTATGTAAAAATAAAAAAAAAAAACTAAAATAAAAAATATATACTTGATATAACTTGATAATGTCTATTGAAAGATTATCTTCCTGTTGAATATTTAGAACATAGGGAATAGTTAAGTAGTTATAAGAATCATCGGATGCGAGGCCATTTAGTTGAGATGGCACAACATTATTATTCTCATTCACTTTAGTCTCTTGTGGTTGAAGAAAAATTTGGTTATTATTATCTACTTTGGCATCAAGGTTATTTATGGATACCTGCATCCTCTTCTGTACTTATATATATTTATTTATATATTTAGATAAATATATAAGTATCTACTTATTAAAATATTTGTATATGCCTAATAATCCCTTTCTTATAAGGTTTAAAAAAAAAAAGGAGAGAAAGTAAATTGAGAAACCTCAAAGTTGAAGTAATTTTTTTTTCTTTTTTGAGCTTGTCACTTCAAAGTCACGGGCAAAAAAAAAAATGCAAAGGAACTTTTTTTTTTTACGACCAATGACTATGTTGCTATAAAAACTGATTTGCCGTAGTCAGTTTAAAAAGAAAATGTTAACAGGGACTAAAGATCCTTTTAAGACAAAAGGTAAAAAAAAAACAAAACAAAACAAGAATAAAGACTAATGTTAGAGGAGAATATGCATCTATTTCTATATATGTATCAAGCAAAGATTATATAAAATGAAGAAATGGTTTCATGGAGATAACCACTTAATTAAAAGGGAGCAAGGAACAGAGAGAAAAGGTGGTAGAGGAGGAGGAGGAGGAGGAAAGGAATGAGCCAGATGGCCTATTTCATGCAAGATAGAACAGATGAATGGCTAACAGATCAACCAAAGGAAGGTTAGGGTAAAGTTTTTTTTTTTTTTTTTTTTTTTTTTTTTTTTTTTTTTTTTTTTTTTTTTTTTTTTTTTTTACTTGATAATATATATGTATATCTTTATCTATTTTACTCTTTCAAGCGCTTTTTAGTAAATCCAGGGGAAACTTAATATTATCGTTGTTTATCACTCTTACTTTATGATATTCAATATCTTAAAGATAATAGTGTAAATATTTAATGTAACAATGTATGTATAAAAAGTACTTGTGTTTGCCCTTTTTTTTTTCTATTTAATATTTTAAAGATAAAGTATATCCTTTAAAAGTTAACGATATAAATATGTATATAAAATAATGGAATAACGTATACAATTATAGAAACGAATGTGAAATAGTTAATTTATAATAATTATTGTTTTGGCTGTGTAGTAAATGTGTATATATTTTTTTAGAAAAAAAAAATAAAGGGTAGAAATGAATTGTATTTTTTTCTTTTGATAAAATTATATTTTTTTTCCCCTACTTTATTGATCAGCATTATCATTATCGATGTAGTCTTCTTTCTGTTTACATAGATTATTATTAATATCAATTTCCTTACTATTACTAGTCTTTTTAGATTTCAGTTTGTCAATAAGTTCGTCCTTTTCTTGTAATGTCTTTTTTAAAGATATAATATACTCATAAGTATATTGAAGTAAAAGAACCTTTGATAGTGGTTTCATTAGATAATCATCATTGACATTCATATGATGGCAACTTGTTAGGACTTCTTCTTGCGTTGCCTTGAATTCATAACGATCATCCCTTGTCTTCTTCTTTTCTAATTCTTGTTGTGCCTTAATCATCTTGGATAAAGGGGTACCTTGGCGCTTAAGGTAGCCCTCTTCCACCTCAAAACGTAAACGATCAAAGCATTCCTTTAAAGAATTACGTCGTTTTTGTTCTGCAGCTTTATGAGCTGTTCTTCTCACTTCAATACCACTTTTGATTTGTGTAGAGAACTCTATTCCTAATGCGGCTGCTTTACCTTCGATCCAATTTTGATAATTGGATCGAGTGGCTAGGATATGTTCAGCTTCCTCGATTGTTTTAACCTGATCTTTTGCACTGTTCATGTTATGGACTGCTGCTGTTCTCTCTTTTTTCTTCTCATCCAGGTTTATTTTTACGTTAGTAGTGGATGAGGAAGTAGGATGATGATAACCAGGTTGGAGGGTAGGACTGATCAATAAAGGCTTTAGCGTACGAGTTGTAGTCATCGTTGTAGTCATTGTTGTAGTCGTTGTCGTCGTCGTCTTTGAGTCCTGAGCACAATTACCCTTGCTAACCTTCCTAGGATGGGTTGAATTCGACTCTTCATACCTTTGTTTTTTGTTAGAATGAGAATTCTTTGTTGTTGACAAAGAAGAAGGTGTATTATTAGTAATGACTGAAGAAGCTGCAGGGATATGAAGAGCAAGTGGAGAGGTTGGTGGTGGCTGATTCGATTTAGATAGAGGAGACATGTTATTCTTTCCATTATGAGTTTGAAGAGTAGGTGATTGGTGCGTAATATTTTTATATACTGGAAGTGATGATATATGATTATTATTATTATTATTATTAGTGTCAATCTCTGCTGCTACTAATGTCTGCTGCTGGTGCTTCTTCTTCTTCTTCTTCTTGTTATTTCTTCTTGGTATGTTTTTCTTTTCAATACTGGATGGAAAAGTAGAACAGTTCATTTGTGTAGCTGTTGTTCTTATATTCATCAAAGAAGCAGGAGTTACAGGCTCGACTTGAGATGATGACATTAAATTAGAATTATAGTCAGTCATAGTATTAGAAGATGCATAGTATGAATGATGACTGTTTAGATTATCTTTTTGTTGCTGATGTAATGTAGATATTATTCCTATAAAATAAAATATGTGTATAAATTCACTTCAAAATAAATAAAATAAAAGAGTTACCATTATTACATGTGGTATAATTGTTGATAACTGAAAATTGTTCAGTAGTATTGGATAATAGGTTTTGTTCCTGTTGATAATGATCTTTACTATAATAATAGACTGATGGCTGCTGTTGAGGTGGTATTATGATTGAAGGTGACTGAAGGTCTACTAATTTTTGAGTCAAGATATGCTTTGCATGTTCTAACTCTTTATACTTTTCAAATATTTGTTTAGCAGATAAATTATCAAGTTCCTCTTTATGAGTAGTTGTAGTCATAAATTGATCATGAAATGGTATTATTTGCTTTCGTTCAGGTAAGATAACAGGTGAAGAAAGTGGAGTAAAGTTGATTTCTTTATTATCTAATCTCTGTTGATAAACTAAAGAAGGAGTGGTAGCAGGTGATACAAGTGGGGTAAAAAAATAATTCTAATAATGATGATAAAGATAAAGATGAATAAATAACATTCTCTATTGTCTATTTAATCAATACCTCTTGTTGTTGATCAAGACAGGTATTTTGTGAAGTAGAAGAAAGTAATAGAAGTTTATCCTTGTGAATAAACTGATTCTTATGATATAAAAAATAGATATTTTCGTGTAAAAGATTGTTATCTGAAGAAGAAGCGTGTTGTTGAGATAAATCCTCTAACATATCCATATCTACTAATTGAGAATTAGATGAATCCATTTTAAGAAAAAAAAAAAATAGGGGTTTCAACTTTTAATAGGGAAAACAAATGGAAGAAGAGTAAGAAGAGGTGGTTTTATTTATTTATCATACCTGTGACTGAGAAGTAAGCTTGTAATCAAATCAATTTTCTTCAGACTAAAACGTGGATAGAATTAACTATCATAAAAGCTACACAAAAGTCACAAAATAAAGATATTCTCCCTTGGTAATTAAAATTTTTCAAATGAAGATGTATAATAGCTTATCTTTTTTTTTTTTTTTTTTTTTTTTTTTTTTTTTTTTTTTTTTTTTTTAAGTAACACTAGTCTTAAGTTACATTATTTATATATATAAAAAGATAATTTATTTTACCTTTTATAGAATATATTGATACTTTGGATAAAGTCGTAATCAATTATTTAAAAATTTGAGACTAGTATAGTATTATTATTAAACTTCTTAAATGTTTAAAGATCAATCTGGTTTTTCGCACAACAAAGCCGAAAATTTGATACTAGCGTATCCTTAATCTTTCTGCTGTGTAGTTAAGTCTTGATTAGGATTGTTGACGATCTGATCCTTATCTCTGGTCTACTAAGTAATTCAAGATTAAATAAATTCTTACTAAACTGTCGATAACAACCAGATCATTGATAATTAAATGCTACTTTAGAAAAAAAAAAGCATCCACAGAAATTGTAACAGTGTCTTGAAACTCTTCATCGTCATTATCAGATGGAGTACTCCCATTCATATCTTTTACATTAACATTTGAGGCTCCTTGTATGATTAAAACCGTGTTGGTAAAGTCTACTCTTACTAGGTGTTCCCCCCTTTGATAGTCATCTTGAAAATACCTTTATGGAACGCCAGTTACCTTGTGTTGTAATATCGTCCTCTGATATACTTTGCTGTAATGCCATTGAAAAGCCTAGAGAATGAAAAGAGACATATGATTCATTCGTGCAAAGTTTAATGAGAATTTTTTCAAGCCAAGTACAAATAGTAGTAGTTTTTTACTGTGACCATAGGACTGTTGGTTTTGATAAAAAGGAAATCTTCGTGTCTGTTTTGGGCATTTGAATGATCTTTAACTGCAAAGAAATATAAAATAAAGTATAATTGTTGATTTCTATGTGGACGGATAAAAACCGGGTTTATAATTCGAATATCGTTACGACGTCCCTTTGATGTAGAAAAAAAAATTTTTTTTTTGTATTAGTCATATTAGTGGATTGTAGAGAGATACGAGCCATATCAGAGAGTCTTAAGAAGACAATCATACTAAGTAAAAATATTATTATTATTATTTTGTTGTAGCTTTAACAGTGGGAGTGATAACAATGAAAGCTACAGTAGTAATATAATTAAAGGTATGGGACACAATTTGTAATGGAATAGAGTATTGGTCTTGATAGTTTGTGTATAGCTAAAGACATAAATCCACTATTACTGATCTGCTTTCCTTTTTTCCTCACTTAGTTTGCTCTAAAGAAACCAAAATCCCCGCAACTAACTTCTCTTTGGTTAATGTATTGACCCATTATTTGTATCATTCTACATGAAATGGATTATTTATTTCATATAGCGTTTTATCCTCCTCCTCCTTCCTCCGTTAATTCTAGTATTAAGCTGATGTATCGGTTATCCTCATAATAGACTAGCATATTTATACTGTATCTGACTTCTTCTTGACTCTTAAGAGGTTTTTATTACCTTTTTATTTTTATTTTTTATTTTTTAGAACTGACTAGGGAAATACAGTACAATACAATTGCTACATGTTCATTGGTTATTTTTTTTTGAAATAAATAAACTCTTTAACCATATTTGGATATGGGAGACGGTAAACCTCAATCATCCTACAGGATTGTTTACTAAATCTCATTCAATGGGTTGTCTACACATGACCCAATATTCTTCCTATTGAAACAGGTGCCTTATCTATCACGTTATTGTTCTTTATAGACTATCCTCTGGCCAGAAATAAGCACCATTCTCCGTGAATTAGATTATTAGCCCCAAGTTGCTGCGATGGTTGTTTAATAACTGAAGCTAGTATATCAACCTTCAATTTTTTTTATATCTTTCCTTTACTTCATCTCCCTCTTTTTCTTTTTTATTTTGTATCTCTTACAATGGTTTTTTCTATTGTTTTATTAAGCTGATCTGGGCATCATTTAGGTACTATGTGCTCAAAAATTTAATTATTATGCAATAGAAAAAAATTATTTTCTTTTTTTTTTTTTTTACACAACATTTTTTTTGGTAATAAAACTCCGCTTTTTTTTTTGTTGGTGTCAAAATTGCATGTCAAAGAATATTCTTAAGATTTATATCTTTTCTTTTCTTTTCTTTTTTTTTTTTTTTTTTTTTTTTTTTTTTTTTAGTTTTATATTATGAAGTTTGGTGCACAATTACAAGAAGCTATTTATCCAGAATGGGAGAGCTATTATATTGATTATAATATATTAAAATTAAAACTTAGAAAAGTTCAACAAGATGAATTGTTTACAGAAAAAGATGAAACAGAATTTGTTGAATTACTAGATAATAATCTCGAAAAAGTAAATTTTATCCGTCGTCATGATATTGTCTTTTTTTTTTTTTTTTTCTTTTGCTTATTCTCTCTCTCTCTTTCTCTTAGGTAAATGACTTTCATAATGAACAGTTAAAGAGAATTAAAAAAGAAATTGATAAATGTACATCGCTTATTTCAAGTCAAAATAATACAAACGAAGATGATACGGATGAATTAGCGAATATTCAAGAAAAGATAAATAATATAGCTGATGATATTAATCGACTTGAAAAATTTACACGACTTAATTACACTGGATTTTTGAAGATAGTGAAAAAACATGATCGCTATACGAATTATGTACTTCGACCGATGTTCATGGTTCGATTAAATCAATGTCCCTTTTGGAAGGAGAAAGAAAGTGATGTATTTTTAATTCAATTATCATCACTGTTTAGTCAAGTGAGAGGTGGTGGTAAAGCAATGTCCTTTCAACCCTCTACGAGTTTTCTTGTAAAGGAAAATACAGGCTTACAGATAGGTTTAGATACGCGACGTACAGTGATTAAACGTTTCTTTGTTCATACAGATAATATACTCGAATTAAAGACCTCTGTCCTTCGTCATTTACCTGTCTTAGTTTACCGAAATAAAGATAATCATCATGATCGACAACAACAACAACAGGAACAACAGAATATTGATCCTCCTATTTCAACTTTATATCTTGATAATGCAGATATGGAGAGTTATTGTTCACGTGTAGAGTCTGCTCCAGGCTCAGACATCATTCGTTTACGTTGGTATGGATCTGCTCAAGGAAATCGATCTATCTCTGTCGAGAGGCGAACACTTGAAGATGAAAATCGTGGAGAGATCAAGGATAAATTTACGATTAAAGATAAATATGTAGATGGATTTTTGAAGGGAGAACAAAGATTTTTAGAAAAGATGATAAAGAAGATGAAGGAGAATGGTAAAGGAGAAAGAGAGATCGAGTCATTTTGTCAGTTAGTAAAGGATATACAACAACAGATTATAGAACATAAGATGCAACCTATTCTTAGAACTTATTATAAACGCACAGCATTTCAAATTCCAGGAGATACAAGTGTAAGAATGGCGTTAGATACTGACCTTTGTTTTATCCGTGAAGATTCAGGTTTATTTTCAAATGATGATTCAATCGTACGTCGACCTGAACATCACTGGAGACGACCCGATGTCGATATTGATTATCCATTTAGACAACTTAAGGAGCCTACAGAAGTAAATCGATTTCCATATGCTACATTTGAAATTAAGTTAGATTTAGGACAAGATGAAGATGAGCCTGAATGGGTTAAAAACTTGGAAGAGGGTGGATTATTAGAAGAGGCCTATCAATTTTCTAAATTTGTTCATGGTATAGCTCGCCTATTTGACACACGTGTACCTTTATTACCTTACTGGCTTGCACGATTAGATGATGATGATGATGAATATAAATTATTACCTATTTTACCATCTAGAACACCCTCCATTCTATCTAAAGGGTCGACTAGTATTCGACAACAACAGACTCTCTCTAGAACCTCATCTGCTACGCAACAGATGATACCCACTATAAAACCAGATGAACGTACATGTCTCTTACAAGGGAATCGAGATAGACATCATTATATGAGTTTAAATCAAGAAGAGACGAATAGAGATGAAGAAGAAGAAGAAAGAAACCGAGATGAGACACTATGGCAAAGATGGATATCTTACTTGAATTCACATCAAGAAGAACAAACATCTTCTGTTGTGAGATTACCACCTGGAGTCAAGGTGCCTAAAAAAGTAGTTACACCTATCCGAGTTGAGCCTAAAGTATTTTTTGCTAATGAACGTACCTACTTTTCTTGGATGGGATTTGGTACGATGCTATCCACTTTCTCATTGGCACTATTTAATACAGGAGATGCAGTTGGTAAAATAAGTGGTATACTGTATACCTTAATTGCCATTACTACTTTGATCTATGGCTCTGGACTTTATTATAGACGAAGAGAATTAATTAGAGCTAGACTACCAGGACCTTATGATGAAATGATTGGACCTACTGTTATTTGTATAGCGCTTTTATTTGCAGTTGGAATGAATACTTATCTTAAATTTACTATTCCAGAATCTAGTCCATTTTATTTGTTTTATTAAACCAAAGCTCATTCAATTGAAGCGACACATATATATGAATATCTATTTATTTATGTGTAATTATTTACTACATTACATAAATTAAAAAAAAAAAAAAAAGTAAGGGAAAAGTTAGATGAGAAGATTTACAGTGAAGGTAATAAATAACACCAAGTACTGATTGACATCATCATTTATCCCTTCTCCTATTCTCTTTCAGCTTTGAAACTATATGCTTATTTCCTTTTATAATGATTTAAAAAAGAGATCTCCTTACTTTGTAAATAGTGACAACATCCATAATAAATGCACCTTTAAACGTTATTATTCTATCCTGCATGCATTCAATGACTAATAAGGGGAACTTTATACTTACAATAGATACTATTTACTCAAAGTAAAATAACTCTTATTCCTATATGATAATAAAGGTTAAAAAAATTTTTTTTTCTTTCAATTGTTTCAATATTTATAATATTATTGCTATGAGTACTAATAAATGAATAATTATACAAATCATATTTCCAAGAAGAATCGGAAAATGAAAAGGAATTAGGGACCTTATTTTTTTTTTTGTTCCCTTCAATCGAAGCAGTCTTCTTCTTTAAATAATACTTTGTCTCCGCTTCTATTAAAAAAAAATACTAGCAAAACAATTTTTTTAATGAGGCTTTTTCAAACAATCATGAAGTGGAGAAGGAAAATAAGACAAATAAAAAAGGATGTAAACAAAACAATGAAATTTTATATGAAAAAAAAACAAAGTTCTGTCATATATCCTATTAAGGATTCACGTATCACCACTAATTAATGCACAAGAATCTTTATTATTATTATGAAAAAAAAAAGAATGCGTTTCTTGAATTGCATCTTCTTATTTATTCCACAAGAAGTTCCGTTTTTGTTTAAAATTTATTTTTTTTTCTGAATACAAAAAAAAAAAAACTTTTTTTTTTCCTACTCCCTTTCTTTAAAAAAGCCTGGTTTTGTTTTCTTCTTCTTCTTTTTCTCTCTCTTTATTTTCTTCTTGTTGAGTAGTTCTTTCAATATGCAAAATCATATCATCAATCAAACTAAGCCAGTTCATGTTAATTCTTATGTAAATGCTGATAGGTAAGAAAAAGGTTCACAAAATACATTCATTTAAATTAAATAAATATGCAAAAAAAAAAGAGAGAGAAAGAAGCATTTGTATACATGTATATGTGTGTGTGTATATATATAAATATATTTATTTATTTTTATTTTATTTTATTTTTGCATATAAACAATTGAGTTGAGTAGTTAAATCTAACCATTTTCTTCTTCTTCTTTATATATACGTTGTGACTTTATTTATTTTCCTTTTGTTTTTTTTCTCTCTCCCCCTTATCTAAAAGTCCTTCTTTGGAATCATCTACTAAAAGAACATATGTCTCACCAAAGGATTATCAAAAAAGAAAGAGTAGCACAACTATGGGTCAATCTATCCATATGTCATCTACACAGAAACGAAGAAAAGTAACGAAACCAAAAAAAATTATATTAGGAAAGCCATGCACTGGTAAACAAAAGATGAATTTAGAAGAATTGAAAGCGCTAAGTCGACAAGTTAGACCTAATCATACAACAGTATCATTATCCCCCTTAACAAATTTAAACTGCCGCAGTACTTTAAATCATCATGAAGAAAATATTATCTTACTTAGTCGTAACTTGAGAGAGAATTTATTCAGAGCGAAATCAAGAATGATGGATAGTTTAAAGAATTCAAACGAACCTCAAGCACTTCAGATCTATAAAGATTTAATGAATCAATCGTCAACAACTACTTCTACTTCTTCTTCTGATAATAGTAGTCGCATCTCTTCAGAGTCAACAAGTCATAGTGAAGATGAAGATGATTGTAGTAGCGTAAGCACTTTATCTTCTCTTCAACTTCGCCTTGTAACAGATGAATCAGGTCATGTGTCTGTAGTTTCATCTGATTATCCAACTCCTTCATCTAAGGTCTCTATTCCCTCAATATTTGACATGGATATAAAACAAGAAAACAATCCTCTATTTCATATACAAGATCCTATTACTATCACTACTCCTACAACTACTACTACTACTACTACTACTACTTCTTTTATGTCTTTATATACCCCTCATGATTACCCTTCTATGATGTTGGATATGGAATTATTTTTATCTAATCATCCTTATTGGACATTATTAGAAAAAAGCAATGATTATTCTCAAAGTACTACTACTACTACTACTACGACACCGGATGTTACTGAAGAGCAAATCAATTCTTGGTTACAACGTGGTGGTCATAATGATACCATTACTATGGCCACAGATCAAGAACTTGCAGGTAAATTATATTATTTCATTTAGATAAGAAGAGAAAAAAAATTTTTTTTTTTTGCCTGTGACAAATAATTTTTTTTTCTTTTTCTTTTTTACTTGGATCAAAATAGCTTTACTAGACTTTGATGACATGTAAACATAATATAGCCTATTCACACAAAAGGCTGTATATATACGTACATACATACATACATGTATATATACAAATATGAATATCTATCTATCTCTGTGTGTGTATGTGTTTATAATTCGCATAATATCCCTTACCCTCCCTTTTCCCTCTTTCTCTACTTATTTCCTTCACATCTCCCTTTTCATCATACAACACACACATTATTTATGGAAAAAAAAAAGGAAAAAGCAAAAGACAATTCTTATATAAAGAATGATAACTATACTATTTTTGAATACTTCATTGCTGTTACTTAAAGTTGCGCTAAATGAAAAAAATTCCTGGTAATATTTAAATATTTATAACGACGACATATAAAATTCTTTTTTCCTTTTTTATTTTATTTTAATTTTGTTAGAAAAAAAAAAAAAAAAAAAAGAAAGAAAGAAAGAAAGAAAGAGTGAAAAAAAAAAAACGGTTTATTAATAATAATGCGATCAAATCGAGGATTACAGATAACATCCATTGTTGTCTTATCTCCCGTTTTACTCATTTTTCTTTCCATCTTTTCTATGCTTATTTATTCTATTTATTCAAATATAAAAAATTGTTTAATAACCTTAATTCCTCAGCAACCATTAAAAAATGTATCCACTACTGAAATTTCAATTCCATATCATTTTAAACATGTGAAAGAATCAGAAAATTTTTTAAAAAGAATCTCAATATCCATTTTACTTCGACTACGAGATTTTTCAAGGACTTCTATGCTTATTTTACTTTTATATGCAATCTATCTTTTATTCAAGGTAAATATATTCAAACCGCCCTTTTTTTTTTACCCCCATTTAGCAAAAATAATCACACATATACAATTCATCAATTGTCTGTCTGTCTCTTCTTCTCTCACTTCTTTCCTTTGATTCACACATTTTTTTTCTCCCCCATTTTATATTAAAAAAAAAAAATTACATGTGTGGACATACACTTGTTCTTGTTGCTAGGGTGTAATTAATTGCTAAACGGGAAAAAAAAAATTGAATTTTAGACGCCGGGCCTTTTTTTTTTTTTTAATAAAATATTAACCTTAAAAATTACTATTTAGAAAACAAGAATGGATCTTATATCAAAACAAAAAGAATGTAACAAATTGAATTTAATACCTGAAAAGAAAAAATCAACCAAACGACGCAAGTCAAAGAAATCAATAGGTTCAAGACAACCATCAATGATGACAGAACCTCATTTGAATACCAACAACAACAACAACAACAACAACCTTGTAAATAATAATAACAGTAGTAATAGTGGTGGTGGTGAAGAAGGGAGCTTATTATCATTAAAGAAAGAAATTCATTCTTCTTGTACAACACCAAAATTAGAAGAGAATAAAAATCAATTTGACTTGAATTTATTATCCCCTGAATCAACGCCGATACATAGTGAAGATGAAGAAGATGAAATGATGATGATGATGGTCAAGACAAAAGAAAATAACACCAACAGCAATAACAGCAGCAACAATAATTGGTATTCACCCTTTTCAACTGGCTTAGATTTAGATTTTTTACCGAAAACAAATCAAAATGATCCTTTATGTCTCTATAAACTCAACTTGAGTCACATACCCTCTTCGTATGATCATTATCATGATTCTTTCCCTATCATTTCTTCTTTATTGCAACAGGAACTCTTACAAAAGCCTCAATCGATTACAATTTTAGAGAACCATCCTTTTATTCCTTCAACCAATCACACTACACATTCGGCCTCTACTACTAATCATCATCATAATAATTATAGTTATAATGTTTTTGGTCCAGTTGGTGATAAAAAGAAATAAAAAAAGTTTTATTTATAAATATATGTATGTATGTACATGAATAATATAAAAGACAATAACAGTAGTAATAATAATAAATATATGTATGTATGTATGTATGTATGTATGTATGTATGTATGTATGTATGTATGTATGTATGTATGTATGTATATATGTATATATGTATATATGTATATATGTATATATAGAGTGTTGTATCTACATGTCTTTGAATAGTTCTTCTTGGCTTTTAGTAAATGAAATGGCAATAGATAGAACACGTTCAAACCAGGCTGTCATATGATCAGGTTCAAATAGAACATCTCTTCTTGTCCTGATCCATTCTTCACGTATCTTTTCTAATTTTAAATCTTGTTCAATCTCTAATTGAAGTCGCTCAGGGATTTGATATACAAAATAAACCATTTGATCAATCATGAATTGAAAGAGAGAGGCTATCTTTAAGAGAGTGATAAAGATAAATGCAGCTTTATCTGGATAATGACAATGGAATTGTACAAATTGTCGAATCCATTCAAAGTCAGTTGAATCGTTCAAGGTAGAGGACAGACTTGTATCGGGTTGAAAGTGAGTCGTGTCAGTAGGTATCTTGATTTGATTTAATACCTCCATTTCGATCTTGGATAAGGGTTGCCATTCACTATGTCGAATACGTTCCATCAATCGTGGTTGATGTCCTGTCGTCGACGTGTGACGTACAAAGGAATAAAGCCAGGTACGACATACCGTCACACCTTGTACAAAGATGGAGATCTGACGCATGAATTCAATAGACGGTGGAGGTGCAAATGGAATATAAGCCATTGATCTTCCAAAGAATCGCATACGACCTTGTTGATCATAACAACAATGGGCCTTTGTAAAGAATTGAATTAAAATACTATTCAAGAGTCCACAATAATAATCCGGGTCCTGCCAGGGGTAATCAGGTTTAATCGTAAAATAGATACATTGATTCGTTACCGCCATTCTTGTCTTATCTACAAAGAAGCGTGGACGGGGTTGTGTTCGAGTGAAATAACCACAATTAATTGGATGGACAATCTTGACAGCTACCTCTGTACCACATTTGTTATACTGACAATGCGCTATCTCCTTCTCTGTCTTGTCTGCCTGTAATGCAAGACGAGCATCTCGAAGATAATGATAAAGAGCTGCGCTAGGTGCTCTCTCACCTAATGCTTTATATTCTTCTTTCAATAGATCTGCATCCTCCTTGTTCACCCGAATCAATGAATAAAACGGAAGTGTAGGTTGCTCTGGATCGAGTGTACAAAGGGGCCAATAGGCCTCTGCTGCGGATGTTTCCTTCTTACTCAATCGTAATGGATCCCTTGTTCTCCAGAATTCGCCTTCCTTTCCACCCCTATTTGTAGATGTATTCGTCTTTCCATTCCAATAAAAACATGGCTTGAGCCAGCGAGCCCATGTTTCAATCCCAAATGTATGAATCGCCCAACTGGTTCGAACGACAAGTGAATAAACAGGATTCGTATTAGGTCCTCGATTCCACACGAGAGGAGGCCTTTGATGGCTAGATGCTACTTCTAGATTAGGATTCGATTTATGTGTGTGTTCTCCATCGCAGAGACGAGGTAAATGGTGTGTAAGTTGATTGAGTTCCTCTAAACATGATGCAGTGGGTATCATGAAGGCAAATGAAGCATGAGGTGTTGTTAAGATTTGATCATTCGATTCAACACTTGATGTATATTTGTATTTTATATTTTGATCATTTGAAGAGATTTGATTTATATTAAAATTGTCATATGCTTGTAAAAGTTCTGTTAATGTCATTTTTCGAGAACAATGTCGAAGATAAAGTGTATGTTCTGAATGAATAAGAGTAGATGTACGTTTACAAATACGAAATACAAGTGAATCTGTTTGTACTTTTGGCCAAACTTTGTAAGGTTCAAATTCATACATGTCTAAAAGCTTACAGTGTTTCCAAATCCATTTTCTTATTATTGTATGTATAATATGTATATGAGGAAAAAGGATATATAAATATATATATATATAAAATAAAAAATAAAAAATTAAGAATTTGCATATATAAGTACATATATATATATACATATTATATTACCTTAGATGTTGGGCAAATTCAAGTACAGTCCATTGACTTGGTGTAATCAAACAGACTTGACCCTGTTGATCATCACATCGTTGTAATGCAATCCACATAAAATATAAATAAGCTTGTGTCCCTTTCCCTCCTAATATAGATTCATCATATATAATGGAATCAGGCTGAGTGATAAATCCAGTTTTTCGAATCATATAAGGCGGATTTGTAACAATGTAATCAAATTTTAATTTAGAGGCATCCCTTAATAATTCTAAACAATCCCTTTCAAATGTATCCTCTGCTTTTAATAAGGGATTTGTATCGACTCGTAACTTTAAAGTATCATTACAAAATAATTTAAGTCGATGAATAGAGCCTGTTTCAAGTTGAACATCAAGCTCCTTTAATCTTTGATATAAAGGGAAAAGATGAACTATCATATTCAACTTACAGAGTTGATAAGCAAATGGGTCAATCTCTATTCCCCATACATAATTAGGGATATCTGATGTAAGTAATTTGGTAAGACGTAAAGGATCATTCCAGATAGTAAAACGACATGCCTTAATAAATCGAGATAAAAATTCACAGAGAAAGGAACCGATACCTAAACATGGATCAAAAACATGAGGAATGGTCGCTTCCTTTTGGGATTCAAGATGAAGAATAAAGGTAGATAAGGTTGCACATTTATCCCACATGAATTTGATGACAGACTGAGGTGTATAAAATTGACCATGATCCTTTTGATGCTTTTGGGCTAATGTTTCCAAGAAATACAACGTATAGAATTTTGAAAAGATCGAGTCAATTGAAGTCAAGATAAAGTCTGGATCCAACAAGTTTTTCTCTTTTAATTGATGTTGAAGCTTATGTAATAAAGACATGTCATAAAATGGAAGAAAAAGTTGATTCCCCTGAGTTGATAAAGAATCATGAGGCGAGAAGAGTTGTATGAATTTTAAAAAATCCTCCTGTAAGACAATTTGAATAAAACTGATATAGACCGTCATAAATCCAGACATAATATAATACATATCCCCTTCATACATATCTTCCATTTTATGAAATAAAAAGTTGGTTTCCTTAGAAGGGACATCTATTACTATATTATAAGCAAGTCTATATAAATAAAAAATACTTCAATATTTCACTATATTTTTTTTCCCTTTCGAGTACCTTTTTTATCAATCATATATGTTCTAAATAAGTCTCCTAATATATGAACAACACTATCAATCTGATTTATTTGATCATCTTCTTTACGACATGTTCGTTTATAATTAACAGACGAAGCTGATTTAGACCTCATTGAAGATTCTTCATTTTGTAGAATAGGACTTGTTGTCATTGTAAATGACAACTGTAATTATAGAATATTTTTTGATAAAGAATGAAAAAAAAAAAATAAGAATAAAAAATCAAATGAAATATTAAATAAAAAATTAAAATAGATAAATAAGTAAATAATAATAATTAATAACAATAAAAATAAAAATAAAAATAAAAAAAAAAAAAAAATAAAAAAAAAAATAAAAAAAAAAAATAAAAAAAAAAAATAAAAAAAAAAATAAAAAAAAAAATAAAATAAAATAAAAAAAAATAAGGAATTTTATATTTTATTTTTATTTTTGGCGTAAAAAAAGTCATTGTGTATATTTCCAAGAAGCACTCACTCCTGTGGCTTTTATTTTTCATTTAATAGATTCATTGATCCTATTCAAATCAAAGACTTACGTTGAGAATATCAATAAAGCGCCCAAAAAAAAAAAAAAAAAAAAAAATACTTAGTTAGTAAACATAAATTATAATTCATGCTTATGTAATCATATGCACATAAAGCAACGCATACGTCATTTTTAAAAAAAAAATAATGAAGTATTTACTTAATAAAATAGGAAATGTATGCAATTGTGTGTATCTTTCAAGAGAGATAAAACATATTTACTTTTATAACATTACAAACTTATTTTATGAGCATAGAATTTATTCTTCAGGGTTCTTTTTTATTGGGAAAAAAAAAATACAAGCATCCAAGAAAATCAATTTAGAAAATCAATTTAATTCACTTTTTAAAACCCAAACGAAAAAAAAAAAAAAAAAAAAAAGTTTTTCTATTATATGCTCGTCCTGGTAAATTTGCCTTTTCTTTTTCCTTTTTTCTTTAAAGCATAAAAAAAAACAATATGGCATCTAAACGTAATAGTAGAGGGACAACTACGAAAAAGAAAGAAAATAAAAAATTGAGCCCAGCATTATCACCTAAAGAAGAAAATAATAATGCTCTTACTGCAGTGACAGAAAAGGTAGCTGAAGAAGCCACTACACTTCTTGCAGCTGAACCACCGAGTAAGAAATGGCAAAATTGGTGGATTCGAACCATCACTACTCTCATCATGATCGCTTCTTTCTTCGTTATTCTCGCATCCGGTTATATTTGGTCTATTGTGATGGTTATGATTATTACAGTCTTAGTTTATAGGGAAGTTATTCAAATTGCACATTATTCTGCAAAGGGTAATCTAAGTTGGTTCAAGACAATGAGTTGGTAAAAAAAAAAAAAATGGGACAAAGTGGGAAAGAGAGAGAAAGAGCTTTGTTTTATGTTGACATATGTATTCTATAATATATAAAAGGTATTTTTTGATTGCAACTGAATATTTTTTATATGGTGAATCTATTATATATTACTTTAAAGAAAAGGTAATGGTTGACGCGTTTTTATTACCCTTTGCAACACATCATAGATTTATTAGCTTTACACTTTACGTCATTGGTAAGGAAAAAAAAAAGGAAGATCTATTTTCAAGACTTAAACATTATTTGCATATGTATGATACGACCCTTCTCTTTCTCTTTTTTTTTTCCAAATGAATAGGTTTCGTATTTTTTGTTATGAATTTGAAGAAAGGACAATATCGATCTCAAATGTCTCAATTTGGCTGGACACATATGGCCATTTTCTTGATTGTATTCCAAGCTCATTTTATTGTGGATAATATCTTGGAAGGTTTAATTTGGTTCGTATTACCAGCTGCTTTAGTTGTTTGTAATGATATCTTTGCATATGTGTGTGGTTTCTTTTGGGGAAGAACACCTCTTATTCAATTAAGTCCTAAAAAGACAGTTGAAGGCTTTGTGGGTGGTATGATTATCACGCTTGTCTTTGGCTTTTTGTTAACAACTGTCTTGATGCGATTCGATTATATGACTTGCCCCGTTCAAGACCTTGGCGCCTCTGCTTGGTCAAATGTGTCTTGTGAGCCAAAGAACCCTGTCTTTTATGCTGTACCATGGGAACTTCCTTCTTTAATTCGATATATTATTAAATATCTAGTAAGTTAAATAAAAGTGATTCGAAAGAAGAAGAAGAACACACACATACATACATACAGAGAGAGAGAGAGAATTATTCATACTTATTTAAATGTATATATATAGTTTATGACAGATATTACCGAAGTTTGGATTGCACCTGTTCAATTACATGGTATCGTGATGGCTTGCTTTGCTTCACTTATTGCACCTTTTGGTGGATTTTTTGCTAGTGCGGTTAAGAGAGCATTTAAGATCAAGGATTTTGGTCATAGTATTCCTGGTCATGGTGGTTTAACTGATAGAATGGATTGTCAGTTTTTAATGGGCTTATTTGCTTATATGTATTATCAAAGCTTTATCAAGGTAAACAACAAAAAAAAAAAAAAAAAAAAATCAAATGAATGAATATTTATTTATTTTATTTTATTTTTTTTTTTTTTTTAAAAAAAAAATAGATGTATAATGTCTCTGTAGGCAGTATTTTAGCATTAGTGATTAATAATTTATCAGCTAAAGAGCAAGTTGAATTATTAGAAAGTCTTCAAACTTATTTAGCTAATCAAGATCAGTTGGCTAGTCAAATCGAAAACGTACTTTCAAAGGCTCAACACTTATTAAGTGGAACTATTTAAAAGAGAAAGAGAACCTTTTATAATTAATATATTATTATTTAGCATTTTATTTTATATTTTATTTGTACAATGATTGTATCATTTAAGCATTCCTTGAGACAAGTAATAAAGCTTGTTACTTTGATTTTATTTATTTATTTATTTTTGTTTTTTATTTATTTATTTATTTTGATTTTATTTTTTATTTATTTTTTTATTTTTTTAAAAAAATAAAAAAATAGGGCCCGAGGGCGAAAGGAACTAGAACGACATGTTTAAAGACCTTTCATCTTGCGTCTTCTCTGTCGCTCTAGTTCCTTTTGCTCCTCCAGCAAATCCTCACGACGGCCAATGCGCTCGCTAATAATAAAATGTATTAGTTAATAAATTAAATCTATTTTACATATGATAACCTTACCTTCTTTTCTCTTCTCGTAAGACTTCGAGCGCATTGGCCTCCATATCATCGTCTGAAATTGGCTCATTTACGTACCTATAATAATAAAAGTTAGTTCTATTAAAAAAAAAATAAATAAGTAAATAAATAAATAATTGGACTTACTTTCTACGATCGTAACGAAAGATACGTCCAATTTCAGACGAGTAGGAATCTTGATGAGGACTTGCTGGCCCCTCATCATCATCGACGATGAAATCAGCGAGATCATCGTCTTCCTCTTCCTCTAAGTCTCTATAGCGTCGTCTAGCAGCGGGAGACTTTCGAGAAAGAGGTGATGGAGGAGCAGGGCCCAGAAGTTTACCAGTAAATGGCATTCGGAGAGGTCTTGGTGGCCTTTTGTCACTGGCCACCGGACGAGAGACAGACGATTTTGTTGTTGTTGTTGTTGTTGTCGTTGACCTCATGGCAGGCCTT
The DNA here is from genome assembly GCF_025118155.1 of Cokeromyces recurvatus. Lineage (NCBI taxonomy): Eukaryota > Fungi > Mucoromycota > Mucoromycetes > Mucorales > Mucoraceae > Cokeromyces > Cokeromyces recurvatus. The sequence goes on from NW_026251390.1 coordinate 588,846, forward strand.
GATGACGATGATGCTGATGATGCTGCTGTTGCTGTTGCTGTTGACCTCACAGAAGGTCTTGATGTTGATGCTGTTGTTGTTGTTGTTGCTGTTGCTGTCTTTGTATAAGGTCTTGTTGTAGGTGTGGAGGAAGCAGGTATTGATTTCAATCTCTTGACATCATGAGGAGGAGGAGGAGGGCTTCTTTGGCGTTTAGTAGATACAGGTCTTGTTGTATTACGAGAACTGGGTCTTTCTTCTTCGTCATCAGAAAACTTGCCTTTACTATGACGGATATCTCTTTGGATTTCTTCGATGGTACGTCGATCACGTTTAACCAAACCAAGTTTTTGAGGGGGCTGAGCCACCATTATTTTTGCACGCTCACGAGCAGACATTGTATTAGCTTCAACAGGAGCAGGTTTCTTCAACATAGGTTTCTTTGGGCGATGATAAATAGAAGGGGTATGATCGCGAGCACTGCTATCAGGATGACGTCTTTTAACCGATAATGAAGAAGTAGAAGCTTGCTTATCAGAAGTATTAGTAGTAGTAGAAGGGGATTCAGTATCCCTGGTAGTAGTTGATTGTTCTTTTGCCATTTTCATAATCTCTTCAAAAGACATGTGCACAGGTTTCTATAATTAAATATTTACATATTTGGTTAAATCTATTCTTTAATAACTTTTTTTTTCTTTTGTACATACTTTCTTCTCCTTAATTGTCTTGGAGATAGGAGTAGAGTTTATTGCCTTATTTGGAGTAATCGTCTTTATTTGCTGGTTTCTTTTTTTTTCCAACATCTTCTGCTTCTTTTTCTCAGCCAATAACATTTTTTGTTTCTTTTCCTCTAATTCACGCTTTTCAGCTAATTCGGCCTCAGCTTTCTCTTTTTTTCTTAAAGCTTCTGCTCTTTTACGTTCCTTAACTTCTTTTTCGCGTCTCATTTTACGTATTTGCTCCATACGTTCAGCATCTAATTTTCTAACAGTTTCAAATGATTGTCTCATTAATTCATCCAAAGGATTAGGTTCATTCTAATGATAAAAGTTAGTATTTGATAAACTATGTATTTAAAAAAAAAAAAAAAAAAAAAAAAAAAAAAAAAAAAAGAAAGAAAGAAAAAAAGGCTAGTACCTGTCTGTCTGTCCAAACCATGTTGATTTATATGTTTACGTAAAGATTAAAGTATGTAAAAATAAAAAATAAAAATAAAAGTTGAATCAAATAATATATAAAAAGGAATATACTTTCAAGTGTAATACAAATGTATGTAATAATAAAAGTAAATATGTTTAAAATAGAGAGGTATATGTAAACTACTTTAAAGATTTGTAATAGTTTGTAAGAATTAAATCAAATTTTATGGTAAGAGAATTTATATAAAGTATTCAAACAATTTGTAATACTTTAAAGGTAATTTAAAAAGATATAAGAGTGTAAATACTTTAAAAGATGTATATAAAAAAGTAGAAAAGATGCTTTCTAAAACGTGTAATTTGTTTCTTTTTTTCCTTTTAAGATTATAGTAGGTTAAGGTTGTTGTATAAAAAAAAAAAAGGTTAAATGTTAATAATAAGAATAATATAAAAAAAAAGGGTGAAAAGGATAAAAAAAATACATATTTTTATATGCAACCTAAACAAAATTAATTATGAAGAAAAAAAAAAAAATATTACAAAACAAACGTCACTACTATCGTCCTATAATCAGCCAATCATATTACAATATACTCTATCTATTAGAAAGTCTTTTCTCTATCTCTTCTTTGTTTATTGTAACATAATTAACTAGAAACTTAAAATGGAAACTATTTGATTTGATAAAGTAAGGAGTTAATGTGAAAGAGTAGGAGGAAAACGGAATGTTTGTTTATTGTATATTAATTTGTACAAAAAAGGGTTATTAGCTTATTAAATTAGCTCAACAACGAAAAAGAGAGAAATTTACAGTTAATTAAAGTAGTTTATTATACAAGATGATCAATCTACATTATTAATTCATTTCAAAGCAAATGGTAGATTCTTGAAGATGTTATTATCATTGCGCAGTGATTAAAAGGGGAAACAAAAAAAAAATTAACTTGGCAAATTTGGAAGTTGAATTTAAAATTTTATTGGCTAAAAAAAAAGTCATATTTTATCTGATATCATGTATAATATTTATTGTTTTGTAAAATACAACAAAATAAATAAATAATTGATTTTCCTTGAAGATAATATCGCAACTTATACATAACATACGTTTACATTTATATATATGCATGTCTTCAAGGAGTAAATAATGAGTGGAGAAAAAGGGAGAATGAACAGGAGAAACTAATAGTAAAAAAAAAAAAAGAATACTAATATAGTGATATTACAAAAAAAAACTGAGGTTTAGAAAATCTTTGTAGAATAAGAGAGGTGGCTTAAAATTATGTTATCATCGTACACCACGTGCGGGTTTATTATTATAGTCTATCTTGATATTCTTCTTCCTTAATCATATTAAATTCTTCTGGATCATTTTTTTTTATTTTTATATTCCCTTTATGCATTCTTTAATATTAAAAAAAAATAAAAAAAAAAGATAAGAGATTAGCTTATTTGAAACATTTGAATGTTAAGGTACAGAATTGTTTTACTACCTTTTTTATATTACTCCACATTAAATCAATTGGTTAAGCATAAATTTTAAGCCCGATCTAATTTTGTTTGGTATAATGAAAAAAAAATTTTCATTGGAGGGGTGGGGAAGTAAAAAAAAAAAAAAAAAAAAAAAAAAAAAAAAAGAGGATAGTATATAAACTTCGGTTTTTTTTTGGATTTTGTTTTTTTTTTATCTTGCTTTCTCTTTAATTACTACCTTTTGTTTTAAAAGAAAAAAAAATTTTTTTTTCTTTTTTAACCGACAAAAAAACACATTTATCTTACCTTTTTTTTTGTTTTCGCTCTATCCTATCTTTTCATATTACATTAATATATTATATTAAAGATGCCTGCCACTGCTGCTGCTCAAAAAAATACTAAGAGCGATATTCAATCTAAAAAGATGAATGTTGTTGTCCATCAAGCTGATTCTAAGGTAGCTAAGGAAATCGTTGCTAAGCTTTCTTCTGATGCTGATCGTGAGTCTGCTGCCGAAGAACTTGCTGCTTTTGTTCAATCCAACGGTGTCCTTTCCCTTGTTAAGTGCAATATCACCACAGCTCTTGCTAAGGAATTCGGTAACAAGAAGAATGCTGGTGCTCGTCAAGGTGCTGTTGCTGCTTTTGCTGCTTTGACTAACAATTCTCTTGAAGGTCAAGTTGAACCTTTCATCTTACCTTTCTTATCTAACTTGTTGGAACTTCAAGCCGATAAGCAAGTTGCAGTCAAGAATGCTGCTCTCGAAGCTGCTAAAAATTTCATCGCTAAAATGAACCCTTACGCTTGTCCTCTTACTATCCCTTCTATTCTTGAAGGTCTTGGTAATTCTTGCAAATGGCAAACAAAGATGCTTGCTCTTGAACTCTTGGTCAATATGACCGAATTACACCCCAAGGAATTCTTTGTTGCTATCCCTGATGTCATCCCTGTTGTTTCTGATTGTATGTGGGATACTAAGACTGACGTCAAGAAACAAGCTACTGAAACCATGGCTGCTATTTGTAAACTCATTGAAAACAAGGATATTGAACGTTTTATTCCTGCTGTCATCACTTGTATCAATCATCCTGAGAATGTTCCTGAAACTATTCACTTGCTTGGTGCTACTACTTTCGTTCAAGAAGTTGACTCTGCTACTCTCTCTATCATGGTCCCTCTCTTGAACCGTGGTTTGAATGAACGTGCTACTCCTATCAAGCGTAAGTCTGCTTTGATTATTGACAATATGTCTAAGCTTGTCGATGATCCCGATGTTGCTGCTCCTTTCTTGCCTCTTCTTTTACCTGCTCTTGAAAAGGTACAAGATGTTGTTGCTGATCCTGAATGTCGTGGTGTCGTCCAAAAGGCTTTGGCTACCCTTCAACGTGTTGGTAACCCTGCTACTGAAGTCTTCACAAAGGTTCAAAAGCAAGAAAAGGTCGAAAAATCTATCAAGGAACTCTTACCTACTGATCTTGATGCTGCTTTTACCCCTACCGTCAAGTACATGAATGACGTTGCTCTTAACCTTTGTGTTGCTAAAAACTTCTTCAAGAACGTTTGGGTTGCCTCTCTCGCTCCTTATGCCAAGTCCTTCTATGTTGCTGCTGATGCTGAGAATCTTGCCTTTGCTGCCTTGAACAAGTGTGAGGAAGCTGTTACACCCAAGGATCCTGAGGAGGAAGATGATGAAGGTGAAGATCTCTGTAACTGTGAGTTCTCCCTTGCTTATGGTGCCAAGATCTTATTGAACCGTACTGCTCTTCGTCTTAAGCGTGGTCGTCGTTATGGTCTCTGTGGTGCTAACGGTTGTGGTAAGTCTACCTTGATGCGTGCTATTGCTAATGAACAAGTTGAAGGCTTCCCCCCTCGTTCTGAACTTAAGACCGTCTACGTCGAACACGATATTGATGGTTCTGAAGCTGATACTCCTCTTGTTGACTTCATTTTGGCCTCTGATGGTGTTGAAACAAAGGATCGTGAAGAAGTTCGTAAGATTCTTTTGGACTATGGTTTCACTGAACAAATGGTTACCAAGATGGCTATTGGTGAACTCTCTGGTGGTTGGAAGATGAAGCTCGCTCTTGCTCGTGCCATGTTGATGAATGCTGATATTCTCTTGTTGGACGAACCTACTAATCACTTGGATGTTGTTAACGTTGCTTGGTTGGAGAATTACCTCTTGGGTCTCAAGACTGTCACCTCTATCATTGTCTCTCACGATTCTGGTTTCTTGGATCATGTTTGTTCTGATATCATTCACTATGAGCCCAACTATAAGCTTAAGCGTTATAAGGGTAACTTGTCTGAATTCGTCAAGAAGGTTCCTCGTGCCGCTTCTTACTACTCCCTTGAAGCCACTCAAATCTCCTTCAAGTTCCCTGAACCTGGTTTCCTTGAAGGTATCAAGACTAAGGAACGTGCTATCTTGAAGATGAAGAACGTTGACTTCCAATACCCCGGTACTGATCGTAAGCAATTGATTGATATCTCCATGCAATGTTCTCTTGCCTCTCGTGTTGCCGTCATCGGCCCCAATGGTGCTGGTAAGTCTACATTGATCAAATTGTTGACGGGTGAAATTGAATCAGAAATTGGTACTGTTTGGAAGCATCCTAACTTGCGTATTGCCTATGTTGCTCAACATGCCTTCCACCATATTGAGAAGCACTTGGACAGTACTCCCAATGAATACATTCAATGGCGTTATGCTACTGGTGAAGATCGTGAAGAACTTGACAAAAACGACCGTATGAATGCTGATACTAATAAGAAGTTGGCTGAACAAGTTTTCATCATTGATGGTGAGAAGCGTATCGTCGAAGCCCTTGTCGGTCGTCGTAAGCTTAAGCAATCCTATGAATACGAAGTCTCTTGGGTCGGTCGTTCCTCTGTTGATAACACCTGGATCTCTCGTCAAAAGCTTGAAGACATGGGTTTCGGTAAGAAGATTGCTGAAGTTGACTCTGCTGAAGCTGCCAAGATGGGTCTTAACCGTCCCTTGACCTCCAAGGAAATTGAAAAGCATTTGGCTGAAATAGGTCTTGAACCCGAATTTGCTACTCACTCTCGTATTCGTGGTCTCTCTGGTGGTCAAAAGGTCAAGTTGGTCATCGGTGCTGCCATGTGGAACAAGCCTCACATGTTGGTTCTTGACGAACCTACTAATTACTTGGATCGTGAATCTCTTGGTGCACTTGCTCAAGCTATCAAGGAATACGGTGGTGGTGTTGTGATTGTTACTCACAACCGTGAATTCTCTGAAGCTCTTTGTACTGAAGTTTGGAAGGTTGACAATGGTCGTTTAACTCCTTCTGGTCACAACTGGGTTTCTGGTAACGGTACTACTGTTATTAAGGAACAAGAAGCTGAAGATATGGTTGATGCTCAAGGTAACACCGTTAAGGCTGTTGAAAAGAAGAAGAAGTTAACTTCCAAGGAACTTCGTAAGAAGAAGAAGGAGCGTATGGAACGTCGTAAGCGTGGTGAAGAAGTCTACACAACTGATGAAGAATTGTAAATGTCCTTTCTTTTTTTTTCCTTATCTTTTTCTTTCTTTTTTTTTCTTCTTCCCTTTCTCCTACTTTTTTTCATACACTTTATATTTTCCTCACCTTTCTAAATTTGTTTATAACTTGATGCCCCTATTATAATTTTACATATACACATATATTATTCAAAATAAAGCATCTTTATTTATAATGTATTAAATTAAAATACAATTTGTTTCTAATATTGCTTGGTCATATTTTTGATTTTTGCATGTAATTCAACAAAGTAATTAATTTAGTTCTGTTAGTTATTTTCAGTGAAAATAAGCATAAAAAAAGGGAGGGGGAGGGAAAACACATTTGATATGTTAATAATTCAAGTCATATTTTATAACGGATCAACAAATGTATAATAATAATTATAAACCCAATACAATAAACAAGTAACTAATAACTATAAAATATAACAGCATCACTTTTTTTTTTATGTATAAGCCAACGTTCATGATACATAATTAAGTGATAGTTTCATATGATTGTAACATTTAAATAGTTTATTTGTTATTATCCAATAAAAAAAAAAAAAAAAAAAAAAAACTATGTGTGACTTGAAAAAGACTGCTTTTCTGGTTAGGATCTGTTTTTCTACATTTTTATTTTTTCTATTTCATTTTTTTTTTTTTTTTTTTTTTTTAAAAAATATTTGTAGATCTTTATATTAAATTAATCATGAGTGACAATCCTTATCTTGCTCATTGGAATGAAGACCAAAATGCCAGGCAAAATCCTTTTGATGGGTTAAAGCCCAGAAAGACAACTGCCAAACAAGCCGAAAAACTTGAAAATGGCACAGTCAATCCTTTCACTAATAAACCTTTCTCAGCCAAATATCAAAAGATCTTGGAAAGTAGAAGAAAGCTTCCTGTACATGCTCAGCGTCAAGAATTTTTAGATATGGTTCACAAAAACCAGTTTGTTGTCCTTGTTGGTGAAACTGGTTCTGGTAAAACTACTCAGTAAGTATTGTAATGGTTTTTTTTTTTTGGAAGGGGTAGTTTGCCTAATCTATAAATAATTAAAATTAGAATTCCTCAATTCTTGGTTTATGATGAATTACCTCATCTTAAGGGCAAAATGATCGCTTGTACACAACCTCGTCGTGTTGCTGCCATGTCTGTTGCTCAACGTGTGGCTGATGAAATGGATGTTAAATTAGGTCAAGAGGTCGGTTATAGTATTCGTTTTGAAGATAATACAAGCCCTAATACCTTTTTGAAATACATGACTGATGGTATGCTTTTACGTGAAGCAATGACAGATCCTTTAATGAGTAGATACTCTGCAGTTATTCTTGATGAGGCTCACGAACGTACACTTAATACTGATATTTTGATGGGTCTCTTAAAGGAGGTAAGAAAATACTACATATTACATGATTAGTTTAGCATTATAAATAATGCATTGTCATTTATTTAGGTCTGTAAAAAGAGAAAGGATTTACAAGTTATTATCATGTCTGCTACTTTAGATGCAGAAAAGTTTCAAAAATATTTTGACGATGCTCCTTTGTTGGTAAGTTTATTTTAAACAAAAAAAAAACAAAAAAAAAAATAGAATGTCAAAGTCTAAACTTGTGTAATTTATATAGTCCGTTCCTGGTAGAACTTTTCCTGTTGAAATTTTTTATACTCCTGAACCAGAACGTGATTACCTTGAAGCTGCTATTCGTACTTGTCTTCAAATTCATTTGAGTGAACCTGAGGGTGATATTTTAGTATTTTTAACTGGTGAAGAAGAAATTGAGACTGCAGTAAGTAAGATTAGAGCAGAAGGTGATGAATTGATTCGTAGTCAAGGTGCTGGTCCTCTTAAAGTTTTACCACTTTACTCTTCTTTACCTCCTCGTGCTCAGCAACAAATTTTCGAGCCTGCTCCTCCACCACGTCAACCTGGAGGTGCACCTGGACGTAAGATTGTTGTTTCAACTAATATTGCAGAAACATCACTTACTATCGATGGTATTGTTTATGTCATTGATCCTGGTTTTTCCAAGCAAAAGGTATATAACCCTCGTATCCGTGTGGAGTCACTTTTGGTATCTCCTATTTCTAAGGCTTCTGCTCAACAACGTGCTGGTCGTGCTGGTCGTACTCGACCTGGTAAAGCATTCCGTCTTTATACTGAAAATGCATTCAATCAAGAATTGATTGAAGCTACATACCCTGAAATTTTAAGAAGCAATTTGGGAACAGTTGTGTTACAATTGAAGAAATTAGGTATTGATGATCTTGTTCATTTTGATTTCATGGACCCTCCTGCACCTGAGACATTGATGCGTGCACTTGAACTTTTAAATTACCTTGGTGCACTTGACGATGATGGTGAAATGACTCCTACAGGTGAACTCATGTCAGCTTTCCCTCTTGATCCTCAGTTAAGTAAAATGCTTATTGAAAGTCCTAAATACAACTGTTCAAATGAAATTCTTTCAATTGCTGCCTTACTTTCTGTGCCACAAATCTTTGTTCGCCCCAATAATGCTCGTAAGGCTGCTGATGAAGCAAAGGCTCAATTCGCACATGCTGATGGCGACCATCTTACTCTTTTAAATGCCTATCATGCATATAAGTCAAGTAAGTTTCTTTCTTTCGTTTTTTTTTTTTTTTTTTTTTTTTTTTGAAAAAAAAAAGATTCAATATTTATCTTTTATTGAAATAGATCATGAAGATCCTAACTGGTGTTACGACAACTTTTTAAATGCAAGATCCTTAAAGTCAGCAGATAATGTTAGAGCACAATTAAGAAGAACAATGGAAAAGTATGATTTAGATTTAGTTTCCACTGATTTTGAAAATAGATCATATTATACAAACATTAGACGTGCTATTGTAGCCGGTTACTTTATGCAAGTTGCACATCTTGAACGTTCTGGACATTATTTGACAGTTAAAGATAACCAAATTGTACAACTCCATCCTTCAACATGTTTAGATCATAAGCCTGAATGGGCACTTTATAATGAATTTGTTTTGACAACTCGTAATTATATTAGAACTTGTATCGAAGTAAAAGCAGATTGGTTATTAGAAATTGCACCTGCTTATTATGATTTGGACAACTTCCCTAACTGTCATGGTAAACGCCAGCTTCAACAAATTGCCAATAGGAAGATGAGATACAAAGAAGAAGAAGACAAATATTCAACCAAGAAGAGAAGACATTAAAATATTACTATTTTACATCCCGTATATACATTCACGTCCATTCACTAGTTTTATTATATATCATATGTAATCTATTTTTTTTTTCCAAAATATATACTTTTTTTTAAAAAAAAATGAAGCTATTTAGAGAAAAAAAAGAAAAGAGCACAGTTTGCGTGAGTCTTGAAGAACTAATAAATAAATAAATAAACAGATATATAGATGTTATCAAGTACAATTAATAAAAATTAAAATAATACATACTTAAGATATGGCCATTTCAGCATAAAAAGAATGAATGCTTTATGTGGCAAAAGCTAGCTTATCATTCCAATCAGTAAGAGATGGATAAATAAATCGAGTCAAAGGAATATACATTGTTAACATATTGACTCTTAAATCATTTACAGTAGATAATGGATCAAGAAAACGATACAGACCAAAAATAAAGCTTTGTTAATCAAGAAATAATAATATAGAACCTTCTATTTTTTTTTTTAAAAAAAAAATGAGCAAGCAACAGAGGTAGATGACACTACGACACTTTCGCTCGTTTAAGGTTATACTATTTCTTGTGGTAAAGCCCCTGAATAAAATGCAATTACTGATAAAAATAAAATAAAATAGAGGATGTGTCTATGGTCATACATTGTTTATAATAAGAAATCTACTTGACTGATATTAATTAAAATATGCATGTTACATTCAAGTATGAACAAAAAAGGTAGTGATAGGTAAAGTTTATTATTGTACAGTATATATATACATATATATATATAAAAGTTTTAAATTACAAGTAGAATACAATTGAATATGTATATAATAATAAATACATAAATAAAAAAATCTGCATCCTAACATAGCTATGTTCGACGACGAGCAATACAATAAGACATTCCATTACACATAAGTAGCATTTTATCGATATCTACATATACAGGACATTGAAACGATTGACTCTGAATCCAGCTTGAAGAGTTGTGTGACCATAAATTTTCTATATATCGTTGAGAAGTAGAGTCAAGAGTAATCCAGTTGCATCCGTTAGCATAAACCCATTGAACTGCAGCCATTTTAATAAACAAAACAAAAAAAAAAAAAATCGAGATCAAGGCATAATCAGATAAAATTTTTGAGCCTTTTTATACTAGAATATTTTTTTTTATGTGTAAAGTTTAAGTTTTTCCATAATAGGTTGATATTTCTCTGTTATTGGAATGGTTTACATAGTTACTACATTGCTACACAATATAATAACTTTGTGTAAGTTATTGGATAGATGTTTTTTTTTTGTCATTACAAAGTCAGATGAGCTTTCTTTTAAAAGTAATGAATACCTCATATTACGTTATTATGTATATATATAAAAATATATAAAATATATCTGTGTATAGCTTGTTTATTTCTATTTGCAAATGGATACACACACACACGTATATACTTGCATATTAAAATAAAAAAAAACAAGCAATAGTTTTTAAGAAAAAAAAAATAATTTAATACATTGTGTTTCCTTAGATCTTGTTTTATTTTTAGATTCATGAAACGTAAGGGAATACAGTTCCTGGAATATAATCTTGCTTATGCATAGATCAATGTAAAATTTCGTGTTTAAATAGTCTATCTTGATGAATTCTTTAAAGTAGGAAGAAGGAGAAAGATTTTATTTTATTTTATTTTATTTTTTAGATCTATGATATAATTATTTAGCATCATATTACATATGTATCTATGCTCACGTTATTAATTCATGATCTTTCTATTTTATAAATATAGGTAATGATGAAAAATTGATATCAGTCCTATTTAAATTATATTGGTTCATTATGAATGAAGTACGTGTTTTAATGAATTTTATTCTTTATAAAAACTA